>NW_026068142.1:47743-239375 GCF_014885135.2 Alexandromys fortis | reverse complement strand
AGCAGAGCAGAGTCTGACCTCACTTCCTCTTCCGCCCAGAATTCTATTCTGTTTACTCCTCCCATCTATGTTCTAAGCTGAGGGCCAGCCAAGCAGTTTCTTTTATTGCTCAGCCAATGAAATCAACAGATTGATATATGACACTCCCACATCAAAAGTCTGTATTGGTTAACAGCCCCTGACCTTCCAAAGGCGATGTCTTCAGGGATATCACTTGACTTGGAGGCCACTACAGAATACACAGGCTGATCAACGGATAGCAAAGAAATCTGTTGGAGGTAGAGGCTGACTTACTGAAAGGGGAGAACAGCCTGAAGATGTCTAGTCTGGATTTGACTCTACTGCTGACCTTAATTTAGGGTTTAGTGGGCTTGTTTGTTTGTTTATCTTTTCCTAGACAGTTTCTCTGTATAGTCCTGGCTGTCCTGGAACTCACGCTGTAGACCACGTTGGCCTTGAACTCACAGAGATCCATCTGCCTCTGCCTCTTGAGTGCTGGGATTAAAGGCACGTACCACCACAGCCTTTCATTGTGATATTTATTTATTTACATTTTAAATAGATTTTATTGAGCTATACATTTTTCTCTGTCTGCTTCCTACCTCTCCCCTCCCCTTCAGCCCTCTCCCATGATCCCCATGCTCCCAATTTACTCATGAGAGCTTGTCTTTTTCTATTTCCCATGTAGATTAGATCCATGTATGTCTCTCTTAGGGGCCTCATTGTTGTCTAGTTCTCTAGGATTGTGAATTGTAGGCTGGTTTTCTTTGCTTTATGTCTAAAAGCCACTTATGAGTGAGTACATATGATACTTGTCTTTCTGGGTCTGGGTTACCTCACTCAGTATGACTCTTAAGGAAAAGCTCAACATCCTTAGCCATCAGAGAAATGCAAATCAAAACAACTCTGAGATTCTATATTATACCTGTAAGAACGGTCTTTGTGATTTTTAATTTGCATTAATTTTTAGAAGGGAGTTTTCATTTGCATTGATAACTATGTGCTTAGAATTTTATTTCATGTTAAACATTTTGTTGTTACTAAGGAAGTTTAGAAGGCAGGCAAAAATAAAAGGATGACTTTTGCTACTTTCGAGTCTTGTTTCTAAGGACGTCGAATGTGTCTTTTGAAACTGCATTGCTATACACACAGGTCAGAGCACCTTAATGCTTCACTTAGAGCCCATGCTTAGCTATTCAGTTAGTAAGGAGCTCCCTAAAGAATTTTGCTAGTTTGCCTCCAGTTATCCCTAGTAAACGTTTTAACCGTTGACTCAAGGCTGTAGGATAAATGAGTGTTGGCTCATTCCCTACTGTTCAGTCCTTTGCAGGTTAACAAAGATTTATTTTGTTCCCAAAGTGTTTCGGATCCTGCACTGGGAGGATGGGAGAGAGAAGTGAAGGAAGGCGGAGGAGGATGACACCAGGGATGTATGAACAAAAGGCTTAATTTTTATGAGACTTCCATTATCCTAGATGTTAGGATAAAAACAGCTGGGCGGTGGTGCATGCCCAGAAAACCCAGAAACCCTATCTCAAAAAACCAATAAATATATAAATAAAATAGCAATAAACAAATCAGACACAATCCTGCCTGAAGAGGGGCTGGATTCTAATGAGAAATATGACCAGTAAATCAGTTTCAATTTTTCGTAAGGTGTGGTATTTTGAATAAGAATGATCCCCATAGGCTCATATATGTGAGTGCTTATTCACTAGAAAACAGAACTGTTTGGGAGGATTAGGAGGTACAGCCTTTTCGGAGCAAGTGTGTCACTGAAGGTGGACTTTGAAGCTTCAAAAGCCCATGCCAGGCCTACCCTACCCATTATCTCCTCTCTCTCTCTCTCTCTCTCTCTCTCTCTCTCTCTCTCTCTCTCTCTCTCTCTCTCTTCCTCCCCCCTCAGGATGTAGCTCTCAGCTACTTCTCCAGCCACTCCTGCCTGCCACCATGCTCTCTGCCATGATGCTATTGAACTAAGGCTCTGTAAGTTCAAGCCAGCCCCCAATTAAATGTTTTCTTTTATAAGAGTTGCCTTGGCCATGGTGTCTCTTCATAATAGCAGAACAGTGACTAAGACATTAGGTGATTTGCTAATATTGTAATATACAGGTTGGTGAAATATGGCATGATCATTCTAAGTACCATTATAGTTAACCCACATTTTTCAAATTAGACAGAACCTAAATAAATAAACAAACAAATAAATAAAAAGCTACAAAGAATCACCAAGAGTTAGTGCTCAAAATGTAACATCAAGATTTAAAAGGAAAAAAAAAAACCCTGCTTCCTACAAATTACAAAAATATGCGACATATGTGATTACCCAAGCGGCTAGTTAGACTTGGCTAGTTAGATCCTGCTTCTAACTGCTTTTACCTTGTGAAAGGCAAAGGAGACATCTTCCCTGCCCTGGCCTCACAGACCAGGGACAACCTGTGCCACCTCCTCCTCTCTGGATGTACAACATGCAAGCCGGGATGACAGGCAGGTCATGGATGAGATGGACCAAGATTGAGAGTTAGGCTGGTTTAAGTAGTGTTGCAAAGATTCCACCTGAGGGTGGCCTTCAAGGGAGCATCTTCCTTTGAACAGTCCTATGGGGAACCTGACATCTCCACAGCTCCCTGAGGAGAAAGAGGCAATGTCTAAGGCAGCATGTCCCGGGCTTAGAGGAATAACAGCCGAGGAAGGGAGAACAGAAAGCCCAGGAGGGGCTCAAAGGACAAAGAGAGGAGGTGGGCAGCCAGAGAAGATGGACCCCCCCGATCTGCCTCCTGGCTCAAGGGACAAAGCGAACAGCCACGCCACGTCTGAGCTTATGTGCAGCCTCAAGGGCTGGTTAGTAAGGGTTTATTTCTGGTGGTGAACTGTCCCTTCCTGTCCTTCCAAGTTTTAAGGGCATAGCTAAGGGGTTGCATCTAGCGTGTCTGTGGCTCCATGCTACAACGACGTGCTTCTCTTCCTCATCCCCCGCTGTCCATGCTGTTTTCCTTTCACAGAGGCAGTCCTCTTCTTCTAAGCCTGCCTCTCCACATCTCTGGACCAGCTGGTCCCATGGGCAGGCAGCTGGCTTGAGGCTGTGAAACAGTTTAATTGGCCTGCAATGGGCATGGCCCTGTGACAGCGACCACCCCCTCCCCCACAACCTCAAAGACTCAGGACTCAGTTACTCACTTAGCGTAGGCTGGGACCACCTGACATCCACTTCTAACAGGGTCCCACATTTGTTACTTGGGAAAATGTGTGAAAGCCTTATAAGGCACAAGTTTTATTCAGCCTCCCTCTTTTTTAATCCATAAAGTGGAAATAATAACTTCTTTTTAGTCCTATGATTGTGAAGCAGTTATTTCAATAACTAGGCACCTTTGGATACTTTCAGGGGAGTAAAAAAAAGAGGGCAGGATGCTTTCTTTCAGGTACTAATTTTTGTGTGTCCTTACTGGGCCTGGGAGGAAGGGGCTGGCCACACCGGGGGTCTTCGGCAGTAGCCAGCAGAAAAGCCCTTTCCACCTAAATGTGTGCCGAGAGCTACACCCACCTTTATGGAAAGACCTTCACCTGAATGTAAGGCACCACCCTCCTCCCTTCCCGTGCCACCCCAGAGGAACTAGGAAGGTTTGGCTAGGCATTTAGCATCTAACCTGAGTTTAATGCAATGCATCTCCCCATTTCCGGCCTATGGCCTACCTTCAGTAAATTGGTTTGTTTGTTTGTTTGTTTGTTTGTTTCTCTTGAATGGCCTGCTTAGTTATCATATTATACTATGGCTGGACCCTAACTATAAGAATATCCTTTGATCAACTGGCGAGTGGTCTGGCCGTCATTCTTCATTTCCAAAATCTTGCTAAGGTTTTACACGCACTGATCTATCTCAGAGGACCTTCAGGGAAAGCTGAGACACTTTCTCCACAGAGGTGAGAATAAGGATGCTGAGTCATTTCCTTTGCTGCTCTCTGAATTCCCATCTAAAGTTATCGGCGCGGCACACCTTGCCTGGCTTCCCAAGCATGCCTGCTTAGCATGGGTTAATGCTGGCAGGATTAGTCACTGTCGAGTGCTCAGGACTTGAGGTTGGGTAGGCAGTCCCTGAGTTCATCTGTAAAAAAGTGCATTGCAGTCATATGAAAGAATAAAAGGCACCGTGGCTACTGATGACTCCAGACTATGAAGCAGATTTGAGAGCATTCCCTTCAGGGTACCATACACTGACCCAGAACTCTTAAAAAAAATGCCAGAAGGAGTTCTTCATTATTATCTTTACCCTAAAGTTGGTCATTATTTTTCTATTTATACATTTCTTTACTTTGACTAGTCTGTCCTACTGCAGATTTTTAGCTTGCTTGAGTTTTAAAAGGAATCCTTGTGGTCTGGCTTAAACAAAACGTTTTGGAAATTGACTTTATATGAAGGAATTTCCCCTTTTCTCCCCCCTTCCTCTCACCTACACTGGCATTGTCTCCCTAGAAAGCCAAGAAGGAGCCACACGGATATCCTGAAGGTGAGTACCTACATTAGAACTAGGCTGTGTCTGAGTCTCAGGGAGGTTTGGCCAGGGTTGTGCTCAAAGAGGGAGCAGAACTTGGGAGGGAGATTTTAGGAACTTTGGGTACTAAGAGATTATGCTGAGCGGTGGTGGCGCACGCCTTTAATTCCCACACTCCGGAGGCAGAGACAGTTGGATCTCTGGGTTCAAGGCCAGCATGGTCTACAAACCCTGTCTCAAAAAAACAAAGGAACAAAAAAAAAATAAATAAAAGGAAGGAAGGAAGAGAAATTAGGAATTAACTTATACGCAATGCTCCTGACCTTCCAGTTTTATATTTTGCGAACTACAGGAAGAAACTTGGAAAAATCTGTTGTGTTGCCATGATGGACAAGGCCATAAGAAAGTGCTGGAGTTATTCCTCCTTAGATTATAACTGCCTGACATGCAGAAACTCTGCTTCTTGTTCAGCTGTGAAGCACATGGCCCAGAGTACCTGGGGCTGTCTTGAGGCTTCACTGGCTGAGGTATGGTCAGCCTCAAAGAAAACTTAAAATGCAGAGCTGAAAACGCTGCTTGCCTGAGAGGTGACTGTATTTAATTCCATTTTACTAATAGGATCATAGTCCTTAATCCATATAATATATGGTCCTTTCATATAATCCCAGGTTGATTATATGAAATAAAAAAAAAAAAACCCAAACTCAAACAGCTACGTGGCTTCTTTGGGGCCATGCAGACTTAATATCTGGTTGTTTGAATTTTGTCCCATCTCTGGGTCTCAGTTTCCCCATCTATAAAATTAGTACAGTACTGTACTTAACTCATCAGGTTCTAAACAGGATTCAATTATTAATATATGCATAAATTGCACCGCAGTGGTGGCACACGCATTTAATCCCAGCACCTGGGAGGCAGAGGCAGGCAGATCCCTGTGACTTTTGAGGCCAGCCTGGTCGACAGAGAGAGAGACTGAGGACTGCCGGAGCTACACAAGAAACCAGAATGTTATATACATATATATGCACAAATTAAAATGTCCCTAGTTATTGTGTTCATTAATTAAGACACTAAGATTTGGAAGGTATTTCTTTTTTTTTCTCCTGTGAGATATGATTTTATTTCTATAATTTTATTCTTGATGCTCTCAGACTCTCCTGTTCATGTTTTAGTGGTAGCGAGGAGGGCGGAGGGCTTGTCCAAGGAGACTGTATGCTGGGATGCCTGCATCCCAATAGGGGAGAAGGTAGAAGCTGCAGTTGTTAGGGGTGCCTACCTCCCACCTACCCACAAGCCTACTCAGAGGAAGGAACAGTCTTCAGTGTGGGGGTGGCATTCATGTCAAAAGGGGATGCTTGATGGTGTTATTTTCGTTTCCCACAAATGTGCATGTTTAAAATAGGACTTTATCCAATCGGCATAAGTGACACACGGACTATGTATAGCGGTGGAACTGGGCCTGGCAGGTGATGAGGGCCAGATCTCGCCAAAACCAAGTTGTGGTTCTCCATGGACTGTGCCCAGGGAATTGCCCCATAAGTTGCTAGCCCAGACCCCTGGGTTGGGTTTCCTTGGCAAATCTGCCTGCACAACACTTGACTTGTTTGGAATGGCTGTATCTCAGAGCTGGTGAACTGGGATCTTGGCTGCGTTTCATGGGGCATGCCAGCGGCTCACATTTCCCCTCTGAACCTCCCTCTGAGCCGCACTGTACTCAGGAAGGGTAAGCATATTCGTTGTTCTTCCCTGCCTTTTGACTCTGTGCCCTGCAGGCCTGGCACACAGCCAGGGGAGCCCAATCACTGCGCTGCAGCTCAGGCTATATTTAACGGGGCTTATTGTCTTGTCCTGGGTTTACAAGTTGAGGAACGATTTTGAGCTTGAGTAGATACTATAGCGACTTGAAACAGTGTCCATATTGTCCTCCCTTGTTTCTTCAGAGTGCCGGTAGCTCCAAGTGTATTTAAGGAGGTTTTAGATCTCGGAAAATTTCCCCTTTCAGCTTTGAATCAGCACAGTAAGGATCCTAGAAGGGTTCCCCCATTTTCAAACAAGCAGGTCACGTTCCACAGAATTTAAGTTTGGCCAAAGGAAAGGCAGCTGAAAAAAAATTCTGGTCCTGTGAAAACTTTCATTACTGTCACTCATGGGATGTTGTTCTCCAAAGACAGAAACAGCATGCAAATGAGGCAAATATAAAATTACCATATGCACAAGGGCGACTCAGAATATTTCTGGCGTTTCCTTAATTGATTTGAAGTGTAGTGCAAAATTTGAATTTTGAACAAGGAGAGAAAATTCATTTAATCAGAGGCTGGAGAAAGATGGCAGCCAGTGAAGGGTAATTGTGTACTTGCTAGACGGCTCTAAAACAGATTACAATGAACATTTGGTGGATTTGAATCAGAAGCCACATTCCTCTCCCACCCCACCTCGTCTCCCTCGGTTCTTCACAGCCTCTTCCTTTTACCCTCAAGTGTAGTTTCGATATGGAGGGAACGGACACTAAAAATATTTCTGGAATGACGTGACCCTCTACCTCCCCATCCAGGAAAGCGACAAGGCTGCACCAGACGCAGCACATGCTTTCCGTTCATTTCTGGCAGACCCGGCGTCGACCTCCAGATGCAGCTTCTTCGCTGGCTGATGGCATTCAGACCCCCAGCCACAGACGGTGCCAGACAAGCAACTGGACAGGACCGCTCAGCAGCAGGACCCTGGCCACAATCGCGGCCAGAGCCGCAGCCCCCTGGCTACGGACCACTTCTGCTGCCCGTCTTGGGAGCCCTCCCACTGCAGTCTGGCTTGCCGAGGCCCCACCACAGGGGCTGAAGCACTGGGCGGTGGTGGCAGCTGTAGCAGTGGTACCTACAGCTTTGGGGCCAGCCCCAAAGGCACGTGGGAACCTGTTTCAGGCCACTCTGCGGCCCCTCCAGGACCAGAGTGGGACCCAGGACAGCCCCAGAGCTCACCACTGTCTCTTCTTGTCACTGAAACCCGGGCAAGGGCTCAGAATGGAAGGCGGTACTTCCGACATGAACCCTCAGACCAGACTGACGCCTGCGGAGGACCAGTTGAGCCAAGCTCAAGACAACCCGGAGCCCAGGCAGCAGCTGCCGCTGCTTTCTGAGCCTTCAGACTCTGCCCAGCCTGAAGCCAAGTATGTGGAGATGTGCGCTTCAGCCGAAGTCCAAAGGGAGAGCCCCCAGACCACGCAACTACTTCTGGAACACTGCCCTAAAGAGCAGGCCTCCGGGAGCCCAAAGACAAAAGCCCAGGATGAACCCAGCAGCGGTGCCAGGGAGGTTCCAAGCCCTAGGAAGAGTCCTGCTTCTTCCCAAGGCCCCAGCTCCCGGACTGGTGAGAATGACTTCTCATCTTCCTCCTCCTCCTCCCCGGTAAACAGAGCAGAAGACGATGGCCTTTCCAAAACGGATGATCCCACCAAGTTACTGGGGGTCCTGGCCACCTCCTCTTCATCTTTAGGCTTTGAGAGTGAGCCGGAAATGAGCTGCCAACAACACAATGGAGAAGCAGGGGAAGGGGTGGGAGCGAGGGAGGATAGAGGAGGAGGGGTCAGGGATGGAACAGAGTGCAAGGACATCATTACCAAGTCGCAGGGCAAGAGGGACCCCCTGAAGAGTGAGGACCCACACTACATCACCACCCATGAGATCCAGCTGAGTGAGGTAGAGCAGGGCATGGATTTCGACGTGGGGCTGGCTTCTCGCTGGGATTTCGAGGACAACAACGTGATCTACTCGTTCGTGGACTATGCTTCCTTTGGCGGTAGTGATGAGACCCCAGGAGACATCACCACCGAAGAAGAGGATGACAACAGCTGTTACACCAGCACCACGCCGAGCTCCAACACCACTCGGACTCCCAGCCCCATCAGCAGTGACCTGGCTCGCCCTAGTGCAGGCAGCAGTGGTCGGGACACCAGCAGCACAGAAGTGGGCAGCGGCCCCTCTGACAGCGACACCGTTTCCCCACCCACTGGACCTGGCACTGTCACTACACCTGAGCCTTTACTGGAGCTCCGGGAGGCAGCCTCGGGGGCATCGGCCACTGCAGCAAGCAGCTGTAGGAGTGCAGCAAGCCAGATCCTCCTATCAATCAAGCCAACTTCCCGGGCTATAAATGAGCCTAGCAACGTGCGTGCAAAGCAAAACATTATTTACGCTGCCAAGCATGAAGGCGACATGAGCCTCCGCGTCTCTACGACTGCTGAACACAATTCAAGTTCACAGAAGCAAAATTCGGCTGCAGCCGTGGCTCAGGACCATGCAAAGAAATTCATTGCAGTCCCAGCTCGACTGCAAACCAGGTGCGGGGCCATTCGGGCCAAGGAGCTGGTGGATTACTCCAGCGGAGCCTCCAGTGCAGTGAGCGAGCTGGACGATGCAGACAAAGAGGTGAGAAACCTGACTTCCAGGGCCTTCCGGAGCCTCGCTTACCCCTACTTTGAGGCTCTCAACATCAGCTCCCGAGAATCCTCCGCCACGCTCTCTGAAGTGGGCTTTGGACGATGGTCAACTTTCCTGGACTTAAAATGTGGAGGTGTCGGAGCCAGGGTGGAACAGAGCCTGCTCAGAAGCAGTGCCGCCTCTGTGGCTGCAGGTCTGAGGAAGGGTGGTGGCCCCCGAGCGACTGCAGACCAGATCTACCTTCAGGCCAAGAAGTCCCAGACTAAAGCCTTGGAGTTTGTGGTCAGCAAAGTTGAGGGAGAAATCAAGCATGTGGAGACACCCCTGTGCTTCCAGAAACAGGTCCAAACCGGCTCCCGGGTTGTCACACTTCTGGAGCCCCTCAATCTACGAAGTGAGAGCAAAGCCAGCTCAGCCACTGGGCCCTGCAGAACCAGCAAAGGCTCCAACAAAGGCCCAGGGTCGGTGTGCACAGATGATGGGTCAGAGACATCTGAGGGTAGCAAGCCTGCCTCTCGCAGTGACGGCCCCCAGAAGAAGTCCAAATTTGCTTCAAGTCTGCTCAAAAATGTCATTTCCAAGAAGATGCAGCGAGAACATGAGTTCAAGATGGAGAGAGGAGAAGTCACCGATACATCGCGCCGGAACAGTACCTCCAAGGAGACAGAAGTGACCAACACGTTGCGCCGCAGCGCCCCCAGCACCTCTAAGGAGACAGAAGGAACTCCTGGGGCCGAGAAGCCCTGGGAGAGGGGTCTGCAGAGGCAGAGCTCGCGTCATTCCGAGGCGAGTTCCGAGTACACGGTGGTCAGCGTGTCTGATGTAGGTGGAGAAGGGTCTGTCGTAGGTTCTAAGTCCCCTGTTTTCAAAGCCAGTACTCCTCGAGAGAGCAACGCTGGCCCCAGCCGGAATGATGGACACACAGAAGTGTGTGAAATTAAAAAGAGTGCTTCAGAGACTGTGAAGGGCATCTTTCTCCGGAGTCAGAACAGCGCCTTCCGGACATGGAAGGAGAAAGAGGCAGAGAAGTTGGAGGAGAAAGCCCCCATTGGGAAGCTGAAGCTCCCCAAAGGTGGGGACTGGAAGGCTGATCTTGGGGAGATCTCCGCCAGCAAGTCTACCATCATGTCTCGCCTCTTTGTGCCCAACATCCAGCAGACGCCCAAGGACAAACAGCCAGAGAAGCAGGCCACCAAGTATCCTGCTGCTGCCCAGGCCACCTCCATGGCAGTGATCAGGCCCAAGGCTCCTGAAATCAAGATCCGGCTGGGGAGTGTACAACAGCCAAGCTCAGACTTCAACATTGCCAAGCTGCTCACGCCTAAACTGGCTAGTGGCAGCAACTCAAACCTCTTTAAGACCATTGAGGACAACAGCAGGACCCAGCA
This sequence comes from Alexandromys fortis, assembly GCF_014885135.2. NCBI lineage: Eukaryota > Metazoa > Chordata > Mammalia > Rodentia > Cricetidae > Alexandromys > Alexandromys fortis. The sequence goes on along the minus strand of NW_026068142.1, from coordinate 229,071 downwards.
GAAACTCTTCCGTGGTGGAGACAATCTGGAAAAAGTACCCCAGTTCCAGGTAAGAGATGTTAGAGACAAATCCAAGGCCCAAGGACCTCTCCACCAGGTGAGAGATGTCAGGAAACTGATCAAAGGGTCAGGGGACAGCAGTGACAAGGGCAGCGTCACCCCGGAGCAGGGGTTGACTGGGTCCAAGCCCAGGCAGCTGGCTGCAGCCGCTGGAGGATCTAGGTCCCTGTCCCCTATGGTGATTACGTGCCAGGCGGTTGTAAATCCAAGAGAAGACGGTGTGGACCGAGAGGCCAGGGAAGGTGTGGGCAAAGCGGGCAGTGGCAGTAGGGTCTTGAACTCCTCCCCAGAAGGGACTGTCTTGGTTCACAGGGCATCTGGCAGGCTGCCCGTGGCCACCATTGCCCCCAATAAATCCGAGCAGGGCTCTTACCTGCCTGTGCTCAAGATTGTCTCCAAGGCTCAGAGGACCCCAGAGAAAACCAAAGAGGAAGACATCAAGGAGGAAGGGAAGGCACCGAAGCCAGCTCGAAATGCCTTGGAGAAGCTAACAGCAGCAGTCAGGTCCATGGAAGAGCTGTATAGCTTCAACCGGAATGAATGGAAACGCAAAAGTGACCCTTTGCCCATGATGGCTGACAGCCACGTCCTGTCCCTCATTGCCAGCGAGGAGAGGGAAGGGGTTGCCGGATCTGAAGGAGACCCTGACAAGCTGACCAAGCAGTTGGGGCAGATGGAAGAACGAGACACGGGACACAGAGGTGGTGTGGTCCTGAGAGGGGGCCCCATAGAACGTCTGCAGAGAAGAAACTCTAACCCCAGCACGGAGAGCGTGTCTGCGCGGGCAGCTGCCTTTGAGAACATGGCCAGAGAAAGGCCTAGGTCTCTCTATATTCCCCCAGTCCACAAGGACGTGGAAAGAACTCAACCTTTGCAGCCCCTCCCCCCACTCCCCAGCAACAGGAACGTGTTCACGGTGAGTGCTAGCAGCGCTCAAAAAACCGGGGGTGTCGCGGGCAAATTCCCACAGGGGCCTTCTCCGGAGAGCCTTTCAACAGGCAAGGGCATCAAATCCCAGGGACTCAGATCCCTCAAGATCTCCCCAGCCACCCGAGCACCTCCCGATGAGGTCACCAACAGGAAAGCTGCAAACAGTTCGGAGAAGAGCAATAACGCCTGTGAGAATTACCTGACCATCCCCCTTAAAGGAAGCTCTGCTTCAGGAGAGCTGCTCGACAGGCCTGGGGCTTCCAGAGATGGGCCTCCCAGCTCCTCAGCAGCCACTCTTTGCAGCTTACCTCCGCTGAGTGCCCGCAGTCAGGTCCCCAGTAACTCCAAAGGCTCTCATGTCAGCGGAGCCAGTAAGCCAGCTTGGCGTACCAAACCTGACAACCACCGAGAAACAGTGGCTGCCCCGACAGGGCCGCAAAGCCCGGAGCATACGCCCACGGCCACAGCGGTCTACCACCAGCAGGCTTTGCCCTTCACTCTGCAGGGGGCCCAGCCACAGGTCCTCTGTTTCTCGCCACCCGGGATGGCAGCCCCAGCCCCTGCAGGCCCAGCCACAGTTCCCACAGACCCCTTTCAGCAGCAACCACCCCAGCAGACCCAGCGCAAGATGCTCCTTGATGTAACCACTGGGCAGTATTATCTGGTGGACACACCCGTTCAACCCATGACCCGGAGGTTGTTTGACCCTGAGACAGGTCAATATGTGGACGTGCCCATGACCTCCCAGCAACAACCTGTGGCACCCATGTCCCTTCCTGTACCTCCTCTGGCCCTGAGTCCTGGTGCTTACGGGCCCACCTATATGATCTATCCCGGATTTCTGCCCACAGTGCTGCCCCCCAATGCCCTGCAGCCCACACCCATCGCTCACACTGCAGGAGGCGGTGAACTCTCCGTGGCAGCAGAGACCCCCAGCAAAGAGACAGCTGCCACGTTTACCGAAGCCCCATACTTCATGGCCTCTGGTCAGTCCCCTGCCTCCTCTTCCTCCTCTGCCCCGGCAGCCACACCCCAGCTTGTGGGGGCCAAGGGCTTCGCCCAGCTCCACGGCAAACCTGTCATCAGCATCGCCTCACAGCCCTTGGGGCCACGGATCATCGCTCCACCTTCCTTTGACGGCACCACCATGAGCTTTGTGGTGGAACACAGATGACAAGAGACCCAGGACGGCAGAACGGAACAGCTCCTGGTGAGTGATGAATCTTACTCTAAGGGTCCTGATGTGAGAAGGACCATTGGTGTCCTTGTGTTGGGAATGGGAGAGTTACAGTGGCTGTCTGTAGACGTGGGAATTCTGGGAAAAGGAGACTAAACTCCATCTGATAATGAAGGAACGAATTTATTTTCCACATTGCCTCCTCTCCGTACCCCTCAATCTGCCACTGATAGCCCTTTGACCTTTGCAAGTTGCCTGATGTTTGTCCCACTAGAGAATGACAGGAAAATGAACTCCCAAAATGTCTCTTGGCCTTTGTTTTAGTCAAGGTTGGAAGGAGAAAGAAATGAAAGCCTGATCTAGATTTGGTGGAACAAGGCTATTTCTTTGTTCCTGGCCTCCTGGGGAGACAGATAACCCACTTCAGGTCACCAGAAACAAATTTAACCTGTTTGCTTCCTAGTAAGAAAGAAGAGTTTAAAATGGATGTTTTCTAAAGTCATCAAAAATCCCTTCCTCTCGTCTTTCACGTCTTCCTCTTGAAATGCCTTACACTAAAACACTACATTTTTTTTTAAGTTCTTGTTTTTGAGTTTTCAAATGATCAGAATTCTTTTCTTAGGGTTGTTAATGTGTCTCACGTGTGGGTAGATATACAACATGAGCGTGTACACACACAAACACACACACACACACACAGTTTGACCTTCACAAGAGGGTGAGAGATTCTGGAGCCAACGTTACCCGTTGGATAGAGCTGTTGCATTTCATGCTTTTTTTTTTCCTTTGGTTTTTCGAGAAAGCGTTTCATGCTTTATTGATCGGACTGAACCCATTCCACTCCAAGGCTAATTCCAATTCCCATAAGCACCATTAGATCTACATGGCTCCCTTTGAAAATGAACAACTTCCGCGCTGCAAAGGGAAGCAGAGAGAAGCCGTTACTGACACCTAGCCTGATCTGCGCTCACAGGCAGGGATTTCTGCTAGAAACACAGTCCGTGGAACTTGATAGGTGGCATGAATGTGGGTGGCTGGAACCAGGACACTTCAGGTCAAGCACAGAAAACAGAGTGAAGACACCTCCCGGCAGGGGCACACGGTGGATGTCTGAGCTGCAGGCAGGCTTGTCTGGGATAATCTTTGCCAGAGCAGGCAGGGTTGAGATTTTGTGTCCCCAGGATTTTCATTTCCTGGGAAAGTCACATTGAATGAAAAGGAAAAGGGGGACTGAGATAAGGGAATGACAGACACTCTAAGATTCCCATGTTATCTCAAGAGGGGACAGTCGTCACTCCCCCAAGCCTTTGTGTGTGTGCTCGTGTGCATGTGTGCATGCATGTGTGTGTGTGTGTGTGTGTGTGTGAAATGCTTATTCATGCACCTAAGGTAAACAGACCATACTACCAGCTTGGGGACATAAATATCTGTCATTCTATGTGTATCAGAATGTCAGTTGCTAGGACAGTGTATTGCTGCAAAGTGTCTTCCAAGATAAGAAAAGACTGCATAGGATCACATTATTGGGACTTCTGCTAAGAAATCAAGCGAAAACACAAACCCGGCTCTAGTTGCAACCTAGAGACAAGAGTGTTTGGGTTGTTCCTCTCTGAGAGGCTGCCACAGGCCCTGAGCTGTATGATGACCACCAACAAAGAGGGGCGGGGTAGGGAACACAGAGGGAACCCTAGTGGGCCTGCAGGGGAGACTCAGCCAGGAGGATTAGCTTTGCAGATATGCTATCTTATAGGGACAGCACTTTGATTCCCTGCACAGATGCTATGTTTATCTAGGGCTGTTTTGGATCAGCTAATCACCGAGGAGTCTGCAGAGCTTTGGAGGTGCCGGGTGCCCAGGAGGTTGCACAGTGGTTCCTTCCTCCCACGGGGTCCTCTTAGCAGTTACCTTTGACCTTTCTTTGGTTTAGTGTGATGCTGTTTCCACCAGACACAGGCAGAAATCTGACTTTTGCGTCTCGAGAGCCAAACTGTAGCTTTGAATTTATTCCTACCCTCGCTGGAAGCAAGGAGCCCTAAAGAAAGGAAGAAGGATGTTGGTTTTGATCTAAGCAGAGGAGTTGGGAATCAAGGGTGAGCTTTTTTTGCATGTACCGGCAGAAATCTAGCAGGCCAAATGTAGCTATGAACTAAAGGTCTTCCGAACTCCACATTATACTTTCCAATGAAAAGTCAGATTTTAAAAAGCAGGGGCTAATTCTTTTGACAGTTCGGAAAAACAATGCTCAAACAGTCCAAAGCCCCAGTTGGTTTTCCTGAGTGAAGTCTCGGCGTGTGATTTCAGTTCCAAACATAAGGGATTTGATCCAATTATAGTAGCAAACCCCACCAACAGGTAAACTAGACTTAGAGATTTTTCGCTGAAATGTCCAAAGGGCGCGCGAGAGAAGAGTGAGTGTAGGGGCTGGCCCTTACCCTAAAGGGAGGAGGCAGAGGAGAGCGCTGAGCTAAGGGAGAGAACATCTGTGGCTAACTGCCTGCTGACATCTGGTAGGTAGACTACTGATGTCTCCGTTTACTTTGGGGGATGCTTATTCCATACAAATTTTTTCAGGAAACCCGTCACACTTTTCAGTCACTGAGGATGAATGCCATGCGTGCACCCCGCAGCCGCTGTGTGCCTGTCACCCCGCAAGGTGCTGCGCTATGGCCCTGTAAGTCAGGAACAGATGCTCCAACAGGACGAGACAGCGTTCCCCTTCTACACTGATGTTCCAGCGTTCAGTAAGGTTCCTTTCAGCTCAACGACAGCCTCGTTGTCTATTTTTAGCAGCCCTTGTGTAGCCTGAGTGTAAAAGCTACCAGTCCTGTTTCTGGGTGTTCCATTACGAGTTTCCCCTTTTTTCTTCTTCTAATTTCCTCTTTTTTTTTTTTTTTTTTTTTTTTTTGCTGTGGGGGCTTTCATGCCAGCCGACAAAGCACTGTAAATTGTCAGCAGTTTGTTTCTTTAGACGTTGTGTGTATGAGAGAGTGTTTTTGTTTTGTTAAGTTACTTGAACAAAACTTTAATCGACATTAAACCTGCCCCCTAGGGTCCAACCTTCGAGAATGGCAAAGATTTTGTTTTAATTGAATGCCCCCTTGTTTTTCTGCAAGGCTTATTTCTTCATTTCTGAGCAAGTTTCATGACCTTTCTTTTCTATTTACTTCGGGGGTTATTTCTACCCCACGAATAGAGGGAGCCTCATATGTCAGCAACTAAAGAGGAAAAAGAAATCTGGATTCAGGGGGAGCCATTTTCAACACCCACTTTCATGGTGTATTCTGAGTGGGCCCAAAGGAGTTCTGAGACCGTCAAACCGGGATCCATTTGTATCAAAACTGAGAAGTCAGGTGATTCTTCCTCAGCTACCGTCCCTTCTGTGAAAGGCTTGGCTTGCACCCTGGACATTCAAATCAGTATCTTTCCCGTCTCCATCCTTTCTTTCTCTCTAAGGACACTGTGAGAGCCTCCTGAGTGTCTGCTCTAGGGTTTGCTTGCTCTCTGAGAAGTTATTCTGGGCCCTTTGTTAATTGTGCCTTTGTTAGCCTTTCCTTCCCTTTGTCAGCTCAGTTGACTTTAACAGCCTACCACACACATCTCTACATAAGCCCATGTCCTTACTCTTTTCAGGGTTTTGTTCTTATTACAGAACAAATAGCTTAAAGTGCAGGGCTGGGTAGCCTTGCCAGCTCTCTCCCCAGAACACGCTTCAGTGTCCAGTTGCTGAGCTGCTGTAAACTCCATGCTTCATTTTCAGTTACTCCCATACTTACATCCCACAACCAGTGGTTTATTTCTGTTCCCCTCCCCCAGAAAGGTTGTGGCTCCCTCTTCCAATTATTGTATGTAGCTAGAGTTTCGTTCTATCTTTTGTTGTTGTTGTTGTCTTGTTTCTTTGGGACAGGGATTCTCTGTGTAGCCCTGGCTGTCCTGGAACTACCTCCATAGACCACCTGCCTCTGCTTCGCAAGTGCTGAGGTTAAAGTGCTCTATCCTATTCTTAATGTCCTTTATTTTAATTGACTTTTCTCCCTTTTCATAGAATTAATCTTTCCTCTAGCTTTTTCTCGTACCTTTCTCCAAAGTTCATTGTACATACACACATATCTTAGCCAAGGCTGGCCTCAAACTCATCTGAAGTAACCTCAAATCCGTTTCTTCTGCCTCCGCCTCCCAAGCACTGTGCGTACAGGTGTGCTCTGTCTACCTTTATATTTTCTTCCTCACCACAACATGGTCTCTCGTCACTGGCTTCCTCAAACAAGTATGTAGGTAGACTCTTCCATCTAGACTGCCGAGCAGCAATGTCCCACCAATCGCTCCCCAAATAACTGCAGAGACTTAGTATTAATTATAACCACTCAGCCGATAGCTTAGGCTCATTTTCAGCTAGCTCGTGTAACTTAAATTAATCCACTTCTAAGAATCTATGTGCTGCCCCAGGCTCATTTACCTCATCTGCATACTTCCCATCCTGCTTGCTCAGTGACTCCTGAGACTCCACCCCTCTTCTTCCCAGCATTTTCTCTGCCCTGAAGATCCTGCCTAGCCATCAGCCAGGTTTTTATTAACATTGAGAACAGCACATCTTCACAGTACACAAAAGAATTACTCCATAGCATAAGTGGACACTTTCTTAACCCCTGTTGGGCAAATGAAGACATTAATTATCTTAATTCATAGTAAATGAAGTCCGGGCCATCTGAAGCCCATGTTTGCGCATTTACAGAAGATCCTCACTCGCCTGGTTCTCTTACCTTTTAACCGCCATTTTTCTTTGTTATGAAATATTCCCTTTCCCCTATCTGACCCTTTGTGCAAAACTTAGCCTATCTGAAAATTTTCAGTATCTTTATTTTGTCTCTTGGCCAGTAAGCTTAGTAATGAATTCATTACGTGCCGTTTGTGTCCTCTGAGAGGACGGCCGAACATGGCTAGGCTGGCCGCCCTGGTGCTAGTTTTTCAAACTTCTGTTCAGTCAGGTGGGAAATGAAAGTTGAATCCTAGAGAAATTTGAGTCTTCTAGTTATTTCACTAGCATGGAGAGAGAGAGAGAGAGAGAGAGAGAGAGAGAGAGAGAGAGAGAGAGAGAGAGAGAGAGACACTGTATGTGTGTCTCTGTGTGTATGTGTGTGTATGTGGTGTGTGTGTGTGTATGTGGTGTGTGTGTGTGTGTGTGTGTGTGTGTGTGTCTGTGTGCCGAGTTTGAGGAAAGGGCCAAGAAAGGCAGGGAGACGGGAGTAAGTTGAAGTCTGCTATATCCAATATATATCAAACTTCTATATGAGTTTTTCTCACGTCAAAACAAAAATCTAGCCAGACATCCTATGTTACAAAGAGAACCTGAGCGATATCAGCAATGCTAGACTGGAGGTTATGTCCTCAGTGACGAGATAGTTTGGGAGAGGAGAGGTGTGGGATGTACATGTGGGGGTATCCCCTCCCCAGGGATATAAACGGGTTGGAACGAAGTATGTGACTGTGACCAGAGCAGAGGTACACATGAAGTCAGACAGCTAGGACCCAGACTGTGGGACCCTTACTCACTGGTCCAGGCCCCTGCTATACACACTTTGAGCCTAATTTCTCTCATCTGTAAAATGGAAATAAGCTTGGCAATGTTGTAAAGATGGAACTGTCAACTCACCTCAAAGAACATGGCTTGTAGTAACCAGCAACGTTTCCTGAAAATAAGAAGCCCTAACTGCCTTGAAATTTCCCTCAGGTCCTTGACAGAGGAGGAAACAGCCCTATTGTTTCAGTGGCCCAGGGTGGAGTCAGGGATTTATGCACAGAGAGCTATCCCAGATAGGAGAGAGTACCCACAGCTCTGCAGTCCCCTCAGAGCTGGCTGGTCTCCAGGCAGGTTGGCTGGGTGCCAGGGCATTCTAGTATCCCTCAGAGCCTTCCAGCATGTTATAAAACTCTGGGTCCAGCCTGCCAACGGCCAGTGGTGATTTTCCTCTCTGTCTGGGCACCAGCCTGGGAAGAGCGAGGGGAAGTCCAGGCTGAATCCCTGCTGAATGCTGTCAGCGTTCCAGGTCTAAACTCCTGGGAAGGCACTTGGGGAGAGCCCCTGCTAATGCGGTGTAACTAACCCTTCATCTCTGCTCCCAGGATCCCTTGCGAGGCCTCTGATAGGTTTTATTGGCTAATTATTATTATATCATTCTCAATAAGAATTAGATCAATACTTTCAAGTTTTCAAACAAAATTTCTCTAAAATTAATAGAAGCAGGAAAAAAATGCCTTATGGATATCCACAAAGTGTTATCTAGATTAATGATCCTTAAATATGATTCCAGGAGACTGTCTCAGTTGGCTGCCATCTTGAAGGGGAGTCTCCTCTTCTTCCTCCCTCCCTTCCCCCTCCTCCTATTGGAACCCTTTCACCCTGCTCAAGGAGCCCTCATGAACTTTGCCTTAGGATGGCACCAAGCCAGAGCTACTGGAGCACAAATAATAAAAACACAGAGACAGATATTGGGGTTCAACCTGACGACTAGAAAAGCAAAGCAGCGAGTCAGTGGCTCTTACCTCTACCTCAGTCTGAAATGGTGATCCTGCCTCCAGGAAACCTCAGAATGAGACTGAGACTGAGAGCTGTCTCCTCCTGTTTTATGATCCTCTCTAGTTCTGGGTTAAAGGCACGCGCACCACTACTACCTGGTTTCTATGGCGAGCTAGTAATGCTACCGGCCTGGTGTGTCATTGTGGCTACTGGGATTAAGGGTGTGTGTCACTACTATCTGGTCTATAAGACTGGCCAGTGTGGCTATTTTAATTTTCTGTTCTTCATGCAAACTTTATTTATTAAAGTACAAAGGAAATGCTACTACAAATTACTGTCAAGTTCTTTTATGCAGTTGAAATCATTCTTAGTCTCAGGGTCACTCCTCCTTTGCATGTGATTATATTAAGTTTACTCTTGCTGCTCTGTGTGAGTTAAGGTAGAAAATCAAGCTTAGCAAATTGTGTATCAGTGAGCTCCAGGGGACTGCTAAATTGTGGGCACTGCATGCTCCAACATTTCCTTTAGCCTCAATGTATCTTTTCAATATAAATATGAAACAAAAAGTTACAGTTGAAATATATTCATATGTGCTGCAAAAGCATTATTATTCTAGCTCACTGTCTTAATAATCTTGTTCTTAAGCAGGCTTTTTGTCCTAGGTCACAGGACTAAAGTATCCCTTCCTTGCCTTGCTACTTGATGGCAAACAGTTAGATTCTTCTTCCTCAAGGCTAGTTTTCACATGATAGAGACGTCTTACTCCTCAACAAATATCACTTGCTGTTCATTGTATTTTTGTCTTTATAATCTTACATTTGGACATCAACTTTTAAGCATTATAAAAGGTTCTTAAGCGAAGTTCTAGTAGATTATACTAAAAATTAATAAACATAGAAGAAAGGGATAATTTCCCGGATGCTTTCGAACAATGTCAGTGCTGTCTTAAAATGGACTTAATTGAGTTACATGTTATAACCACTATATCTAATTTATATAATAGCGCACTGTGAGAAAGAAATTCCACATGATTTAGTTAGTGGTCATTTGCTTTCTGAGAATCCCTCGTGTTTCATTCATCTAATTAGATTACTGACATGGTGAATTACAAAGGACGCCATTTAACTTAAATATCAGTTCTATGTGCCAATTTTAGGGACACATACAATATATTGTTTTGTCCTTGTGAACAATTTCAGAGAAACTCAACCTTTCACACTAACGTCATTTTGAAGAGTTGGCTAAATGCGATTCCGTTTCCAAAGGCAGGTTGCACTTGGTTGCCCTTTCTGGAAGTCAGCATTGACCAGTAGCTTCAGAGGCATGGTTTCAAAACACATTGAAAAATATAAGTTCCACATTATAGGGAAATGAGCCAAATAATTAAATAGCAGATGGGGAATGTTCTTTCAGAATTAACCATCTTTTCTTTGACCGTGTTTTCTTTGCATCTGTTTCTTTTGCAGGAGCCAGGCAGAAATGCGGACTGTTCTTTAATCTGAAATTTGCATCGTAACACAACCAGTTCATCTGAAAACCCACCAGTTGTGTTATGAACTTTTATTTCTTAGGACCCGTGTGCAAGTTTGTATATTTTCCTGAGCAGCTCCCTTTTGAGGTAGCTTTCGTTATTTCGGTTTCACTAAGATGACTGAATGGTTGTGTTTCTCCCCATAAAATACTTCTTTTTATACTTTAATACAGGATGTATGCTTTCTTATCCCTGCCTTCCCTCCTGCATGTGTGACCAGGCAAACAGTACAATGAGTATTTGAATGGTTCATTCAAAGCAGGCTGTAGAATCTGATTGGTTCTATTGCAAACCAAATCAGCAAATTAATAATAGGATCACAAATGCCCTTGGAGTTCCTTGGACTATATTAGCGGCTCTCAAGAATCCGACCTTCGTTGTAAGTGTGCAGCACACACACCTGCCCCTTTCGTGATTTCTTTCATAGATTCCTTCCTGCCTCTTATCATTTGCCGCCTGACGTTCTGGAGAAGGACTTTGCTTCAGTGGTTCTGGTGCCCTCCAGCCCTCGCCATCCCAAAGAAGAAATCTATAGTCATGGTGCTTGCTTCTTGCTTCAGGTTTTTAACAGATATTAAGATTCCAACCCCCTGGGATGTTTTACTGACCAGGTGTAACCCAATTCTGACTGAGCAGACACAGCTTGTCCTAATTGATGTCTCAATTAAATGATGCACTGAAGAATTTCTTGATTACTTTCTAATCAGCTAGATTAGAAACCCTTTAAAGCCCACGCATTTTCTCAAGACTTTCATAAGGAATCTCTCAGCTACTCATTTGTTTAAAGATAAAGCATTCTGATCAAGTCTTTAAATTATCATTTTGATTTTGATGACCTATATTTGGTTTCTACTTAAGAGTGTTGCTTGACATGAAGAATTTTATGCTGCCGTATAATACTGAATTTTCTAAGGTTTTCACAATTTTACTACTTTGTAATTACGCTTTTGTTTTTTAATCCAGACTCAAAACCAAACAGATTCAATGTACTTCGAGGGTCACCCTTAAAGGAGAAAAAAAAAAACAAATTCTAAAAATTCAGTTCTTTTAGATAAAGAGCAAGATTTGAGGCAAGAGCAGTGGCTTTGACCCCTCAGTCACTGGCCAACAGCTGTGAAATAAAGCTTCATCTCTGAGACATGTGCTGTGAAGCATGATCTCTGGAATGGAAGAAGCCTTTGGGCCATGTTTAGGAAAGCATGATTTCTTCCTCATAGGAGATTCACCTCAGAACTTTAGCATTTTTTTTTTCAGGCCAGCTGGCTACCTATCAGGTCACTTAAGATTGGAACAAGAGACTAGAACCCATTTCTTTCAAAGATCTCAACCTGCAAGCCCTAAAGCAGCAGTGTGAAATCTCAAGGATTTGAGTGGAAAACATGGAATATATGGGCATATTGCATGGATAGAACCCACACCAGGAAGGATTCTTATGTCCCAGGAGACTTTCAGGAAAGCCCATTATTGGGTTTGCATGCTAGCTCCCCACAAAGAGACACCCCTTCTCCTCAAGCAAACATGTCAGTACAGAGGTTGGAAGCCCATGGGCTACTATCAGTATTCATTATCACCAGCAGATCTGGCCTTCCATTCTCACATGGTAGGAGAGAAACTGAGGCAGGGAAATTTTTATTAGTTGCTTCTATGTAAAAGGCTGAGCCCTCCCACAAGTTTCCAAGGATGTGATGTGCCCAAGTGGTTAAAATACAATTATAGCCCCACGTTGATTGATGCCTTTTATACCAGCTATTGGCCATTCACAGCTGCAGCATCATCTGCTGGACCACTTCCTACCTCGAGTGATGGAGAAGAAAGCATCTCATAGGCATACATCCTAATCTCTGTTCCCTTTGTTCTGTCATTTCTGGAGCTGGTATGGACATTTGAATAACATGGCTGTTCCTTCTTCTTTTAACCACTGTGGGAGGAACCAAGAATCTAGAAAGCCTTTTACCTCTAAGAAGCGGTAACTCCCAACAAGGTCTCTTGACTACTGAACCACCCGTCATGTTTTATATCATAAAACCCCTAATTAAAAAAAGGTACCCTGGATGGAGCTCTGTGCTTGAATCTGACAGAACGTGGCCTGGCCTTTGTAATTTTTTCTCAGGTCATGTGTGAGGCTCAGTTTCCAGAATGATCGTGAGGAACTTCGTGAAGGAATTTCAACCCATGGATCCTTTCCCTTATTGGTATGGGGTCAACTTGACATAGGCCTTGTTTGACCTGTTTCCTGAAAACTAAGCACAAATGTAGCCAGTATAAAAGTTCAGTTGACCAGGATATATTTCTTTGGACACTTATTGAAATTGCCCCCATGGGTAAATGAAGCCCAGGATAAAGCATCACTGCAAATAGGACCATCTCTGAGTAATTAAGCTAAAAATGAATTTTACTTGAACAACTTTGTGATATGTTTCAAAAGTTAGCATGCATTTCAAATCCATCTTATATGACCAGAAAATGTCTCATGACACAAAAACCTTTTTCTTTACTCAGATTTGACCTTTTCACTCTTGCTTCTTAAAAAGATTGGATGTGTTCCGATTCTCTTCTTCCACTGTAGAAACAAAAGCCTGTATTTGCTACAAACCAAATGATCTTAGTCCCTGAACTCTATCTACCTTGGCCTGAAGGACAGAATTGATTCCTAAGTAGATGGCTATGCTTTCACAATAAATGTGTGCAGTGTTGGTGTCTAAGCAGATGACTCTTATCTCATAATAAGTGTGTATATGTGCACAGAAAACACATTCAATGATACTCTTTATATTTAAGACTATCATGGTATACATTTTCTTATGTGGTGCTTGAGGAGTTTCTTTCTGCAGTTTACAAGGTGTAATATTTGCACCCCAAAATCTCAGGGTATGCTATTTTACCCAGATACTTGAAAGAAAAAGGTGCCCTGTATTTTATCAGTACTGTTGATGGGGGAAAACTATGTGTAAGTTTGTATGAGAAAACTGCTCATAAAAATCAAATCAATAAGCTGTTAGGCTTTTACATAATTTCTAAGGAGATGTATACATCAGTAATATAGTCAAGAGATTGCTTATATAGTCTTTAGTTTCTGGTTCTGAGGTCGGCCTCATGGGTACATAAAATCACTGAGCAGCATGCAGCCTTTGCTCAGGAGTGCCTTGAACTTGAGTCTGATCTGAATCACACTCCATCTGTGACGAGTGTGAAGCCAAGACCCAGAAGACTCCTGTGTCTGTTATTGGATTTATTGCTATTTAATTCAAAATGGTGCAGAATAGAATACACACGACTAAGTTAGTGTTTCTTCGGGTTGCTGAATTGCTGTTTTCAAGCTAGTGTGGTGGCCTCAAGTCCTTTCCTGGATTTCCTGAGTTACCTACTAGCCTGGATCTGTTTCCTGGCAGACAGCCTCTTCCCACCCCAACACCTCATCTGGATGTGTGTTTGTGTATTTACATATAAATTATATTCTTGCATAGCGATGACAGTGGAGTTGGACGAGAAAGTGAGGACCGTGGAAGTCATGTATGATAGAAGAGTGTATATTGTGTAATACATAGAGAAGGATTGTTGGAGAACGGTAACCTATGCCCTCGACTGTGAATGATGGTATGTGGAAAGAAGGTCAAAATTGAAAATTCACCAGTGGAGTCATCTTGGTGGAGGAGTTCCTAGCTGAGGTTTGATGAGATTCGATGGCACAGTGCTGTGAGCGCGGCTGAGGGAACTTTGAGTCCAGCCAACAGCTCCAGGATTTGCCTTTCAAGTGCTCTTGCCCATGCAGAAGGACCACTGCGAGAGGTCTCGGCGTGAAAGCCGACTTACCTGTAGCTGCCAGCATTTGTAAACGACGACGGTGCAATCTTGTGGATTGGTTTTCTATATTGACAGTTTTGAAAAAAATGTTTGTTGTTGTTGTTATTTTCCAGTAAAAGTAACTATAAAGAAAGCTTCCGTGGTTGGTCTTTATTCTAACTCACAAAGCAAGCTTTGGGTGTTTTTATTTTCTTCTAACTTCTAGTTTAAGTTCCTCACTTAAGAAACAGACCCTGTAGTTACTGTACAACCAGGTACATCCATTTCCTATTGGTATGGTAACAAACACAGATTTCAGTGACTTCGGGCAGCGTGTCATCGAGGGAAAGCAGAGTAGGAAACTCCAAAGGGGAACTGAAGCACAGATTAAGGAGAAATGCCCCTGACTGACTTGCTTCCCCGGGCCTGCTCAGCTTGCTTTGTTAAACAACTGTGGTCACCTACCCAGGGAGCAGCACCACCCACAGTGAGCGGGCCCTCCCCATCAATCATTAATCGAGAAAATACCCCAAAGACTTGCCAACAGGCCAACACACAGAAGCATTGTCTCAGCTGAGGTTTGCTCTTCTCAGACAAGCAGAATTTGAGTCAAACGGACCAAAACTAACCAGCATGCTAGTCTCCATTATAGACTAACCACGTAGTCCTAAAATTCCCAGGCTCAGGGACTGTGTGTGTGTGTGTGTGTGTGTGTGTGTGTGTGTGTGCTAATACCTACCCGCCTACTGGGGCGTGGCCTCATGGACTATTTACCTGGATGCGGAAGCGCATCCCGCCCCTTCCTTCCTCTTTCTGCTTGCCCCTGGGGCCCCCATTTTGGCTGTTCGGTTTGCTTTGGATCTGATCTTCGTCCATCGTCCTAGCAGAACATCCTGACTTTGTAAGTCTAACCCTTAATAAACACCGATCTCTTTTCTTAGTTCTGAGCTAGTGTGAGATTCCTTTTTTGTTAAGCGGCCCATCATTCCCGCCTTCACTAGGTGGCCCTAAACAGGCAGACAGCTGCAGTCAGCAAACACCTTAACCGTGAACTACTGGCGCTCTTGCTCTAAAAACAGTTCCACGCCTCTTCTGCTAGGAGGTAATTTTCACTGATTTTTTTTGTTCATTTGAATCCAGCCATGGTCCTTAATAATGGACTCAGTCTCTCCTTTGACCTCCTCTGCGCCCCAGCTTGCTGGATTCCAACAAATTTCCTGTCATTTTGATGAAGAATTTGTTTACCTGACAAGGCCCCAATTATTGAAGATCTGAGGCATGCAATATTGTAAACACTATAGCTTTAGAACAGAGTATGCCCATTCTCCTGGTTATGCTTTGCTGAACACTGTTGTAGCAAATTCAAACAGGAATCATGTGTGTGGCTCACACATCTGCAGGTGAAGCTGGGCTTGGCAGACAGCGACCAGAGAGCACTCTCTCCTAGTGTTCTCTTACAGATTTGTGAGTTGCTGCCTTTAGCTCAGAGCTCTGCTGAGCCACAGACCAAACGACTTCGCATCCTCTTGGGAGCCTCCCTGCTCGGACATCTTCAAAACATCCTGGCTATGTTCCGTTAACCGAGAATTCCAGGAGGCAGGAAGCAGATGTTGCCAGCTGCTTAAGGCCTCGCTCAGATATGGATACGACATCATTTTCACCATCTCCATCAACAGGTAACTAAAACCAAGATGTGGTAGCTAGGAATGCAACCACCACCTCTAGGAGATGTTTGCCAAACAGGAGATGGCTGTTGAGTTTCACACCCTCGTTATCACGAAGGGCTGTCTTCAAACATGCTTTTAGGGAACGGGCTCTAAAATGAGTCCTTAGGGGAGTTTAGGCTCAGACAAACATTCTAGAAAAACGAATCTAGAATGAGGGGAATCGATAATGGGATAGGTGTTTGTGTTGGGCGATGCTTTGGAGTCAGGAAAGGCATTCATTACAGTTGTCCATCAAGTGTAGAGGGAATTACCTTCCTTTGGAGGAAAAATGGACGCCTATGACAGCTACGCCAGGCACTCTGCTTCTTGAGAGATGTTAAGTTTTCGGGAAGCCTCTAACTATGACGAGAATGCTTATAAAGCTGTTCAGTCCAAGCCTTGCCAAAGGCATGGAGACTGAAAGGAAACTGGCCAACAGCCACCAAAAAGAGAGCCATGTCAGCCGCCTAGCCCAGGACTAGCGGGGGACGGGAGCACTGGGCCTGGACAGGACTGGGAAGATAAAGGCATTGCAAAGGGCTGGGAGTGAAGGGCTGTTTAGTTGTTCACAGAACAGGGCAATGGGGAACAGTGCAGACAAGGAACATACTCAACATTCCGAGACAGAAACTACCCAACAGAAGTGGTGTGGAAAAAGTAACTTTTTTTTTTTTTTTTTTTTTTTTTTTAACGCTACAGCTTAACCCACAGAGTGTCCCTCACAGACAATGTTTCTGGAAGGCTTCTAGGCTTTAGAAAGTAAGAGTGGATGTATTCAAGACAGAAACACCTGGGTGTGAAGTTCATTTCTATCTTTCCTATTAATCCCTTTTATTCCCTAAGTCCACATCTCTGCTGTAAAGTTAGCATAGTCATGGACATCAGAGTATGGCATGCATGCATGCTGTAGGTCCACGACACACACACTCTCTCTCTCACACACACACACTATAGACAATTATAGAGTATGCCATGCATGCATGCAGTAGATCTGAAGTCTATACACACACACTCACATACACTATAGTAAATATAGGGTATGGCATGCATGCACACTGTAGCACTGAAGTCCACATACACACACATACACACACCACTCACTATAAACAAATATGATTAAAAAAATAAATATCAACTGCTATAATATGCCTCTATTTTATTACTTCTGTCTTTGGAAGATTCAAATCCACCGCTACACAGATTGTTTAGAGATATTCAATCCATCAAGAAATAGAACTTCTTTTATTTGGGCATGTAATGCAAATTCAATGAAGGAAATTTAGAAAATTTTAAATATTCTGAGGTGCGTTTGATACTTTACTACATGCAAATTTGCAGTCTTCTTTTTTGCTTCATAATATTAAAAGCCTACCTCTTTATAAGTTTCTTGGTGGATAATCATATGTGTGTTGCATGCATGTGGGTGTGAAAGTACACGCACCCATGTACATACTTGTGGAGGTCAGAGGCGTTATGAACTAATTATTATTAAAGAAGAACAGTATTAAATGTCATCTATCACGCCCCACTTTGTTTTGGAGGCAGGACCTCTCACTGGACATGAAGCTCTGTTTCAGCCAGACTGGCTAGCCAGGGAGCTCCCGCAATCTGCCGGCCTCCATCCTTCAGTGCTAAGAGTGTAAGTGAGAGTGGCCATGCCCGGGTTTTATCCTTGTGCTGGGGATGTGAACTCGGGTCTTGCTTGCCTAGTGTGTGCTCTCGCACACTGGGGCATTTCCTCAGCCCCTGGAGTGACTTTTTCTTCACATGACTCCCCCAGGGTGTGTTTAAGCGTGGCACACTAGCGTGTCTTTAATGTGATGTGTGGTTTGAGGCTGTGCAGGTAAGTGCTGCACTGAGCATCTTGAAGCATACCTCTTGGCAAGCATCTCCGCTAATGTCCATGGCACAAAATCCCAGAAGTGGAATTACTGACTAAAAGGCATGAACAGCCTGAAAATTTTTGTCACAAGGGATTTTAAGACAGCTCTTGGCCATCCTCAACACAAGCAAGGTATCAGTTTTTAGAGAAACGTTACACTTTAATGGCAAGCCATCCCATAAATCACTCAGTTAGAAGCCTCTATCCTAGCACTCAGTTTTTCAAAGCACCTTGAGGGTGGGAGGATGCCATCCCTGGCTGGTGTGTGATGTTTCACACTTTGGGCTTTTTTGGGGGGTGAGGGGCCACTACCCAGCTCCCAAATAAATCACAGTCTGAGGCTTATTCTTAGTTATGAATGCCTGGCCTTAGCTTGGCTTGTTTCTTGCCAGCTTTCCTAATTTAAATTATCCAGACTACCTTTTGCCTCTGGTCTTTTACCCTTTCTTACTTCTGTATATCTTACTTTCACTCTTTCTCTGTGGCTGGCCGTGTGGCCGGGTGGCCGGGTGGCTGGCCTCTGTTGTCCTCCTCCACATCTTTCGTTGCTCCTCTCTTCCTCGGTTCTCCTTCTAGTTATACCCTCTGCCTGCCAGCCCCGCCTATCCTTGCTCCTGTCTCTCTGTTGGCCATTCAGTTCTTTATTAGGACCCTCAGGTGTTTTAGACAGGCCAAGAATCACAGCTTCACAAAGTTAAGCAAATGCAGCAAAAACAAAAGTCACACACCTTAAAATAATCTTCTCCAATAGCTGGTGTTTGGGGGAAAGGTCCATTCTAGCCCAGAAGGCAAAAGCTCTTACTTTCACAACTGTTCTCCCCACCACCATGGGGTACAAACATCAGATAAGGCTGTCTTGTGAGTCCAAGGGTCTCCTTTAAGCTGGGGCTCCCCAGCTTGATCCCCATACGGATAACGTGAGCACCTGCGTGCAGCACAAATGCTAACGTTCTGCCTGTTGCTGAGATGGAGCGACTGGCAAGAAGCAGCCTGTGTTAGGGAGCTACATGTGTTAGGACTACTGGGCCCTGGTCACTGTGGGTGGCCACCTTCTGAGAAAGCAGTAAGAGAGCTGCTGCGTTCCGACTAGTAAGTTATTTCTCTATAGTGTACTATTGTCCCCCATGGTGTTTTGTAAGTTGGGGAAAGTAAATGCTAGGGATTTGTGAAAACATTTTTTTTAAAGGTTAGTGCTTAAGAAATGCTAATTTTCCTTTATTTTCACAGAAAGTTAACCTAGTTTATATATATATATATATATATATATTTTTTTTTTCTTTTGTTTCCTTAAGGTAGAGTCTTCTATAGCCCAGGCTGGTCTTGATCTTGCCGTGTAACAGGATAACCTGAATCTTTCTGTCTCTAGCTCCTGTGTGCTGCGAGTACATTTATGGGCCATACCATCCAGTTTATATTGTGCTGAGGATCAGACCCAGACCTTCGCACATGCAGGCACTCGGTGAACTGGACTGCGTCTCCAGAGCTAACCTTTGCTTTCTGGTCCTTAGTTATTTTTGTTCTTACAAGGGTAGTCTGGGAGCACTGTGCTGTGAGAGCTAAAAACAGCTCAGTTATGGAGGCTGTGACAGGGGCCTGTCCTCCTGAAAAACCCTTAGAGACCTGGAGAGCAGATTGATCGTGCTGGGGATGTCATGGACGCCACAGGGGCTTGCATGGCAGTTGGTGAGCATAGACCATCTGCTGCACAGAGGACATTGCAGACGATGTGCATGGCTCTAGCCTGAGAAGCTGACCTTTCACTTGAGGAAATATTTACATAAGAAAAACAAACTTCTAGTGACTAGGGAGCTGGATCGGTGGCTGTGAGTGCCTATTGCTCTTGCAGAGGACTCAAGCTGAGTTCTCAGCACCCACATTGGGCTGCTCACAGCCTCCTGTAATACAGCTCCAGAGGATTTGAAAGTGACTTCTGGACTCCAAGGGCACCTGCATTTACACATGGATATAATATGCGCGAGCGTGCGCGCGCGCGTGCGCGCACACACACACACACACACTAGTGTGTATTTAAAAATAAATATTTAGGGACTATATAAAGAAACTGGAAAAATCCCACACTAGTGAGTTAAGAGAACATTTGAAAACTTTAGAACAAAAAGAAGCAAACTCACCCAAGAGAACTAGATGGCACAAAATAATCAAATTGAGAGGTGAAATCAACAAAATAGAAACAAAGAAAATAATACAAAGAATCAATGAGACAAAGAGTTGGTTCTTTGAGAAAATCAACAAAATAGACAAATCTTTGTCCAAACTAACCAAAAGGCAGAGAGAGAATATCCAAATTAACAAAATCAGAAATGAAAAGGGGGACACAACAACAGACATGGAGGAAATACAGAGAATCATCGGGTCATATTTCAAAAACCTGTACTCCACAAAATTGGAAAACTTAAAGGAAATGGACAACTTTCTGGATAAATGTCACTTACCAAAATTAAATCAAGACCAGATAAGTAAATTAAACAGACCTATAACTGCTGAAGAAATAGAAACAGTCATCAAAAGTCTCCCAACCAAAAATGGCCCGGGACTAGATGGTTTCAGCTCAGAATTCTACAAGATTTTCAAAGAAGAACTAATACCAATACTCCTCAAATTTTTCCACACTATAGAAACAGAAGGAACATTGCCAAACTCTTTTTATGAGACTACAATTACCCTGATACCCAAACCACAGAAACACATTACTAAGAAAGAGAATTACAGACCAATCTCACTCATGAATATTGATACAAAACTACTAAATAAAATACTGGCAAATCAAAACCATCATCCACCATGATCAAGTCAGCTTCATTCCAGAGATACAGGGATGGTTCAACATATGAAAATCTGTCAACATAATCCACCATAAAAACAAACTGAAAAATAAAAACCACATCATCATCTCATTAGATGCTTAAAAAGCTTTCAACAAAATACAACATATTCACGATAAAGGTCTTGGAGAGAGCAGGCATACAAGGAACATACCTAAACATAATCAAGGCAAGCCAACAGCCAACAACAAACTAAATGGAGAGAAACTCCCAGCGATTCCACTGAAATCAGGAACAAGACAAGGCTGTCCACTCTCTCCATATCTATTCAATATAGTTCTTGAGGTCCTATCTAAAGCAATAAGACAACAAAAGGGTATCAAGGGGTTACAAAGTTTCACTATTTGCTGATGATATGATAGTTTACATAAGTGACCTCAAAAATTCTACCAAGGAACTTCTACAACTCATAAACACCTTCAGTAATGTAGCAGGATACAAGACTAACTCAAAAAAATCAGTAGCCCTCCTGTACACAGATGCTAAATGGACTGAGAAAGAAATCAGAGAAAGATCAGCCTTCACAATAGCCACAAATAGCATAAAATATCTCAGAGTAACTCTAACCAAACAAGTGGAAGGCTTGTATGACATGAACTTTAAATCTTTGAAGAAAGAAATTGAAGAAGACACCAGAAAATGGAAAGATCTCCCAAGCTCTTGGGTAGGTAGAAATTAACATAGTAAAAATGGCAATCTTACCAAAAGCAATCTACAGATTCAATGCAATGTCCATCAGGATCCCAGCAAAATTCTTCACAGACCTCGAAAGAATGGTACTCAAGTTTATATGGAAAGCAAAAAAAACCCAGGATAGCCAAAACAATTCTGTACAATAAAAGAATTTCTGGAGGCATCACAATCCCTGACTTCAGATTCTACTACAGAGCTGCAGTACTGAAAACAGCCTGCTATTGGCATAAAAACAGACAGGAGGACCAATGGAACTGAATCAATGACCCAGATATTAATCCACACACTTGAACACCTGATTTTTGACAAAAAAAATCCCAAAAATATAAAATGGAAAAAAGAAAGCATATTTAACAAATGGTACTGGCATAACTGAATATCAAGATGAAGAAGAATGAAAATAGATCCATATCTATCACCATGCACAAAACTCAAGTCCCCTGTAGATGTCATGTTTATAGCAGAGTATTCAATAGTCACTTATTCTCCACAGTCTGACCTGGAACTGGAGTTACAGACGGTCGTGAATCACCATGGAGGTGGTGGGAACTGAACCCAGGTCCTCTGCAGGAACAACACATGAGGCTCCATTTCCATGGTTATAAAAGTGTTAGAGATTCAAATAAGTTTTTACTAGCTTTCAATGTTTTCAAAATTGGTACACAAAGTCTTGGACTTCATTGTTACATTTTCATATGTATACACACACACACACACATACACACACACGTACACTCCCCTGCCTTGCTGGTCCCTTACCACCCTTTCTCCTTTCTGCTTTAATGTCACATATATGGTTACCCTCTGTTGTCTTCCTCTCTTTTTACCTATCCATTTCCTTTCATTGCCCCATTTCTACTTTAATGTTATATGCATACACACACACACACACACATAGACACACTTGCACACACACACACACACACACACACACTGAAGTGTTGGAAATCTAGGCAATATATGAAAATGAAAATGCAGTATTTGTCTTGGTGAGTCTGTCTTATATCACTTAACACGATGACCTCAGTTCTATCCATTTTCCTGCAAACACCAGGACCGTGTTCTTCCCTAGAGCTGGATGAAGGTCCACCGTGTATAAGTACAATATGCACCAGTTCATGGCTGGCGGGCAACAAGCCAGTTCCAGATCTTGGTTATTAGGAACGTGTAGTTTCTCTGTGGTCCCCTGACTTAGCATCCTTTGAAGAAATACCTAAGAGCATCCTATCTGGATCATACGGTAGCCCTGGTTGTTGTTTTTAAGGAACAAGCATGATGATTTTTATAGACTCTGTCAGTTTACATCCCCACACGCAATGAATAGTAACTGCTGTTCTTTCTCCACACCATCGCCAGCAACTGGGAATTGTTTTCTGGACCTTAGCCAATTTGACTGGAATGAGGTAGAATCTTGATGTGGTTTTAATTTGCATTTCCCCGATGGCTAAAGACTTTTCCAAGTCCTTACCAGCATTCTTCATTTTTTTTTTTTTTTTTTTTTTTTTGAGAGCTGTCAGTTCAGCTGTCGGTTTCCTGATCACATTCTTTGGGGCTTGGGGTGCTTAATTTTTGCAGGTTGCACTGCGCACTATTTTTATTGCTATGACCAAGTCCCTGGCAAAGTCAGGTCAGGGAGGGATCGTTTGACTCATGATTTGAGGGGACGCAGACCATCACGGTGGAGAAGGCGTGGCGGCAGGAATGCGAAGTACGTTGGGTCTGCAGTCAGGAAGCAGGGGACAGGAAGTGTGTCTGGGCTATGAAACCCCAAGGCCTTACTGTCTGTGCCCTACTTTCTCCAGTGAGGCTCAACTTCCTAAAACTTCCACAACTCCTTCTCCAAATCAGCACCACCAGCCAGGAGCCAAGCGCTCAGACATGAGTCATTAGGAGGCACTGTGTCTTCAAACCCAGCAAAAGCCTTTAGAGATGCGGGTCATCACTGTCTTGTCTGATGTGGAGGTGGCAAAGAGAGTCTCCTATTCTGTGGGAGTTTTTTTTTTTTTTCCTGTTTTGCTGATTGCTTCATTTGGTGTTCAGAACCCCTTTAATTTTACGCAATTCTATTTATCAAATCTTAGAATTATTTCGGTTCTCTTAAGAGTTTCTTTACAGAAAGTTCTGCCTATGTGTGTCTTGAGATATTTTGTCAAATTCTTCTCTAATGGTTTCAAAGCCCCAAGTCTTACACGGAGGTCTTTGACCCATTTTGGAGAATAGGGAGGGAGGCACATGGACAAAGTGAAAAGTAAGGATCCGGTTTCATTCTGTGTCAGCAGCAAGTGTTCAACAAGCTGTCTTTTTTTTCTAATCTGTGCGCCTAATACCCCTTTGTCAAAAGTTAGGTGGCTATGGCTGGCTATGTGGGTTTATTTCTGGGCCCTCTATTCTATCCCGCAGTTGTTTTGTGTTAATATCGAGCTGGTCTTGTTACAAAGGCTTCACAGTTAATTTGAGGTCAGGCACTGCTGTGCCTCCGGCATTTCTCTTTCGGCACAGCATTGCGTTTGCTATTCCAGGTCTTTTGTGCTCCCTTAGGAACTTTTGAGTTATTTTTTTCTGCTTTTGTGAAGAAGGACGCGGGAATTTTGGTGGAGGCACATGGTAGCTTTCTCTCCTTGATGTAGCCATTCCATGATATTAATTCTGCCAAACCGTGAGCACGGGAGGTTTTTTCAACTGCTACCATCTCCTTTAATTTCCTTTTAGTGTCTTTAAGTTTTCATTACTGAGATTTGTTAACTCCTTCGGTAGGTTTATTCCTGGGGATTTTTTGAATGTATTGTAAACAGAATTTTATTCCTGAGTTCTCTCTAAGAAAGCTTGTTATTGGTGTCTAGAAAAGCTACTGACAAACTGCTCTGTCCTGACAAACTGGTGCTCTGTCCTTCAGAGAGCTGACTACCCAAGTGATAGAGACTCGGGATGTGTGCCTTGCTGCAGAGGCTTAGCTCGGTGCATCCGTCCCTGGGCTCATAAGTAGCTAGATCACAAAGAACCATGGATTCAAGCAACACGGGACAAGAGGAGTTCAGTAAATTACATACATTTATTTCATCATCACACTTCATTTTCTACTGCAGCTAAACTTCCATGTTATGCATATGTTTGCTAGACAAATGAGCGCCTGACTATTTGGGGGGTATTGCAATAAACATATCTTCCTTATTAATAAATATGTTCAAATGTTTGGTGTGGCCCTTTAATGCACACAAAGTCGTTATTCAGTGTCATAGTTTTGAACTACAAATCCATCACTTTCTGGGAGGAACAATCCTTCCAATCTCTGTACAAACTGTAGTCAAAGAGATGGAGCTTCTACCACCAAACAATTGAGGTAGAAAGTGGGGCCTACAGGGTGTGCTCTCCAAAGACACATCTGTGTACCAGGCTACAGCATCCAAAAGACACATCCTGAGAAAAACTACGGATGCTCTGAGACTCAATTGTTTTTATTCCTGTATGATAATTCCAAAATTAGGGAGAGAGATTTCCAAGTGGTCTCCCTGCAGGGCTAGCAGGGACATGTTACAGTATGCTTTAATCCTGTCACTTTTAGGCTTATAAAACTAACATATAACATAAATAGTAATTCTTGAGACTGGCTAACAAAGATTTTAAGTCTTATCTCCACCCTCTCTCTGAACCTTTGGGAAAAAAAAAACCAAGAAAAAAAAAAGAGAGAGGAAGAAGAAAAAGAAAAAAGGGAGAAAAATGGCTTGCTTGGGGTCCCTCCACTCCTGCCCTGCTTAGGCAATGGGCTTCTTAGAAGGCAAGCTTAAGGTTCTGTCAAGGGCTCACTCTGGCTGAAAGTGGTTGGATCAAATTCACATTTGCCTAAGCCTTTATGGTTTGGGGTTGTTTTTTTTTTTTTCTTTGTTTATACAGACACTAGCTTCTTCTTAAAACAAAACTAGATTCACTGTACTCGTTAGGACTTTTGCAAAGAACAAAACGTAGGCATGTTGTCGCAAGTGTCACATGGTGACTCAGGGTGACACTGGGGCATCTCCTGAACAGGCTGAAGTTTAATTCATTGAAGTTCTCCATGGCTCTTCACAAACATCTTAAATACAGGTACACATGTAAACACCGTGCTCTCGGGGAGCGAAGATTAGGCACATCCAAGCACATAGCTCGCAAAGAAATGGTTCAAAACCATCCGCCCGAGCTAGCGCTCTCTGGCTGAGGGGGGAACACCGCGTTGCACATCTCGGAGTTCTCCTGATGGAGCGGCAGTTCACATCCCGCCACCAGGCTTTCTTTTCTTCTTCGAGAGACGTAGCCTCTGCCCGTGGACAGCCTTTCGTACTTTGTCTCAAATTTCCTGCGTAACAAGAAGAGGGAGGGCGGAGTTACAAACAGTCGAGCCACCCTCACTGGTCCCAGGTGCTTCTGCCCTGCTCTGAAAACTGCCGAGGAGCTGCAGGTGCTGCCCTGCAGCACGATCCCATTGTTTCTTCTCCTCTCTTCTGGTACCCGTAAGCACACTTGGACGGGCTGGAAGCTGGAGGTCCTGCCACACTGTGAATTCCTGGGATGCTGTTGAACCGCACAGGCCTTGCTGCCTCTCACCACTCATTCCAGAAGCCCCACCCCAAGAGCACTCCCCTTCGGAGCATCCAACAGGATGTAAGAGTAGAATGTTGAGAGGGAGCTAGTCCCAGCAATATGGCCCAAGCAAAATGGAGAACCAGGCTAGCTAGTCACATGGCTGGGCTTATGGTCACTGCATGCTTTTATGGGGAATTATTCCAGACATAAACAGAAGTTAATGTTCTGAGTGTAAGCCACTATTGCTTGTTCTAGGAAAATGTGACTTCCTGGTACTTGTTCTTGAATTATTGATGCTTTTTTTTAAATATGGATCATGAAATACCGGTAAAATAAGGTACTTAACGTTGGCCTGGTTATCATAAAAGACGATATAAATTGTGACTTGCTATTTTAAATGTACAAATGATTCCTTATGGCATAAGTTCTAGGAAACATTTATAAACTACTATGGAGGAGTTGGGTGTTACCTAGACTCAAATCATCCTAGCTCCACAGGATAGCTCTGCTACAAAGACTGGCAACTAGACCCAAGGACATGGTGTTAAGGGAAGTTGGGCCAGGATGGAAGAGGTCTGGTGTAGATACATGGGGAATTGTACAAAAGGATTTTAAGGACCTAGGCTTTGGGACACACGTTTTCTAAATTCAGAAGGCCGAATTCTCAAGACCGGGTCCAAACATAAACAAGGTCAGGTGTTTGTACAGATATCAGTTGTACAGATAACTGTGGTTCTCCTGGGTCATGAGAAATGGATGGCCAGATGTACTTTGTTCAGGAAGCAAATGTGAAGACACCAGACAGAAATTGCACATGTGTTATTATTATTTTTCTTTTTGAAACTAATGTGGTAACTCCTACAGTAAACCAAGTCCCTTTGTTTCCTTAAAAAGTTATTTTTAGGTTAGGTAGGATTTAATTCCGCAAACATTCGCTTACCTGAACGGAGCTTCAGCCCTGTCCATCTGCATGCAGACCAGGAACGGATACTGCGAGAACTGCACCGTGGAGATGAACTCCAGGCCCGCCTCTGTCTCTGCCCTGCTCTCCAGGCCAGCTTTCACAAAAGAAGAGTCCACTGTGACGTCGCTGGTTATGACCACTGCCACCCTGGAAGTTTTGAAAAACACCTCTCATTGTCACATTCACTGAGTTAACAGAACATCCCCCCCCCCCCCCAGTCTCCACTCACGGCACTGGTAGACTGGGAGGAAACACTTAGCAATGGAGAGGTGACCTCAGTACGCATAAAGCTTTATTGGAACCAGGACACGGTGGTGCCAGAGACCGGCCACAGAAGGGTTGCTCTTTCCCTGGGCATCCCCTGCCTCAAATTCTGGAAGTTGGAGCTAAGTGCATATCACATATAATGCTGTTTGGGAAGTGTGCGCCAAGGACCAAGATGAAACACACATGTGTTGAAATAGGAGCGGCGGGGCTGCATCCCCAACACCCCAGCCGCTTGGCTAGCTCATGCCCGAAATAACAACACACAAACTGTGTTCATTTAAGAACTGCTTGGCCCATGAACTCTAGCCCTTACAGGCTAATTCTCGCACCTGGACTAGCCCATTTCTAATGATGTGTGTAAGCACCCCAAAGTGCGCTTACTGGGAAGAGTCTAGCCTCCGTCCATCCTGGTGTCTCTGCTCCAGAGAGCAGAGCTGCCGGGTCTCTCTCGGAGCAGAGCAGAGTCTGACCTCACTTCCTCTTCGGCCCAGCATTGTTTTCTCCTCCCATCTATGTTCTAAGCTATGAGGCCAAGCAGTTGGTTTATTGCTCAACCAATGAAATCAACAGATTGATATATGACACTCCCACATCACACATGAGACCTAGTCCTCTCTCAGTCCCAGAAACACCCACATTTTCTGAAAGAGAAGCATGAACACATCAAGAAGACAAGTGACATGTATGATAATTTTCTTGTTAACTATCTCTGTTGCTTCACGTTAGCTATTTCCGTTCCATTTCATTTCTTCTCAGAGGTTCCCTAGAGGCACCTATATGGTTGCCAGGATACCTGAGAGAGTGCTGTGTGACAGCCATTCTTGAATTGGGATATGTATATAGGCAAATAAAATGGGGTTAGCAGGGGTCACTGAGAGCAAGCCAGACAGGCTGACGACTGGGACATATGGCTTGGATGACAATGAAGAAGTTTAAAAATAAGTAAGTTAATAAACCAAACTTAAAATCCAAAAATCAAAACTAGCACTTTAAGCAACTATAAACTTCCACTAACTGGTGAGAAATTATGCTCACAGTGAAATCAAATTTACATGTCCACGCATTTAAAAAAAAGAGAGATTCTAATTTTTGTCTGCCAAATTCTAAAAGAATTTCTGTTGTTCTCAGTATAAAACAGGCCAAAGGATTGTTCTAACCCTTAGTCATTAAGCAGAATCTTTTCCTGCCTTATACTCATGTTTAAGGGGTATTATTTATGTAGATGAATGTGCAAATGAAAGACAGATGATGGGACAGTGACAATAAGGACACTGGAAGAAGGGGCGGGTGAAATAATAAACAATGTATACTTATTTGAAAGCATGCTTACACACAATGAATATATACACCAAAAATGTTAGGCCTCAAACCTGGGACAAATGGCTAACTGAGGTGCCTATTTAACATATCAAAACCTGGCCACAAGGTTCTCTCAGCATCCTTCAGTCCCTGTGACAGGGTAAGGCTGGCATACACTGCCCCCTACCCTAAACTTATCCAGCCCAGGGGCTGGGCTGCCCTCCCCGAGCTGCCCTTCCTTATAACCTGGACATTTCTGTTACTGGGTCCCTTTCATCCACGCTTTACTCTCCTGGCCGCCCCTCCCCTCCCAGCTCTCCTCTCTGGGCCAGATCAGGGTCCCTGCGTTCTGTTCTGTACTCCCCTCGATGTCCCTGCCTCTGGCAACGCTCTCTCTTTTGTCTACAATACACTTTCTCTTCCACCACACTGAGGAGCAGTCCTGTCCTTCCTTGTATTTCTTATTTTCACTCACAAAAGGTTTAAATTTGGTTAACAAACGAGATTATCATTTTATTTAACCCAGGGGAATTAGTAAATGAAGAGAGATTCTAATGCCAACAACAGAGATAAGCTTTAAATTTACTTATGCTTTATATTGTAATATTAATATGAGATCTTGGGGGATGAACAAGAAAGGGAAGGTTATGGTTTAGCAGTAATGTGTTTGTTCATCAAGCTGAGAAGGAATCAACCGTGCTGCCCAGTTTGAGGTCAGTTTAACCCAAGTTAGAGTTACCTGGGAAGAGCGAGTCTCAATGCGGGCAAGCCTGCAGGGCGTTTTCTTAATTAGCAATTGATGTGGGAGGGGCCAGCCCCTTGTAGGTGAGCACTCCTATTGCCCTTTGCCCTCCGTTCCTGCTGTGAGCTCCTTCCCTTGAGGACGAACTACAAGATGCAGTAAACCCTTTCCTTCCCAACTTGTTTCTGGTCATAGTGTTTTATTACAGCAATAGAGACCCCGAGGAAGACAACTGCCAGCTACTAAAGTAAAATATGAATTAGCTCTCATCCAGACGTGCGTTGTCTGTGGAGGTCTTCAAGAGCATTAAAACCCTCAGTGTTCCTACAGACCTGTTTCTAAGATGCTATCAATGTAATGAATTTCCACAATCATTTCCAACCCTACAGCTACAACCACAAACAAAGAGCACAGATTCGGACACGGCTAGGCACCACCCCAGACACAGCCCTGCATTTCTCTGCGTTGTGCTTACCGATTTTTCACCCGGGTTTTGGACTCACGATACCACAGACTGAATTCCATTGAGCCTGAAATATCAATAGCCAGACCACCCTGGATCTCCATATTAGCCTTTAGTCCAGACTGTAGCTGAATATCCTAGAAGCAGAAAATACAGCAATAAGCAGAGATTAGCTAATGCCGCTATAGATACACACCGACTTCCTGATGTGCGGTGGACACTCAGCCTGTGAGGCTGTGGGGGCTTTTAGAGCGATGCTCACTTGTTTGTTTCAGTGCAAGCGCAGGGCCTCTCACCTACTGGGCCAGGGTTCTGCCACCAAATCATTCCCCCAGAGAAGAAGACTTGGAAATATGTTATCCTAATCTTGGTCCCCAAAAGAAGGCATTGCCCATTTGCTAAATAAATCAATGAAAATAGTAGAGGATCGGAGTATCAATTGAGAAGGCTGTTCCCTTCAATCCTTGCCTCTCTTTGGGAGGGGAAATTCATTTCCAACGTGTGGCTTCCGGCAGAGAGTCAGCACTCTCTAGCAATAGTTTCAACATGCAATTTCTCAGGTACCCACACTTCTGATTTAGGAACTCTGAAGGTGGCGCCCAGCAACCTCCTTCTCATATGCCTTCACGGGATTCTGACACAACTGAATTTGAGAACCACTGGACCAGGAGGATGAAGGTATTTCCAACAAAAGCCCAGCCGTAGCCTTTTTTTTTTTTTTTTTGAAAATATGAAGATTGGACAAAGGATCTTTTCACATCCTTAAGTACATCTCTGGGTTTTATGCTGGGGCAAACACAGGCAACGACATCTTCTGGCAAACAAAACTGCAGTATGAAAATGCCCAGTACAGTATCCAAGTTTCCAGAACTGCCTGGGCCGAGCTAGAACAGGAAGGGAAGGCAACTGAACTAAGCTTCTGTGCCCAGGTGTTTGACATCAGAAGTGACTCCAAACAGTGGTCAAGCCAAGCCCAAATTCCATTATATTTCCCAAAGGCATGATGGCCACTGAAAAAGAAAGCCCACCCAGATGGTCTTCCTACTGTCTGGAGGCCACTGCTTTGTGTTGTTTGCTGTTTTTAGACTGCAACTCCCATGCTTTTCATGCACATTAAGTGGGGTGGTGCTGGCTGAAGATGCTTTGTGCAAGACTGAAACCAGAGGCTCTGAGGCAGGGCTGAATCTGAGCAGAATTCTGGGAAGGCGGCTCTGTATCCTTCACTCTGGTATTCCTCCAGAGATGCGAAGAGTTCCTGGCAGCTAAGAGCGTGACTAACTTCTTTGTGTAGCTGCCATGAGCAGACCAGAAAAGTCATGCATTTGCCAGGTACCAAATGTCATGACTGCACTTTTGAGAAAGGGCTGCGCTGTTCGCACTGAACTACAAACAAACAGAAATACCAAACACGGCAGGAAACCTCAGAGAACTGGCTCACACCCAAGTGGAATAAGAAAGTTTGACCTTGATATGAAAATGCTTTCGTTCTGAAGGACACTCCTGAGTGCTCTGTACCAGGGTTGGGGCACTTGAGGTGACATCCCTAAGGATGCTTAAAGCTATATTTACTCCAGGACAAAAGTGTGGCTGCCCAACGATACAGGAGCTATGTCATCCTCTGTGACAAATATAAAGAACCACAACTTGTCCTGTAAAACTCAACAATCATCCCCGAATGTGTACTTAAATCTCTGAAAACCATGGATGACACCAGACATCTGCTGCAAGCCATGCCCATGCCTGTTGCCAAGTAACTCCTACACCCTGCCTCAGGAATATGCCTTGCCTTGCATCAGCATGCTTTCTTGACTGGGAATCTGGAGACCTGTTAATCCTTCTAGTCCAGTAGGACCCTAAGGGGTAGATCCCGACCTTCACACTGGCTGTGCATTAGCTGGACATGAAAGCATCCAGGCCACAGAAAAGAGCATTTCACAGTTAGCAGTCAAAATGCCTGTGTGAGAAGGGCATTTTCACTGCAAATGGTTTGGAGAAACACTTAGGCTTTCTCAAAGATTGCTTTTCTTCCCTGCAAAGGAAGAGCTCTTATATGTAGGCAAATAGAATTCTACCGAATCTGCTTCTGAGAGCAAACCAACATGCCCACCCCCGCCTCTGTGGAAGGGACTCAACCATACAGTGCAGTGTTTCTTTAAGATAATTAAATGTGTGGAACTAACAGATTTTGAGCACCTGTATGCTTACATGTGAGAAGTCACTTAAACAGCATGCTGATCTACACTGGCGCCATTTTATTTCTTCACTGACAGGAAAATGGTGGCCGAGAGGCTGCACCCAGATGGTGTCTAAGGATTGGACTTTGCAGCTGCTCTTCACAGCAGTCACATAGTTCCAACTCTGTGTCTCACTGTAAGAAAGTCTGTGCTGAGGAAACATTGTTACAACTCTGTATCTCACTGAAAGAAAGTCTGTTCTGAGGAAACATTGTTACAACTTTGTTTCTAAGAAAGTCTGTCCTGAGGAAACATTGTTACAACTTTGTTTCTAAGAAAGTCTGTCCTGAGGAAACATTGTTACAACTCTGTTTCTCATTGTAAGAAAGTCTGTCCTGAGGAAACATTGTTACAACTCTGTTTCTCATTGTAAGAAAGTCTGTTCTGAGGAACATTACAAAGAATACAGAGCATAAACATACATCCTCAACTGGCCCAGAATACATTTATTTAACATTTTGTCTATGGACTAGAAGAAGAAGGTGCCAGAATTTTGAATTTGGGGTTGATCCCTTTGCTTTTTAACTATGACCTGCAAGGTGTTTCTTATAGAATAGACACTGACATTTTGATAGTTCATCTCATTGCTTCTTCTATTTAGGAAAATATGTTATTTCCTGGCTAACAAGGTTCCTTGTTCTCAGACACTCATCTGTGAAATGTAATCCAGTGAGAGACAGTGAGACAGAGACAGACAGACAGACAGACAGACACACACACATAGGCAGAAACAGGCACACAGAGAGAGAGAGAGAGAGAGAGAGAGAGAGAGAGAGAGAGAGAGAGAGAGAGAGAGAGAGAGAGAGAGAGAGGAGACAGACAGAGACAGGTAGACATACACAGAGAGAGTCAAAGAGACAGAGACAGACAGACAGACACACTGAGAGACACAGAGACAGAAAGACAGACATATATGTAGAAAGAGACAGAGACAAATAGACACATATACACACAGACAGACACACACAGAGAGACGGAGAGATAAACACAGAAAAGCAGACACAGAGAGGGAGAGATAGAGAGAGGGAGAGGGAGAAGAGGGAGGGGGGAAGAGGGAGAGTAATTCTATCTGTCCTGGTGGCTGTGACAGGCTGCCAGCTGCCAATGTTTCCTTCAATGTCAGCACTTGACCTGGAGTGGTATGTGCTTCTCAAGCTAGACTGGCATCGCTGGAGTGTTCTGCAGAGCCTGGGGCCTTGGCAGCTTATTTGTGAAATAACCTCAGCTTTGCCGAAGACTTCAGCCTGCCACACACAGATACTGGTTATGTATAATAGTGAAAGGGCAATCGCTCACAGACCACACCTCGCCTAGGGGGAAGTATCTTAATGAACAGGAAAGCCATACAGGAAAATTTAAGTCCGAGATTAACAAACTATAGCCTGCAGGAAATTCTGCTCCGCTGGCTGTTGTTGTAAATAAAATTTTCTTGGAACACAGCTGTCCTCGCTTACTATCCTGCTGATGGCTGTTTTTCCTCTGGAATCATAAGGCTGTATAGGTGCATCAAGAGCATTTGGCTCTCAAGCCTGGAATAGTCACTCTCTGTCCTTTATGGGTCTGTGGCACTGAGGGTTTGCTTTGCATGACTAGAGGGTTGGAGAGTATGAACAGCACCCCTAGTTTTCCTCTTCATTCACACGGGGAGAAACATGGTTTTCTTCAACGTGCATCTCCACCCAGTACAACGCTGTGAAAACTGACTTCCCTTGCAGCTACAGATGGCTACGTGACACTGGTGACTTTGGTCAGTGACGTTCTACCAGGGCGTCTGGATAGCCGTCTAGTTCTATGTCCTCCTCTTCCTTCCTTGGGGGACTGGGTGATGTGGCAGATGGGGTGTGGTCAATACACAGTCACAGGTGACAAGGTGAGATTAAAGGCCGTAGAAAGCTGGGCATGGTGGCGCATGCACTTGATCCCAGCACTCAGAGGGCAGAGGCAGGTGGATCTCTGTGAGTTTGAGACCAGACTGGGCTATACAGTGAGTTAGTCAGGCTGAGCTGAAGTGCACAGATTCTGGTCCCTGAGGATTTCTTCAGCAAATCCTACCGGCGTGCGCCACCACTACCGGCAAGGATTTCTTTGTTAACCCTGGACTGCCTACTTCCAAATGCTTATTACATCATAAAAGCCAAACTAGTTTTTTTTTCTATGTCTACTTAGAATTTACATAAGGAGCTATAAAGACAGAGACAAATATTTAATCCCAGTCATTGATGCTTTGGGGCGAGTCTTAACAAAATGTGAAACTTAAAGTTGCCTCAGCTCTTAAATCCTGTGACTTCATAAACAGAACCTAAAAACCAGAACCCTCTAGTGCCTTGATGAAGAATGATACAGCGGATAAGATCTTCAGATCTGTTGAAGGTCTGGTCTTCACAAGAGGCCACTCCCACAGCACATCAATTTTAAATAAAATCTCCGTATAATGCTCAATATAATAAATATGAATAAGAGTACATACCAATGCCCCGTAAGATGGTACCTAGCAATGTTCCATTTTAAATATTATTATACTAAGGTATAAGCATAAAAGAAAAAAATGTAAGCCTCAGACACTCATCTCAAGGCTGTTCCAATGAACCTTCCCGTGTTTCTCAGAAGGTCCAGTGCGGCATGCCACCCGAATTCTGTGGGGTGGTCGTCACTGAAACTCTCCCACATAAAGAGGGGTATTATAGGATGAGAGCCGAGGAGCACTACAGACAAATCCTGGAGAACACGGTCGAGGAACTGAAAGCACTTCTGCTCCCTACGGATGAGCAAGCCTCTCTAAGAATGAACCCGAAACACCAGCTGGTGTCAGCCGTGGCTCAGGCCTTCATTAGTATGACGTCATGAAAATGATGCAGCATGCTGATTTTCATAATCATTGTCATCACAATGCCAGCTAGCTCAGCTCCTGTACTCAGGATAAAAACCAAGCTCCTAGTACAGGAGAGCCAAGTATGCAGCCATCTCTCTGCATCTCATCTGCTCTGTCTCACCCGGGCATTTTCCACTAAGCAACAAATAACAGAGAAACACATGCTACTCGTGTACAGCAATGGAAAAGGGGTGGCAATAGCAAGAGGATCCAATGCTTAGAGGGTGAGCACCAAGACCCATGGAGCTCTAACGTGTTTTTCTAGACATGTTTATATTGTGTCTGGAGGACTGAGAGGCTCAGCTGGGTAGTGTCTGCTGCACAAGCATACGACCTGATTTCGGTTCCCATCACTCACATAAAACCAAGGCACAGTAGTGTACACCCATAACCCCAGTGCTGGGGCAGTAGAGACACAGGCAACCCTGGGGCTTGCTGTCCAGCCATTACAGCGTACTTGAGCATGCTCCAGAGTCAGTGAGAGACTGCCTCAAAGAATAAGCTGGGAAGCAATTAGGAAAGACATCTGAGGCTGACCTCTGGCTTCCACATGATCTGACTATGGAAAGGCGTGCTCACTGTGCACAAACACATACATGCGCGCGCACACACTAAACACTTGCAGGCTGAGAGAGGTAGACAGTTACCTGAGAATGATCTATCAGCAGAATGAGCCCTTTCACCACACTGACAGGGTCGCCAGATGCCGACAGCATTTTGGACATCAAATCACTGTATCCACTGAAAAAAGTGACAGGTCTGAGCTGAACATCAAACAGGATGGCTGACATGCCGGCATAGGAGTCAAGGTTTTCCTCTCCTTCATCGGGAGTGGCTGCAATTAAGCTTTCCAGCCCTTGTGCTTCAATGACCACCTGGGGAGGAAAGGGTACAAGGTTGGACCACTGCTCCCCACCTGCTCCGTAATGATGGAGATGCTTCCAAGCTATGAGGAGGATGTTTTTCAGGACCCAAACCTAAATATCTTCTGTAACTAGGCAAGATTTAAAACTAAACCTCTGAAGCCGGGCGGTGGTGGCGCACGCCTTTAATCCCAGCACTCGGGAGGCAGAGGCAGGCGGATCTCTGTGAGTTCGAGACCAGCCTGGTCTGCAGAGCTAGTTCCAGGTCAGGCACCAAAGCTACAGAGAAACCCTGTCTCGAAAAACAAAACAAAACAAAACAAACAAACAAACAAAAAAAAAAACTAAACCTCTGTGTCTGAACATAATGAAAATCAGTCTTTGCCATGTAATCTTCACAACTACCAACCCTTGGCTGTATGGGAGATTTGATTCACTTATATGGGGTGAAGACAGGTGAATATTCGCTAGTGTGAGGCAGAGCCTCCTCTGTGACTGCAAAGGCCACAAGTGTTCTGGTGGAGGGCACCATCCGAGATGCTTTCCCCACTCGGTCTCATAGAGTGGACCTGCCATCTTAGATGGAGAGGCAAGGGCAGTGCTGCCCAGTCCGCTGCTCTGAGAAGCCACATCCACATCGCTCCACATCACAGTTTCATCCCTCCCCATGAGATGAGGTCACACCATGAGGAGGTTCGCACGCTGATGACCAGTAGGTAAGGAATCCTGCATATTTTCTATTCTGCATAGTCAGGCGCTACCCACTGTGTGTTTGGCATTCCCGGGGCATATCAGAGAGCAGATGGCAATGCCTCAGCAGGGAGGGGACAGGATTCTGACCAGGGTGCTATTGAAGGGTGTGGACATTTCATTTTGATGGGCATTCAGGTTTTCATAGCTATGGATCATTTTTGAAGCTTGAATATTCCTTAAATCAAAATGATGGCATAATTCATATTAACGATAAATCATCATTTAATTTTGAACTAAAATTCTACCAGTTCTCAACTGCCCACACTTGATTCTTTCCTCTCCTGGTAGCACAGGAGAAATAGAAATGAACTCTTTAAGAGCTGCACACAGTCTTACGAAGTTTCTTACAAGGGCAAGTCAGTCTCTACAGAGATGAACAAAATGGCAAACACTCACACATTAAATACTCAGAACTACCCACAGGATATCTGTGAGTGACACTTGACTAGCAAATCCTGGCTCAACTCAATTCTGCCGATGCAGGTGTGTTTGGAGTTACAGACAGACGTCTGGGAAGTGAAGCGAACCAACAACGTTGGTTTCAACTTCGGATTTGGAACTTTACGACAGAAGCCACCATCAGCTTACAGACATATTCTGTAACGCTGCTCTCAGAGTGTCACTGTCCTCAGAGCAGTTTCTACCACTGACAACTCATGGGCCATGGGGTACCTGACTGCCATGAAGGTCTGCTTTCCCGATGTACTGGAAGACGTTCAGGTTACTCCTCCTGAGAATACCAGAACCAGAGTACAGGATGTCAAGACTGTAAGTGGATGCTGCATGGGGACTACCTAGTGACAAAACACAGGGCTCAGTGACGGCTCGGCAGTGCTAATGAGAGGGGTGAGCGGTGGGGTGGGGGGAGCTCTCCAGGTGTCACCTACGTTCTATGTAGCCAGTATAGGTGGAGGAGGACCCACTCTTGGAGAAACGGTCATAATTGTGAGCAACCATCTCCTTGAGGACTCGACGGATCATTTTGCTGCAACACAGAAGAGAAGACTTCTCATTCGTGGCAATGTCTGGTTCCCAGATCAGATTGGGAATGCGACCAACTCCTCAGTGTTATAAAAAGAAGACCACATTTTCCTCATGCCACCAGACTGAAAGAAGTGCCAGCTGGGCATCGGTGGCAAGATGAGGGCTGTCCCCTTCATTCCTCACATAGCCGAAACGGTTTGGTGTCAAAAGGACAAAGGGTAAGGATTCCCAGTTAAGAGATGTCTTCGGCTGACTGATAGATGCTTCGGGCAGAAAACACATCTTTGAATCATTATAGCTGTGTTGTTAAAATAGTTATGAATTTAAGGAAGCTGCGCTACACAGGAGGCGGAACACATTTTCTTGACTTTTTCTATACCTTCTAAAATCACCATAGCAGACGATGCAGAACAGTACATTTCCAGGACTGCTAGCTTTGTATTGTCTACCGCAGGAAAAGCTCACTAAGGCCCGCAGGACGACTCTCTCCTCCAAAGTGTTCACTCTTACTTCAGGCGTGCTCATGTTTATGTAATCAGCACTGAGATCTTTTTGTTTCTCACTGGTCATACTAATTTATCAGTAATAGTAAAATTACAACATGTCAACCCCCCCCCCCCCAAAATAGGTCTGAGGCAGAAACAAGAAGGGGTGGAACACATATCTCCCTATGCGCCGGTATCAGCCGCTCACTAGAGTCGTAGCTTAGAACTGAAGAGGTCATGCCGTCAAATATTCAGAGGGTTTCCATGTGGATGAACACTGCACACATTCTGCTGTGCTCCAGAGACAAAACCAGAGCCAGGGAAGGCATCAGTGTGCAGGAGGACACAATAATGAAGTCCCAACACTAGCTCAGAGTTGCCAAGTGGAGTGAGCTTCCTGACAAGGAGGAGAGTCAAGTGGAGTCTGGTACCACTTGCCAGGAAAAGAAAAAAAAAGAAAGAAAGAAACACACTGCTACACTGGAAAGAGGTTCATGTCAAGCAAGGAGAACCTCAACATCCCTTCCAGCTTTACAGTTTTGTGTGTGTGTGTGTGTGTATGTGTGTGTGTGTTTTCTGAGACTGATGTAAACATTTAAAATGGCTTCTTTCCATTCCCTAGGCTGCTCTCTGTCCACTACCTCCTCCTTCCTGTCTCCAGATTACCAGGTTTACAGAGCAGAGGCATCAAATACACCAGGGCCTCCTCCAAGGAGTGTCACAGAACAACAAAGAAACACAAGAATTTGAGCCACACAGGCCAGAAAGGCCCGGCCTCCTTCCTGCTCCTGCCCACTCCCCTCCCTCTGATAGATCATTCTCAGGTAACTGTCTACCTCTCTCAGTCTGCAAGTGTTTAACTATGTGTGCACCGTATCAATATACAAATCGGCTTGAGTAGCAAGAGGCATACGGAATACATCATACCTTGAAGGCATTTCAAAATTCAGGATGTCTCGCACAAAGGTGAGCATGTACTTGTTCATTTCTTTGGGAAGTTCCCCAATAGACAGCAGGATGTTCTTCACGTCCATGTAGGACGGGTTGTTCTTCAAGATGACAGCAGCAGCAGCCGTGCGCACCGTCTTTTCGTGGACCTTACGGTTCTGGTGGTATATCCTGTTCAAGGTCTTCTTCACCTATTGGAAGATGCTTAACCTCAGCACACCCACGGAGTTTAAGGTTGATATTGGAGGGACAGCGAGGTGGGTCGTCGGGTAAAGGTGGCTGTGGCCAAGCCTGACAACATGAGTTCAAACCTCTGGACCCACACGACGGAGGGGAGAACTGACTTCAAAAGGTAGCTCTCTGAACTCTCCATGTGTGCCATGGTGAACTCTCTCTCTCAGTAAATTAATACAATAACTAAAAAATTGATATCGCAGTGAAAGTAGCAAGTGTTTATTTAGATATATGTGTGAGATTACATGTGCTAAATTCCTTTGCTTTTAGGCTGATTCCATGTGACTAGGCTAGCGTGGACCATGAAGAGAACTGATGTGAACGGCTCTAAGGCAGAGGCAGCTAAGACCTGCCATACCTTCTGCATCTCTTTTATGACTGCTGTGAACACATGGGCTCATATCCTACTACCCATGTTAGACACAGCATGAGGAGCAAACTGTGGGTCAGCTGTGAGGGTTTTAGTTCCTGTGTTATTGCGACAGTGCTTGGCATTACCTCCTATAGACCCCAAGGTTCCTGCTGTGGCGACGGGAATTTGGGGGGAGAAGGCAATAGGACGGTATTTTCTTGCAGCACAGTACCTCAGATTCTGTTCCACTCTTTTTCAATAGAAAATTTAATGCGCCTGTTTCCAAAAGCAGTTTTATGTGCACACTAAAAGTAGAAACAGTTTCTAAACATCCCCAGGCCCAGCTCATGTGCAATTCCCCAATTCAGCATTCTGCACCAATCACTGCGGGCTGAATGTGTCTCCCCAAAGTTTACGTGTGGCCATCAGTGTGGTAGTGGTACGGTGGTAGGACCTTAGACAGGTGGGGTCTAATGGACCAGAATCAGGTCACAGAAGCATTGCCCCCAGAAGGAATGAATACAGGTTTCACAGGGCTACTTTAGTTCCTTCAAGGATTGCTTTCCATAAGGGATTGCAACATCTCCCTTGAATCTTTATTCTACACGTACCAGGCCATTTTCTTTGGTTCTCCTTGCCTCTTGCCTTTTTCTATCTCCTCAGTTTTGCCCTTGCTCTCAGACTTGTAAGAGTTCAATAATTCACCTGAGAACAAACACCTGGGAGAGAACCACCCAGAATGACAGCAAGGTTGGTCTTTCTTAAAAGCCCACACCTCATGCTTCACAGCCAACTGTCTTTCATACAAAAGTGGCAAGAGGACACTCAGCTGCAGAGAGCATCCTCAGTGGAAAACACTCTCTTCACTGAAGCTCTCCCGGCTCTAACAAAATCACAATGCTGGCAGCTTCTAGAACACCATACGCAAACAGGTGAGACCACACAATCCAGCCAGCTGAAAACATTACCAATGTTCTGAAATGTACAAAAGCAAAGATATTTCTAAGGAGGATTTAGCTACCTGGCCAACTCCTAGAATTTGTTTCTTAAAATAAGAAGATGTGTTTCAGGATACAGGAATTATCCATTCAAAATGTGAGGCTGATTTTAAACAGCCTTAAATACAACTTAAGAGTTATTTCTAAGCAAAGGGGGGTGGAGAAAAACCAAAACCAAAAGCAGAGAGACTTGTGAGGAGATGGCATTTGGTTTACCAGAAGTGTTTTTTCTCCCTTCTTCTGCTAAGGCGTTTACCTCGTCTGTGATGAAGGAAACATCATATCTCTGGAGCACAGTGGTAGCCAGGTGGCTGACAGGACCTTCTCCAGCCTCTGCATACTTCAAAAGGAGCGGGATGCCTTCGGGAAGCAAGGCGTTCTTCAGAGCCAGCAGGTACATCATGGTGTCCTCCTTTTTCTCTGGCTTTTCAAGTCCTCCCAGGATTAGCTTCTTAGCTTCCACCACTGCCTACAACAGCACACACCTCAGACAAATGCCCAGTGACACACTCAGACAAGAAAACATCAGCTTTTAGGAACCTTGCTTTGGCTGCCAAGTACAGTTTGCTAAAGGTACCAAGTCTTCTCAAAGGCATGCTTATGTGTTCTAGAGAAGCAGAGCACAATTAGTAATGGGCATTTAGTGTTTAACACACTCCAGACGCACAACGTCAGCATACTTCCAGACGAAGCTAAGTTATTCTACATGGAGGAAACTTCCTCTACACCTCAAAGACAACTGTGGTTCCATATCCCCAGATCATGGTTTAATACTACAGTATCCAAGGGGTTGGCTCCTGGACCTCCTGGTGATACCACGATTCATGGGTGTTTGGGATTCTTACACAAAATCAAACAATGTTTGCATGGAATCTATGTGCACCCTCCTGCTTACTAGAGCAATCTCTAGAATATTTGTTTTCTGCACAACGTGGCTGCTGGGTGAGTGGCT
Source organism: Alexandromys fortis (assembly GCF_014885135.2). Taxonomy (NCBI): domain Eukaryota; kingdom Metazoa; phylum Chordata; class Mammalia; order Rodentia; family Cricetidae; genus Alexandromys; species Alexandromys fortis. The sequence goes on along the minus strand of NW_026068142.1, from coordinate 187,997 downwards.
ATGCTGTGTTGGGCTCATGGCCACTGCATATGCATTTCCCCCCCTGTTTTCAACCTCTGGCTGGTTAAGTCTCAAATGGAGAATCCCCATAGGCAGGGGGCTCACTGTGTTGATATTTTTGTAGGTGCTAAACTGACAAGGAATTCTTTGGGGGTGATATGATATTCTGTGCATCTTTATATTAAAGGGTTGCTATCATACCTAGTATAAAGTCAATGTTCAGTAAATAATGCTAACTGGGTGCTTCTATGTATGGATTTTGTGGTGTAGAAGGTTCTTCTGTTCACGTGTTGCTTTCATTGGTTAATGAATAAAAAAACTGCTTGGGGCCTAATAGGGCAGAACTTAGGTAGTAGGCAGAGAAGACAGAACTGAATGCTGGGAGAAAGGAAAGCAGAGTGAGAGAAGCCATGGATTCTCTGCCTCAGACAGACGCAGGTTAGAATCTCTGGTAAGCCACAGCCACATGGCGATACACAGATTAATAGATATCACATATTGTGATAAAGGGTTGAGTCATCAAGAGAACAGTGAGAACTATAGATATACACACATGCAACAACAGAGCATCTGAGATATGAAAGGGGACACACTGCAACCCAAGAAACACACAGGACTTTACAGGTCATCCAGACAAAGTCAACAAGGAAACACCTGACTTTCTTTTAAATGCATGCTATTGAAACCCAAGCTCCACTTGGGGCAAGCATATGTATCTGAGCCATATGCTTAATAATACATTGGATATCCTCTGAGATATGCAAACCAACAAATGCAACCAACCATATCAGCAGAGTGAAGGCCAAAACAATATGGCCATCTCAACAGATGCAGAAGAGACACAAGACAAAATGGTACCTCCAGTTCTGATAAGGCTCTACAAATTAGGTGTAGAAGGAATGTCCCACATGGTAAAAGCCATAGGTGGTGAATTCATAGCAAGCACACTACACAGTGAAAATCTGAAGGCTTCTCAGCAACAAGACAAGAATGCTCAGTGGGAACTACTATTCAGTGTACATAGTGTACATAGTCCTAGCCAGAATAGCTAGCCGAGAAATAGCAGCCATTAAGTAGGGAAATAAGTATGTTTCATGGCCAGATGACTTTATACCCAGGGAAGCCTACAGAGTCCACCATCTCACTGCTGTCATTGATAAATGGACCTGATAAAGTGCAGGACACAATGTCAACCAACAACAGCAGTGCTTCCAAATACCAGCAATGTGATGTCTGAGAAGGAAGTTAAGAAAGCAGCCCCTTTATATAGCATCAAAAACATTGAGGAGTATTTATAACCCAGGATGGGAGACACTGTATACCGAACACTAGGAGATGGTGATTTAAACAACTGAAGATATCACTGATAGGTAAAGGATATTCCATATTGAAAGAATTGATATCATTAAATATGTATGCGATCCAAAGCCATCTGCAGACTCAATGCAATCGATATAACATATCAATGACATTCTTCATGGAACTAAAAAATAGAATTCTAAAATCTGTACAGGATAAAAAAGACACTGAATGGTCAAAGAAACTGAACAAAAAGAATGAAGCTAGAGACATCACCTTACTGTATTTTAAAATACAGGACTAAGTCACAGTCATAAAAATGGCATGGAGTTGGTATAAATTTATAGAAACAACAGCCTGTGGTATCAGTCTGGAATAAATAAGTCTACATAGCAATGGTCAAATGATTTTCCCACAAAAATGCCAAGAATATGCATTAGGGGAAAATAGTGTCCTCAATAATGGCTTTGAGATAAATGTACATTCACATACAGAAGAATGAATGAGGACCCTTAACTAATTAGCTCAAAATCAAAGAAGGATTTAAACTTGAGATCTAAAACTGCAAAATATCTAGAAAAGACCATAGGGGGAAGGCAGAGTATGGCTGCACACCGTAATCTCAGCACCTGGGAGTCTGAGGTAGGGGATTACGAGTTTGACGCCTGCTTGAGCAAATTCAAGTGTTTCAAAAGCAGGCAAGGCTGCAGATGAAATTCAGTAGTGGAGTCCTCACCTAGCAGGTACAAGGCCGCGAGTTTAAGCTCCACCATACACACACACACACACACACACACACACACACACACACACACACACTTTGTCTAAGACAAATAAAAACAAAGACAAAAATGCCTGAGTTCATAGAGGACTGTTAACAAATACGTATTAGGAGGAAGATGGATGATTTGCTTTCTAGAGGGTATTTATTGAGTACAACCTTTATACTTGGAATCATTTAAGCAACTGGTATTGAGAAATAAAGATTCATCACTGTCTGGAGCTTATACTCTGGTGAGAGACAGAAATAAACAAGGAAGTAATGAGCAGCTCAACTATAAGTACAAGAGATGGGAATGATTGCTAGACAAAAAGGAAAAGGGAAGCTGGGGGCTGGGAGTGGCCGTGCTGGCCGTGCGGGATTGCATTGGGCAGTCTGGACAGCAGGACATGGGCCAGTGGCACTTACTTTGAGCTTGCAGCCTTCATTCTGGCACAGCTTCCTGACAAGGGCTCCGATGATGATCATAACTGTTTCTCTGATGTCGTTGCTCGCAAACGAGCCTTTGAACTTACTCTGCGGACAAGCAGGGATCGAACAGGCCATCAGAACACTTCAGCATTCCAAAGGGACACTTTCGGTTAATAAAGTAACAAGCATCTAGAGAAATGATTCTGTGTTTCTAGACCACAAATCCAGAACTTTTTTGGGACACTTAGAAACATGCTATCTAGTTTTGCATGAAGGATTGATTATTGGAATTTCCGATCTTATAAGGTGATCTTATTTCTAGTCTGTGAACCCTTCAGGGTTCAGGGGTTTGATTATTCAGGTTAGTCGAGTCTTTATATGAACCAGGGACATCAATGAGTATGTAGAAACCGATGAAGATTTCTGAAGTGGAAGTACTTTAACTGTTTATGGAAGCTTTACCTAGACTCTGCACCAGTGTTCTCTCCTTTGCCACTATAAGATAGGTGGCCATAATCTTCAGACTGTCATAAAGCATAGGCTGTGATGGTTACGAGGCCTGTGAAGACGCTAGGTGAGAAGGTGTGCTGTGCTGCGGCTGACTGATGTGCAGAAAAGAGGCCAGCGGACTCAGAATATGAGTGCTAGGAGGGCTCTCTCTCCGGCCTCGTCTCTGACTGATCCACTTTAGGGCCTCCCTACGCCCCAGGGGTTTGCGTTTATCATTTTTATTTTAGCGGTCCAGGGTCACCGTCTTTCCAGTATCCCGGACTTACGAGGAGGGCTCGAAGGAGTTCTTCGTCGGGGTGGGAGGCAAACCCACAGGCATAGAGGAACCTCTCCTGGAGAACAATGCTGCTGTCGCTTTTGAAATCCAGGAAGTCCAGGATGGCTTCCAAGGCGTCTGGAGTCTGAGCGGAGGTGACAGCGTCCACCAGCTGAGGCCTGTAAAGCAGGCGTCTCTTCAGACATCAGTGCTTACAATGGGATTGCTACAAATCTGTCACTCATTAACTTGAACTTCCTAGAGAAGTACATTTTTCCTTTGAACAAAAGGTATGAATAATACATTCTTCAAAAGACCTCAATTCTACTTAAACTTCCCTGATTCTCTTTCTCTTTTCTCAGAACATACAAACTGCTACACTATGCTTGCCTAAGCAAAATACAACTTGAAGATTTGTAGGTTAAAATTATGTGCATAAAAATCACAAATTAGGCTCAAAATGTTCTCTATGTGAGTAACACATACAATCTGAGTGCCAGATTAAATACTTTTCTCTAATTAGATTTGTAAATATACACATTTCTCAAACACCTAGTTTAACCAAAGCACCATTACTGATAGAAAGTGGATAACTATTTTAAATTCATACGTAAGAGAGAAGTGTTTTTTATTCAGAAATAAAGACACCATGGTATAGCTCTATTTTATCCACAACAAATGTGTTATTGTCTTCCACGGAAAGATTCTAGCTAAAACCTAGCTACGAAAAATATCTTTGGTTACTTGAGTCTGGGCATGATAAAATTTGTAACTGATTTTGCATGCTAATGAACATATGAATGAATGTGAATATGAATAATGAATATAAATACTACATACTGAGCTCGTGCTCACAGTGGCTCAGTCCTGTAATTCTAGCACTAAGGAGGCTGAGGCAGGAGGATCAACCCAGGTTCAAGGCTAGCCTGGGCTACATAGTAGGTTTCAGGATAGCCTGGACTACAGAGCAAAAACTTTGTCTCAAGACAAAGTTGATTAATAGCTTGAGACCACAGTTCCACAGAAGTGGGGCGACCCCCATACCAGAGCATAACTGTAAAGCCAAGCCAGTACTAATTTAGACTCATGGGCACAAAACATCAGTCATGAGAATCAGTGTGAGGACTGGTGTACCTCCGGCCAAGTGAGCATTATGTTGCTGACCCGTGGCACAGCATCTAGAGAGTTCAGACCAGCAGAAGCCAGGATTGCAGGAAGGATAGAATAGCGAAAGGGGTCCTTCTGACATAACAAAAACAAGAGGACTGGAGACACGGCTCAGGGATTTAGGGTGCTGCTGCTCTTGCAGAAGAACCAGGTATAATTCCCAGCACCCATATGGCAGCTCACAACAACCCGTGACCCCAGTTCCAGAGGACCCCAATACCCTCTTCTGGCCTCCAGGGACAACTGGTACGCATGGTGTACATACATACATGTATCCAGTGTTCAAACACATAAAGTAAATTAAATTTTTTTAAAAAAAAAGACAGTAAGAGTGTAAAACCATTTTCCTGACAGACAACCCTGAACAACAATGTGGGCTTACAGCACTTCCTTCTTCTCTGCCTTCAGAATCTGCAGGATCTCCTCTCTCTTTGCAGTCCTGAGGTGCTGAATGAAGGCCAGGAAGCTGCTGACGGCCTCGGCTTTGGACAAGTTGTCAGGCTCCAGGTGTTTTCTGATTGACTGCCAGTGCTCCGCCAGCTGCAAAACACAGGCACGGGGCAGCCCCCTTCATTCTGAGCTCCCAATTTACAAAGTATTCTCTGCAGAGACACACTGGTCACCCAGATCATTTCGTATGTTGTATGAAGCTAGAAGCAAAAAGAGCAGCCTGCTTCCCCTGGGGGCCACGCCTCCCTAGTACCATTTTTCTTCAGTTAGTGCTGAACTTGCGGGACCTTGGACAACAGCCAAGTGATGGTTGGATGTGCTGGTCCCTCAATGACTGTCGTGATAACTACGTCTGAGGCCAGACTTTGAGCATGTTAGTGAAAGTGTGCAGACTTTTAACTGACAGCAGGGCGTCTGGTATTTGGGAAGGGCAAAGTGAGATCTGCTGCAGAGCTGTACCCCTTTTCTAACTTGCTGAAAATTAAATTTTCAAATACTCTGAGCTCCCTACTCGCCTCACAGTGAAATTCAGTGCCATGCTGCTGTTGGGCTCTGAACTGTTCAGAGACTGTGTCTACGCTACAGGGGCAGCAGAATTGAGGAAAAGGTCATTTTCTCACACACTACAGCTATCGGACAATGGTTCTGAAAATAGTAATAATTCTAATCAGTGGCATCTTTCAGTTTTGAAACAAGCAAACAATTTAACTTCCTCACATCTGTTTTTTTTTTTTTTTTTTTTTACTTCATTGCATAGAATGCTAGATTCTATCCATGACTGTTAACTGTGTGGTAAATCACCATGCTGTCTGTATTAAAACGATTGATTCCTTTATAGAATTAGCTGATATTTTTGCTGCAGAAAGAAAGGAAGGACAAAAGAAAGGAAGGAAGGAAAGAAGGAGACTGAGAAGAAAGGAAGGACGGGAAGGAGGGAGGGAGGAGGGGAGCAATTCCCATCCAGCGTTAGCCCCGGGTTTGCTCATACTTACAGAAGGGCAGCCCTTGCAGGTCTTAGGGAGGACCTGCCCCACTATGGGAATGGCTGTGTACTTCGAGTCAAGCGCTTTAATTACACCTGCAACTTGTTTCCCAGGTACCAGCCTCGGACCTGCTTCAGTCGTCTTCAGCTCCAAATTCTGCCTGTGCAGCACCAGATAGAAACAGCATAGAGTAAGATTTTGTGTGTGTGTGTGTGTGTGTGTGTGTGTGTGTGTAGGGGGGTACAAAAACTGCGGTTCTTTCAGAAAACACAAAACCAACTAATCTACTCCATTTACACTCACGTGGCACCATCTCCAGCGACACCTTAAACCCCACAAAATTACAAAATTTTTCTGGTATAACTGTTTTATTCAAAGACCTGGGAGTTTAACTCTAGACTTTCAAAATATCTGAAATTCTGCCTTGATGCTGGACAAGACACGGGATGTCAGCCCTTTTGGGTTTGGACCTGCTTTCTGAAAACCATGTTCAAGGCAATCACGTGCCATCTACTAACCAAGCCAGTCAGCAAAGCTTATTCCAAAAAAAAAAAAAAAAAAAAAAAAATGGTCTCAATAGTGATTCTTTTCTAGAATTTAATCTTTCTGTCAGCAAAAGACAGGAAAAACTAGTATTTCACATGTGCTACTTTAGATTATGTGAAAAATGAAGATGAACAAGTTGAACTCAATTTTTTCAAGGAATTTACAGTTGAAATAAAGAAGCCCGGTGGGCATGCACATGCAAACACACACACACACACACACACACACACACTCACTCACTCACACACACCTATTTACAAATCAAATACAATAATATATGGAGGAAAATAAAATCTTGGCATTGTCTTACTTCGATACTATTTTTCCTGCAATGGTCTGTAGGAAGTTCAAGGAAAAAGCCCTTGTCTCTTCTGCAGAGACAGCCGTGACAAAGCTGTCCTCTATCTTATAGGTGGTGACAGAGGTGGCTTTTGAACTGACACCCAACACCTGCATAAGTAAACAAATAAGTAAATAAGTAGAAAGTAATTACTCTTAATCTTTAATGGAATCAAATGGCAGCTGTCTTTCAACTTTCAAGAGTCCCTCTCACACCACTGCCCACCACCCCCACGCACAACACACTGAAATATCTATTCATTTGACACATGGGAAAACATAACCTAAAAGGAGAAATGTCTTCAATTTATATTGCTTTGTTCTTCTCTAGTACTTTAAATCTCTACAGAATGTCACTAGTGAATGCCTCAAAGGAAGCAAGAGCTGCCATACCTGATTAACTGTTGTAAATCCAGACCTCTCAATTTTGCATGTATCCAGGGCTTTAATCTTGACCACTTTGTCTTGCTGAGCCTGGTAGGTCACTTTACAGTCCCCAGAGATATCCACCTGGAACAGGAAGTCAAGAGCGTCATGCTTGGGACGATGTGTGGACCATCTGCCTTCTCACAGATAGAGGCTCGATTCCTGGGCTCCTGACATCCATGGCAGAACCCCACCTTACCGCAGGATGTCAAAACAAAGAGCTGAAGTCCTTGACAGCTCCTACAGGATGCTGATTCTCTCTTTTGTTGAGTCTTAAAGTATGTCCTCAGCTTGACCCCGGGAATCATGAGCAATTCCTACTTCTCTCTGAGCTTAGGATTGGACAAACTGCCTGACCATAACTGAAATCTCTGGTCATGTGGGTAACTATCAGGGGAATGGGAGGTGTTTTTAGGCTGTATCAAGATGGGATTAACTAAATGCATTGCCATTCATAATAAAAATCTGAGTGTAGACAAAAACATCCCACTCTACACCCTGTTTAACCCTCCAAGCTTTCCCCTTGGCCCCTGCTGGAGCTACACCTGCTGCCACTGGAGCAAGCTAGCGCATTCCCTTGGCCCGCCACTGACGGACTGGATGAACTAAGGGCAGGAAAACTGGTGTACAGCGTGACTCAAATCTGAGAGCTGGAGATCTGCTTAACTCTCTAACTCGTTTCTATTTCCTCGCTGAATTAGGGGACTTGGGGTAAAGTAGTGAATTCTGCCCACTGACATCGCATTCAAAATAGCTGAGATAATTAAAACATGGTGGTGGCGCACGCCTTTAATCCCAGCATTGGAGGCAGAGGCAGGCGGATCTCTGTGAGTTCAAGGCCAGTCTGGACTACAGAGGCAGTTCCGGGACAGCCAGGGCTGTTACACAGAGAAGCCCTGTCTTTAAAAAAAAAAAATAGAAAAAAAGATATTCAGCTTTTTGCTTATCTATAATTTCAGCATCCTTGGGATAAACCCATGAATGTATTTTTAATATGCTCCCCACAAGGCAGCAGGACAGAGACACCCAACAACCATTGGATCCCCAAAGTTTTCTGCATATTCAACAATTATCCAAAGTCCCTTTAATATAATTGATTCTAATTCCTTAACTTTGTGTTTAATCAATAAATAACATTATATGTAAATGAGATCTGACTGCCCAACCTAAGACAACTTTTCTAAAAGAGTACCGCGGTTCTAATTTTCTGTGGAATTTTAATAGGCAGAAATTCTTTCAAACAGTTTGGATACACCTATTGACAAGATGCTGACTGATTTATTTATTGGCCTATTTATTTATTTTGCAGCACTGGGGCTTGACCTGTGCCTCATGCATACTTGAGCTCTCTACTGCTAATCCATATCCCCAGCCCCTTTTATATTTTATTTTATTATTGCTTGGGAGGCATGTGTTATGCATGTGTGTGTATGTGGTAACTGCATGAGTGTATTCCATGTGTATGCGTGTACACATTCATATGCATGCATGTAAACTACAGAAGACCAAAGGTGTTTTCCTCTATCTCTTTTTGCCTTATTCCCTTGAGACAGGTTCTCTCAATGAACCTGAAGCCCACCATTTGGGTGAGCAGGGCTGGCCCTCGAACTCTCAGAATTCGCCTGTCTCTGCCTGTTGCACTGGGTACTAGCACACGAGTGGCCATATGCAGCTTTTATAAGGGTGGTGGAGATCTGGTGGGTTTCCTGAAGTTACCCGGGCTGTCTTAAAGTTACTATATGGTCTGGGCAGACCTTTGCTTAACATCTGGCCTTAGCTCCCAGGTTGCTGGGATTACAGGAGAGCACCCTTACCCTTCACCAAGGTCCAGAATTCTTAGAATTCTTGCTAAGTACCTCGTTGGTGGTTCCAGAGCTTAATTGCATCTGGAATAAGCTGGCCAAGCCTCTCTTGAGATTTTCTATGCCCACGGGTTCATTTTCATATGAGTAGAATTCTTTGACCTAAAGCGAAAAAGAAATAAAAATGAAGCAATGACACATTGTTTATCAGATCTGGTTAAATGTGGGGGGAGGGGCCGGGTTCTCGCCCTACTGATTGTGTGAGATATTGTTAGCACAAAGCTGTGATTTCTCTCTTGTGAAAAGAAGCAGGTTTTATTTCTGAGAAGCTGGGTCATCAAGAAATGGGACATAGGAGCGGAAAATGAATGCTCCGAACATGGCAGTCATTACAGAGAGTCGGGATTTCTGTGAAAACCAGGCTTGTGCAAGAAAGAGAAACCGGGAGCATTCCTCTTGTTCATATCACACGCTTTTCTCTTACAATTCTGTTTGAAACACAAACTAAACAACGACTAAGGCTCTAAGAAAAGAATGACAACGGCCACAAATGGCAGTTAAGATTCTGGAACAGCCTGATGTCTGTAGGCTATGACAGGGCCAGGTTTGCCCATGAGTGGAACCCAGGAGGCCGAAGGGCTCCGGAGCATGGACACCACTCAGCACAGAAGATTGTGCAGAGGCTGGAGGACTGGCGGGGTTGTCTCTACTGCACAGCTTGCCTGTGGCTAGTGTTTAGGCTCTCACCAGGAGGTAGAGAAAGGTGGAAATGAGAAGATTGGTTGGGCAGGAGTAGGAAGCAGGTGATTTGCCTCTGTTTTATCACTGACATTCACTGGCACCTTATCTTTTATCATTTTAATAGTTAAGAAGCAGCACAAAAAAGCAAAGAGGTTTTAGAAGACAGCCAGCTGTTTTCACGTTGGACTGACTTCAAACACTTCTGGCAGTTTAGAAGCAGAGGACAGACGCGCCTTCCCTGTAAAAAATCACTATGGTCTACAGAGAGGGTGGCAGAGAATCTCAAATGAAATACAAAGTTCAATAATGTGCTGAATTTCATTAATACCAAGCCGAGTAATTCAACCTACCTAAAAATTCCCTGTGTCTTAGGAGACAATATTGTGCCTGAATTGACCTCCCAAGTGCCTCAACTCTCTGTTTTTACTTCCTAGACACAGCATGCTGGGGACAGGTTTTCTGGCTACTGTATCTGTGATCGGTGTTAGCCCTCCACTGTGCTGTCCTCCAGTGTTGGAAGAGTGCTGTCTGTACCGGTTAAAAGGGAACTGTGACAGTGACCTCACTGTCTGAAAATCCAGGGATCAGATTCTCAAACAAACCACAGGCAATTTCTCAGATCCAAGCTGGCTTTCTGATGCTCTATAGTGTAAACTGGATTTCCTTTCTTTAGCAATAAAAGAACAGAATCTGAGCAGCATAAACTCAGAAACAACCAAAATGTTTTGATTTCTCCTGTTGGTAATTGTTTTCCCACAGCTGGTAAAGTGGACAAGCCTGTTTTTTTTTTTTTTTTCCTTTATACGGCTGCTGTTTCTAAAGCTAAAACTATTCACTTTTAGAATAGACCAATCTGACCCAAAGTAAAGATGACACCCTTATCCAGATTCCTCAAATGTCAAATTACTTAACCATGACCATATTAATAAGCTGGACCGTTGAAGTTTGACCTATGTGGCTGTCACAGCAGTAATCTTAAGTTCACTGTTTCACAAGAGGAACTGAGTGTATTTATGGTGTTCAGGCCATAAAACTGATAATTTAATTCTGAAATGAATTCTAAATACCCAAGTGCTCAGGCCTCCGGTCTGCATCCTCAGTCACCAGCGTCCAGAGGACAGCAAACTGAGTGTTCCACCCACCCAAGCAGCTCAAACTGAGAGCAGGCAAGGCAGAATGCTGGGAACGCCTAGAGTCATGTGATCAAATCTGGGCCAGCTTCCTTAGAGGGAAGAAGATGCCCTCGTAATTCAAGGACTCGGTACAGAAGGCAATTTTACGTCCTTACCTAAACAGCAAAATAGGTAGAACGGATCCCGGCAAACAGGGACTCACCGTTTTATCTTTGATACCTAACTAAGCATGGGACAGAGGCAAGGGAAGACACGGGTGATTTTGACAGGTACCACTCATAGCTGCTCTGCAGTGTGAGCAGGAGCTACAAAGCCAGGTGTAGATGGCAGATCCACACCAGGACACAATGCAAGATAAGAGGCAAATTTGATTCTAGCAGTACGGACAACCAAAACCAAACAGGCACCTTTTACTTGTCGGTGCCAATGAATTAACAGGTAACTGCCATGTTCCCAACTTCGTTTGTTGCCTGGGGACAAAATCAGAACACACCGAAACACTTACACATCATCAACCAGTGACCGTGGGAGAAAGAAAACAGGCAATGACTATGTATCTCAGTATTTTGTTAGGCTCTTTCAAAATGTAACTCTTGAGAGTTCTAAATGGGAAGAGCAGAAAGAGGGACTCTAAAAACAAAAGGGTTTTCTGGAGACCCCAGGGTTTTGTGTAGAACTTAATGTTGGCCTAGGGCAGAAATGTCCTCCACGAAAGCTGCCCAGCAGCAGTTTCCCTGCCTTTGCAGTTTCTTTCCTTGTAATCCCGGATGACAATGACCTTTCTAACATCGATGTGGCCGGAAATTCCTGTTGACTTCTTAGTCTACAGGGTCGAGCCTCTTCCAAGTACTTTATTGTACAATTGCTAGATAGATAATGGTGCCCTTTAGCCTGTGGCTATGGCGAATCACCACAAACCACAGCTCCCACTGGGCTGGCACAAGGGTGTCCCTGGAATAGTGATGTGGCAGGTCCCTCCAGCCTTTGGACAGCGGGGCCCCTGAGTCCTCGTGTGTGTGTGTGTGTGTGTGTGTGTGTGTGTGTGTGTGCTACAAGACTTTGCACTCAGTTCCTGGCAAGGGCGCTGTAAAATGATAGGCTGTGGGGAAGATCATAAATGCAATTAATATTTAATGGCCTCAAGAAGCTTGCCACTCTGGAGGTCCAGAGAAGAAAAGAATTGTGTTTTGTGTTAATAAAGTTAAGCCATATGCAAATCAAGTAAGTGAATACATGCGGGGGGGGGGAAAATAAAATAGAGAATCCCCCAAGTCAGCCCAGGAGGACAATGAGAGGACAGTGGGACACAGAAGTTAGGGCAGAGGCTGTACTTCAAATGTCAACTTCATGACCGGCCACTTTTGTGCCCTTTGAAAGTTTTCTTAACTTCTCAGAACTCTAGTTCCTCCTAGGTCTGTGACTAGCAGAGGGGGACAACGTCCATGGTTGTCTTCAGACAGAGCTCAGCACGCCGTAAGCACTGCGCTCCCCTTAGCACGAACTAACTGAATCATAAGCCAGGATTTAGGCTCGCATCAACTATTCCACAAACACTCAGGAATTTTCACTAGACTACTCAAGTTGCAGGAAGCACTAGGAGAAAGACGTGATTGCTGCTCCCAAGAAACTCGCGGCTGCCGTGGACAGAAGACGGAATAGAACGCACTTGACACACTTGAATAGAAGGGATCTCAAGGGGTGGTGGCCCTGGAGGACGTGAGGGAAAGCTTTCTGGCTGCTCCAGTCAACACAAGGTGGAGGAGATACGTGGGGAAAGGAGAAGAGACGCATGGAACTGGGAGTGGAGGGGCTGGAGTACAAGCGGATGGAGCATTTTCTCTGCTGAAAAGTATAACTTTCAATGAATATGGATGGCTAAAGGAGAAATGGGGGCCAGGAGTGGGTTCCAAAGCAACAAGAAGGCTGGGAAGTCAAACGATTGTGACCAGCTGGCCTAGAGAGGTGTGAATGTCACCAGAGAAAGAAGGACATGGGGACCAAGCTTGAATGGAGGTCAAGACTCTAACAGGTGGGGGAAGAGAAAGGCACTCTGAGAGGCTGGGGTTTGGATTCCATGTGAGGACAGCACACACCAGCCTCTGGCCCCCTTTCAGTACTTCATAACCAAATGTGTATCCTGGTTGGCCATCCCGGTTTCTGACATCTTCACGTTAAAGTACTTCTCAGCGTTATTTTGAGGTCGAAAGCTGAAGTTTGGAGGCACACAAACCAACAACTGTAACTCCCCATCTCCCTGTTGTGTTTCTGCCTCGTGACTGAACTTGAGCGCACAGCGTGACCACAACTTTCCTAGCAGAATGTGGAATGCCTGATGATCTGCTGTTCACAATTGCTTCTTGGTTCCAGCATATTAGGAGCATAAGGTGGGTTAGATTTCAATCATATGTAAAACTCCTGAGCGTTCACACAATTTCCTTACTGGGCTTCTAGATGGATATGACAATATTCACTCATCATTTTGCTATACTTAATGCCTTCCCAAGTATATTTATAAAGAAGATCTAAATATTTTGAAAGCCGCTGTATCTTTAAGGTGACACAGGAAGATGTTAGTCTTGAGCTCTGTCTAGACAGACATCCTCACAAATTAACATTATTTACCTAAGCTCTGACCTTTCATTTTAATCTGCCTACTTTCCTGAATGCATCTAACACGCTGTGATGATTGTCTCGGTTACGCTGGCTCTGGAATCCCTCCTAATTTAATAGTTCATGAGAGGTGCGCTTTAAAAGCAGTGTTTCTCATCCATAAGTCAATACTTCATTCTGTTACAAAGACTTTAATGAGGAAGGGATGGGGAGGAGAGAAGCAGGGTAGGAAATGGAGCTCAGAGCATGATTTGATCTAGTTCGGAGATATTTAGTCAGCAGCCTTCGCCCCTCAGTTCTTGAAACGATTCCATGAGAACAAAGGTAGCAACAATGATTCCCTTAGAGCCCTACCTGTGCGGAAAGGGAGCCGACAGGGAGGAGGGAGAACCCCCCCCATCCCAAGCCCTCACCTTTCCCCGGACCAGATGAAGCAGCATGGGTTTCTGCAGAGCCTCCAGGCTGTCCTTTCCTATGACCTTAGCTGTGTTTTTGCCTTTGAAGATGCTCTTCTCTCCTCTCTGTTGGTTCACATTTTCAACATTGACAGCTGTTATCTATGGTCGAGAAGGAAAAGTTATTAGGAAAAAATTCCCACATCTGCCTCTTAAAAATAAAGTGGTGAAGGAGACCACTTAGGTCGCCATTTTTTTTTCAAATGTTGATGCCTAGGATTTGTCGCTCACATCACATCACGTGACAAGCGCCTTTTAACCAAGCTATGAAGGAGAGAGTATTTAATGTCAGCTATTTGCACGAGTCAATAGTGACAATGCTCAACTCTGTGCTCTTGGGTTATGTGCGACTTGAGTTTGGCTCTTTCGCGCCGTTGCCACTTTTCTCGCTGGTATTGAGCAGCTGCTGTCTACCTCCTCGCCCCCCCCCCCCCCATCTGTAACGTGTCTGAAAGCATTCCTGCCCATTCGGCCGCCTTGTTTATGAAATGAAAGGGGAGCCGCCGAGTTACAGAACAAGGATGCGGGCAATGTTTTCTGCAGGGAAGCTTTGCTGTCCGAGTGGTGATGACTCAGAGGAATGGACGGTGATGTCTTGGTCCAATTTTGAAAATACAACAACCACTAAAAACACCCAAAGAAATAGCAACGGATTGTCAGATGGGTTGCAATGAATCTTACTACAAAAAGCGATTTGTTTTAAGTATTTGGTCCAGTGCACCTATCTGAGAGTAACCAACTTTAAAAGAAATCCATAGGATTACAATGTATCAACATTAGTAAAAGTCTTACCAACCGAAACCATCATGGCTGAGCACACACGGTCATTCTGTGGAGTACTTGGCTCAGTCCATAAAAGGATCTGTCCCTCATTAGTAACTCTACCCTTCTATCCATTAAATGAGGCCTCCCCTTGCACGACGTGCATAGCAAATCCCTTCCTCCCAGGACACTCTGAATGGGTTCCAATACAATGTCCCTATTCATATTAAGATGCTACATAGGACTGGAGGTCAGACTTCAGTTACTCAGTAGGCTGGAGCAGCCTGCTTCAACGATTTGGAGAAAACTCACTAATGATCAGCAACAACTTCAAAAACTGTGGATGCTTCGCTTGTTTTTGGGAAAGACAGCAAGCCAAGTGTAACCAACAGCACAAACCAGGCACTGCTGGATGATGTGTTTCTGACAGCTAGTCTTAGTGTGGTGCTGTTTCTTCCTTCTGACAGAAAATGCCCACCGTGACTTGGATCAGCTGGTCATCGTCGCCATCAGGATTCCTCCACAGTAGCACAACGTCGACATCAGATGAGATCCGGTAGCCCACGCTGTCTTGCAGTTTTCCTTTGCCCCCATCAAGAAACACTTCAGTGGAGTACGTGAGCTTGTATAGCCGCTCATTATTTAACGAGAGACCAGTTGTGTGACCTGCATTAAAGAGGGGCACGGGTCAAGTTTCAATCGCCAGGCACCTGTCAGGCCCGAGAACATACTGTCTTGCCACCGTTCCATTCTTTCAGTTCACTGAGGCTCGGGGGAGCTTAACAAGCACCTGCTGAACCAGGGATGCTGTGCTTCTCCGTCTACTGAAGCCATCAGCTTAAAACTCACACGGAAGTAAGTTAACCGATGAGCATGCAAACAAGCTTCCATTTCAGAAAAGCACTGTTTATATCACGTAATCAAGTCATCTCCACACTGCTCTGGTTGCGCCTAGGACGGTTTATAAAGCTATCTGGTCCTAAAGATCATGCTCTTACTTTGAATCACTTCACTGAAAGTTCAAGCAGAGGTCTTGACAAGAATCGCTTTACAAACTCATTAAGATCATTTTAAATTTTATGTGTATGAGTGTTTTTGCCTGCATGTATATACACCAAAAGCATGCAGTACCCAAGGAAGCCAAAAGAGGGCAATGGATTTTCTGGCACTGGAGCTACATAGCTCATAGTTGTAAACTACCATGCAGATGCTGGGAACGGATCCCAGGTCCTCTGGCAGAGTACCAAGTGCTTTTGACCAAAGCACAGATCCAGCATTACAGCCCCATAGTTGATAAGGTTTTAATTTCAACAGCTGAGTGTCAAAAAAGTATTAGTCATCAGCGAGACAGTTCTTTGGCATACTTGCTGCACTTAGAGAACGATTTCTCTGCGGTTCTCTCTATAGCTTAACTAGCAACATTTCAGGATAATGGTGGTGGTTCATACCTATAATCCCAGCACTTTGAAGGCTGAGAAAGGAAGATGCCTATGAGTTTGAAGGTAGCCTGGGCTATATAATAATTCCAGGCAAGCCTTACACTACATAGTGAGTTCCATGCCAACCTAGGCTACAACATGAGACCATGTCTCGAAAACTCAAAAGTAAATAAATGAATAAAAATGAAATTAATCTGTACCCAGGCGTATTATTGTGTAATAATATACTTTTTTTTTTTTTTTATCAAGACAGGGTTTCCTCTGTGTATCTTTGGCTGTCCTGGAACTCACTCTGTAGACCAGGCTGGCCTCAGACTCACAGAGATCCTCCTGCCTTCACCTTCCAAGTGCTGGGATGTGCCAGTATGTGCCACCATACTTGGCTTGTGTGATATTTTTAAGAAAATTGGAACATTTAAGAGCCACCTATAAATAAGTTTAAATTAACTGTGCCTGAAAAAAAAAGACAACTAACTACACAAAATCTTAAGATGGCTTAAATTTGGACAGGGGATTTAATATCAAATAGCATAGAAATCAGTTCTGGGAGCCAAAACAAAAAAAAAAAAAACACAAAGGAGAAGTTCACAGTTTCCAACTCAGGTTAACTCATCCCCACAACACACACAGTGGAAGGATTAAATTTTTCTCAGGCACAAAAACTTTATGTAACATAATCGGGCTTTGTATATTTTCTGTGTATGTAATCACACACGCAGCCAAGAAGGATGGAGTACATATGTTCTTCCTTAGAGCCACTGGGGCCGCTTTGCCAGTGAATTCTAACAGGAAGTCATAACTTCCCCTTTAAGAAGTATGCATATAACCAGGTGTAGGAGCGCATGCCTTGAATCCCAGCACTTGGGAAACAGAGGCAGGCAGATCTCTGTGAGTTTGAGGCCAACCTGGTCTACATCAGCTTCTGCCCACCCACTCCATGCAACGACTGCACAGACTCCAGGAAAAAGAGACCAGCACTTGTTGCCTCAAGATTATATATGCTGACAGTCATAAAAAATCTAAGCAGTGGGGGCTGGAGAGATGGCTCAGTGGTTAAGAGCACTGGCTGCTCTTCCAGAGGTCCTGAGTTCGATTCCTAGCAACCACATGGTGGCTGACAACCATCTATAATGAGATCTGGCACCCTCCTCTGGCGTGCAGGCATACATGGAGGCAGAATGTTGTATACTTAATAAATAAATAAATAAATCTTTAAAAAAAATCTAAGCAGTTCAGCCTTAGTCTGTTGTTTGTTTGTTTGTTTAAGACAGGGTCTCACTATATAGCCCAGGCTGGCCTGGAACCCTTCTTTCTCTTACTTTTTGCTCCAGGTGCTTCGTTTATAATTTTGCACTGCACCTGGCTCGGAGATGGGCATTACTGTTCCTCATTAGGTGAGAAAACTAAAGGGTGGTGGGAATACACCATTGTCCAGGGTTACTCAGGGGATTAATAATGGAGACATGATGGGAACCGTGGCTATCTGGTCCTAAAGATCATGCTCTTACTTTTACCACAAAACCCTAAAATTCTAGATTGATTTTTCTTTCATTCTTAGGGAAGGCACCAGGAATTCATTATTTCCTCCAACAACGATGCTCGGAGAAACTCTTAGGATGTGGGCAGTTTCCTTGGGTCACCTGCTATCCCTACAAACAAGAGATACATTTTCTACGCTTATGGAGCTGATATTTATGTGATATTTATGTGATGAGGAGTTAGAACATAAAATAAATGAGTGTATGAGCAAACACCATAGGATGACAGCCATGCTATTGGAGACTTGTCTAATGAGAAAGGGAATGGGTAGAACTCGGTGAGGCAAGGTCAGCTTTAGGCTGGTCACGTGCACATCTGTGGCTGAGGAGAGCTACACTCTGCTCCTCCCACTCTATTCTCACAGAGAGGGCAAGTGCAAAGGCCCTGAAGAGGGCTTGTGCAGACCCAAGAACAGCAAGAAAGGGAACTGACGAAGTAAACAACGTGGCAGAAGAAGAGGAGGTTAAACAGGTGCCTCTGGGCATCAGGGAGCCTCGGACAAGGCCATA
Organism: Alexandromys fortis; assembly: GCF_014885135.2. Taxonomy (NCBI): domain Eukaryota; kingdom Metazoa; phylum Chordata; class Mammalia; order Rodentia; family Cricetidae; genus Alexandromys; species Alexandromys fortis. Next base: position 169,839 of record NW_026068142.1, on the reverse strand, counting down.
GCCTTGGAATTTGAGACTGGAAGCTGAAAGAGAATTTCTGACCCAATTCTACATTCCATGGTCTGACAAAGGTTCAAAGGGAAAACAAGGGCTGTAGTAGGAACACAGAAGAGTCAGGTGATGGATGAGTGAGAGCTGACATCACACAAAACAAAGTGCAAACACAGGCCAGCCAAGTCGGAGGCATGAGGTATATAGAAGGAAGGCAGAGTTAAAAAGCCCTGGAAGGAGACAGTCTGTAACTGTGTGTGTGTGTGTGTGTTGTGTGTGTGTGTGTGTGTGTGTGTGTGTGTGAGAGAGAGAGAGAGAGAGAGAGAGAGAGAGAGAGAGAGAGAGAAAGAGAGAGAGAGAGAGAGAGAGACCATATAGGACACAAAAGCACTGCATGCTGCCTTATCAAACCCCCACAGCAACTGTGAAAGATAAGCAGGAACAGGGCAGCTGACAAAGACTGACTCTAAGTCCACCCCACACCCACAGTGTAGGCTCTGAAGCTTAGGATTTATGAAATCTGAGTTTGTGGACTACATGAAGGAGCCTTCTGATGAAAATCATTATGGAAGAATGTGTAGGAGGGAGTAGTTCTTAAAATCCAAAGTCTTCAAGACTATTACACTGATGTTTTCTAGCTTTTTCTTTAGTGGTAACAAGGAGCACATGACACATCAGCTTCTGATTGCTGGGACAATGAGGCTCAGAGCAGGAAGGGCCCTGTTCTCCCTTGGCTTTTCCTACCTCTTTCAACAGGCCTTAAGTGCCTGCCCTTTCCATCAAATGCTCAAAGTTGAAGAGGGTCCAAATGGCTAGACTATGCTCCAGTGTTATTTGCCAGCCTTCCTCTGGTCTTTCTCTGTATGCTGCCCAGGGTGTGGCAACACCGCGCATCCAATCTATGAGCCGTTCAGCTTCTGTCTTAGGCTGCTGCTCTTTAAGAGAAGACACAATGGCATTTTTGTTCCGAAAGTTGAGGCAGAGTAACGGCACTGCTAATTGGCTCAAGCCAGGAGGCAAAGCCGAGGTGAGTTTGAGTGAGGCTCCAGGAGATGTATTTAGGAGGTAAGGGAAGAGGTAACAGAGTTTAAGGATCTGACAGGAAAGTGTAAGGCAGAGGAGAGATGGGAGAGATGGGATGAGGCGGATGCAGACGGCCTACAAACAAGGTGGAGCCAGAGACGGAGCAAAGAGCAGAAATGAAGCCAGTATGAAGTAGAGGTGAGAAAATGAGCAGGAAGGGAAAGCCCTACATTTAAAAAACAAACAAACAAACAAACAAACAAAAAAACCCCACCAAGTCAGCATTGAGAACTGATCCATTGTTACCAGCTATGGCCAATAACAGCCTGGGAAAACTTGGGCCTTTGAAATCCACACTCGACAAACAGACTGTCCTCCATATCACCCGTCATCCTATCGTTCATTGTGAGGGCAAAGAATCTATCATCAAATCGCTGTCCTCTGATACCAAAGGCTACTCCATGTAGATGGAGAGGACTGAGTCCTGTGCTGCATGCTTGTGATATTTAGTCTAAGAAAGTCTTTGAAATGAAATGAAGAAACTCATGTATAGAAGCATAAGCCCTGGGCCCCTCACTTGCCCAGGGTCCTCGGAAGACTTTGGAAGAGGGCCCTCACAACCTGTACATGTTCCTTATCTTTTCCCAGCAACCTTTGTAAGCATAAAGTATTTTTGCACTGTCTTATCAAGGACAGCCTCACAGTTGCACAAGCTTTGGGCTCTGAAAACCTGGATTTGTTATTGAGCTTGTACACAGCAAACTGTCGTGTTCTAAGCCACATTTTCCCCATGCGCGGGTGGCATGCCTTCGTGCTGCTGGTGTGTGTGTGTGTGCGCGCGCGTGGGCCCGTGTGTGCTCGCTGTTTTTCGTTTACAGAATGGGAATTTAAAAAGAATCCATGGTAACCACTATATCTTCATTTTTTTCAAAATAATCATGATATTGGGTTCTACAGTATACTGTGTACATATTAGACAAACAATAAAACACAGCCTTCTAACAATTTCAAGTCAAATACATTTACAAGTTTTTGCTTGTACCTAAGGAAGGGTTATCTCTTAAGCACTATGGTTTTTGAAAGTGCTGAAAATATTCCCTCTACTTTAAGAATTTATTTGCTCAGATGAAATAACTGAATTATAGTCCTCTGTATCTTGCTGTAATAACAGCTATTCCTTTTTCCATGTAGAAATTTCACACACACACAAATCTTGAGACAAACTTCACTTTGTGATCAAAAGTCGCATTTATCCCAAACAATTTTTAAAAGTTCATGTGTGATTACTTTATGTCACTCACTTAGAGTATGCAGCACTAGAAATCATCTCCACCATAAGAGATCACCTTTAGATCAATTGATCTTGATGTTATATCTTTTTATGAACTATAAAAAGTGATATATTTATATAAGGCAACAATCTGAAGGCCAAAGAGTTTATAAGATGGTGGATTCATAGATTTCATATCAACACATTTGAAACCATTCCTTGTGAAAATGCTTTCACTGTTTTTTTCCGACATTATCAATTCATATGTTTTTAACGTGATTTTCATCTTAAAGCAGAAACTGTTAACTAGTAACACTATTTTTAAATATGTCTTATTTCTTAAACCCATATACACAGCTTTATTTTCTTTAATTTACTGACTTGGTTTATTCCATTCCTTTTGAATGCCAACAGAGTTCCATACATGATTTCCCATTTCATTCATAATTCTTTGGCAATCAAACTACCCCCACCCCCGTCTTTCAGTTGGGTCTGATTCTTCTTGCTGTCCCATTGCTAAGCAACTAGAAGGAAATTTCAGGACTGGGTTTTTAAAATCCTATTTTACAATTCAAATGAAGGCACTGCATTCTGTGGGTCTGTCAGCAGCAGGTAACAATAGCTCAAATCTTTCTCCAGGAATGACAAACTGAAGCTAGAGACATACTGGTCTGGGGGATGGCGGGCTGAAACGAAAAGGGACCTCCACTCTTGTAAAATAGAGCCAGAAATTAATTTTTTTTCCATTTCCACTTTGTCACTTACCCCCAGATATTCCAACCCTATATATTTTCAAAAACTGTGTAGTTAGGCACTCTTTCAACGCAACACAAGGCACACGCACGACTGAGATTCAGGCTTAGGAAAAGGCAGCAGGCTCTTACCTTTCACAGAGGCAGAGTATGAGGAGAAGAAGCAGAGGAAAAGCACAGCTAGGAGGATCATGCTGCCCGGCTACCCTCTGCGGCATCCACTTCCCAGGAGCCTCTGAGAAGTGGACTCCTCTGGTGACAGCCAGCAAGGAAGTGACCCTCCTCAGAATCTGCGACAAGTGTTTATCTATAGGGGAAAGGTCAGACTCCAAACTCCAAAATCAGGACCTAAGTTCATGGAAGGGCTCACTATTAATGATTAAACCTAGGTGGGCTATAGTTGTTAGTCTTTCACTTTTAAGAAATGTGTTTCACTCAAGAAGGAAAACCAAGAAAGTTCATATCTTGAGAGCCAAACTAAACCAGTCTACAGTCCTACAAATGTGTAAACTTAGAAGCACCCAGGAGCTATGCTGAAACAAAACAAAAACAAAAGAAAAGAAAAGAAAAAAAAACCAAAACAAAGAAAACATGGTTGTGGTACTTTTCTGCTCAAATACAAAATCATCACCATAGCTAGAACATTAACTGACAGTTAAAATACTTCCCTAGTTTATAATGAAAACATGCTGTTGTTCAATTAGCCCCAACCCCAATGAACCTGATTGAATAGGGTTTCTCTGTGTAGCCCTGGCTGCCCTGGAACTTAGTTGGTAGACCAGGCTGACCTCAAACTCACAGAGATCCACCTGCCTCTGCCTTCTCTGTGCTAGGATTAAAGTCATGTGCCGCCACCACCAGACTTGTTTTTGAATTTTATACTATTCATAAACCATTATAGGAATTACTTAGTTTTATAATTTGAACTGTTATACCACCATTGACAAAGATAATATTGTGTTAGATCGTCATCCCTGCAATGTGGCTGACTGTTTTCCGTGAAACTGCAGAGGTTGAAGCAAACCAGGAAGACCACCCCATTAGGGTGTTAATAGGCCAGCCGAGGCCACCAGAGCAGACCCCTGCTTGTACCAACAAGTGACACCTGTTTGGGTCCTCGGCCCCGAGTCCTGGCTTTTCTGAGCTGTATTTCTAAGAAGAGATTCAGAGGCTGAGTCCCAGCCCTCACCACTTTTGCAACAGAATATTAGTTAGGAAACCTCGTTAAAGTGAATGCCCTTGGCCAGCTAACGCCACACTAGCTGACCCGGCCAACACTAGTCACCGGAAACTTCCACCAGAGTCCTGACAGAAACATAAGTGAAGCGGCATGGTGTGTGGGTGTGGAGGGGCGGTAGGAGAAACTCTGGAATGTCTATGAAGACACTCATGGCCATGTTTTACGTTTAAAATGGGTTCTCCTCTAACCTGGAGCGTAAGTCTTTTAGACAGCTTAGGTAAAAGATAGCAAGCAATAGGACTGCAAAAGGAAATGTAAAATTGAAAAATCTCCAAACTGAAGCATTTCCTTTGAAGTGTGTTTTCATACACAAAATTGAAAGGTGAAAATTATTTTAATCTCCTCTTGAGAGTTGAACTTCATTTGTTGTTACTATTTTTTCTGGGGCCAGAGAGACAAGGGCACTCTCTCTCTCTCTCTCTCTCTCTCTCTCTCTCTCTCTCTCTCTCACACACACACACACACACACACACACACACACACACGAAGCTTTACCGGGAAAAATTATGGGGACACCAGGTGCCCATACACAATGTAAGGCGAAAGTCCTTGCACTTCCTTTCTGCTCAGCTGATGCTGTTGCTCCTTTAGTTTGTTAAGAGGGTGCTTTACTATGCAGCCCTGGCTGACCTGGAACTCCAGGTGTAAAACAGGATGACTTTTCACTCACAGTGATCCTCCTGTCTCTAGCTCCCAAGTGCTGGGATTAAACACGTGCACCACAAGGTCTTTCTAGCTTTGCTTTAATTTGAATAGATCCCGAATGTGCCCACAGATGGGTAGACATGGAAAGTCAGTCCTTTTAGTCGTTTGTGCTTACATACATTTCTGTCAATCAAGACCTATTTTGAATCTTACTCTAGTATTTGAGAACCGTCTTGTATTTTCACCTCCGAGTCACAATCATATACATTTACAGCTGCCGCTAGACTCTGGTGTGTGATACGTGTCTCTTTGGGTAAAGTTCTAGTCGATGTCAGGCGTTTGGATCAGAGTCCAACCAATAAAAGCATATCACTATTACCTAATCAGGGGAGAGCTGTTTCATTTGAGCATCTGATTTCCACTAGAACACACGGCATTCAGGAATCGTTTCAACACAAGGCATACAAATAGGCCGCTTCTGTTGTTCCTAACACCATCCTTTTAGAGTTGGCTTATATGGTTCTCTTTTTACAAAGGCATTGGAGAATGCGTCTCAAGACCGCTTCGCTGAGGTGAACTGAGAACGGCACAAAGCCCCAGCCTTTGCTGCACTAGTACACAGAGCAAACCGCGTACAGTACACGTGAGCGATGTCTCCTGAACTCACCAGCGTTTCGCATGGCACACGAGGGAGCAAAGATTGGCAGCATGGCATAAAATACCAAAAGCCGGTGTCCGTACCACAGTTTACATTTGGTCCCCACAGCAACCATTTCCTCTTGGCTCAGGCTCATTGATTAAAACTACTTCGAGGAACATAGAAAAATGAACCTTAAAATGCGAGATATAGTTAGTATCTTTGAATTTTTGAACTTGGAATAAAATTGATAATGTTGTTAATTAGTTAAAGGGGATGTCGTTGCATAAGACTATACGATTTAATATGGAAGTTTATACAACACATGTTTCTGTGAAGGGTACTCCACGCTAAATTTCAAGGAGACACCCATCTGTACTAGTCAGCACAGAAGCAGATAATATGCTTGGTTTTTTGGTTTTGTTTTTTATTTGTTTTTGTTTTTTTTGGGTTATTTTTGTTTTTTTTTTTTAAGACTGAGTTTCTTTATGTAACAGTCCTGGCTGGCCTGGAACTTGCTTTTGTAGACCAGGGTGGCCTCAAACTCACCTAGAACCACCTGTCTCTGCCTCCCAAGTGCTGGGATTAAAGGTGAGCCCCCCCCCCCCACGCCTGGCTCAGATAGTACATTTCAAAACAACATTTTTGCTACAAACCCCTTTGGTGGTACCCAGCCCTGACATACTACTATGTTGCCTTGACAAAGGAGGAAGATTTGAAATTAAAGATGGCTTACTGATTTCAAAGTACAGCTGTGTTCTGTTGAGTATCATAGGTTGTTAGGAGTTAACTTATTTCCCTAGATTAGAAGATAAATGAACTTTAGCCCACTAAAGGTTAGAGGAAATGAGTTACCCTATTAGATATAGATGTGGCAAGTCAGGATGTACGATAGCCCTGAGAAGAAAAGTCTACCTGTGTCATCAGAACACTTTGATCTGCTCTTGGGAAGAGTGTGGCACTGTGGGAGGGAGGGCAGGAGGAGAAGGAAAGAAAACTCAGGACACTCTGAATCACTCTGACAAGCTCATCCTGTTTGAAAGTGATGGCATTTTTAATGTAGCAAGGGACTTGGCACTTTGGTGGAATCCTGAGGCACATACTCTGTTAAGAACATTCTTATAGTTTGGTGACAAGGCATGCTTGAATATATATACTATTTTAACAAATATTTAAAGATTTTCTTTGTCAAAATAAAGAAATATTAAATTACTAATTTTAATGAAAGTAAAATTGAGGTGTAAGTATGAGAGATTTGGAATCTAAGATAAAAAGTCATTTTTTTCAAAACAGAATTAAGCAAACATACATAAACACATTTACACATACTTGTCAATAATCTGAAAAACCTTGTGCATTGTACTAACCTAAAAGGATTCTAATACTATGTCTGGTCACTCAGAACTAGGTTGACAGACTGAAGAGAGCTAGTAAAAGTGATTTCAATAGACGCATATAAAAAAATAAAAATTTAATTTTGATAAAATGATAAAGAATGAATAACAAAATAATTTTATTGCACTTTTTAAAATGGAAATTTCAAACCTAACATAAAATGTCGAGTAGAAGCACCAATTTCTTTTAAAGGTGTACATAATATAACTCAATTACGTTTACAGACCAATTATTTATAGGAACAAACAAATTAATTTACAGCAGAAATGAAGCCAATAGTTCTAAAGCAAGTATTAAAAAAGTTATAAAATATTTAGGATAGCCGGGCGATGGTGGCGCACGCCTTTAATCCCAGCACTCGGGAGGCAGAGGCAGGCGGATCTCTGTGAGTTCGAGACCAGTCTGGTCTACAGAGCTAGTTCCAGGACAGGCTCCAAAGCCACAGAGAAACCCTGTCTTGAAAAACCAAATAAATAAATAAATAAATAAATAAATAAATAAATAAATAAATAAAGGATTGGTCAAGAGATGAGGGATAGAGTGCAGAAGATGGTATTTGGGGACAGTTCTTGAAGAGTTTGCCAGAACTTTTGGAGAGCACTGTGCTAACTCTGTAGCTGTCCAATCAAGTTACTGGTTTAGAACAACAGGATTTATCCTCTAGCCTGGAAGTCAGAACCTCTACAAGAGTATCATTCGCTGAAATCGAGATGTGGGAGCCATGTCCCCTTGGGCTCTTCTTGGCTGTGGCAATATTGAGGAATCCTGTTTGGTATTTTGTAAAAATTCTTCGATTTGAAACTCTGGACTATTAACGGTAGTTATTCCAGCAGAGGGTCACAGAGCTCAAGGCTTATTTTTATCACAGTTTGTGATGATCAATGTGTTCTATTAGTCGTGTGGTTACCTTAAGTCCCTGACTGATTGGAGTTGTCAGAATTCTCCACGTACAGTTATTCTTATTTTTTATTCTCATTCTTTACTCTAGACTCTTTGGAAGAAAGTAGTATGCTCAACCCCCCTCTTTAAAAAGGGAGCCGCATTCATCCCTAGCATGGAGCAGTGACATGAATTAATAGGGTTTCTTTGGCATGTTTCTTGTCTTCTCTTGCCCAATTACTTACTTAATCCTTTGCGTCAGAACTCAGATACTTTATACTTTGAGCCATAGCCCAATATTACTTTATTTAATCTTGCTATAATTGCTTATTTTTTTTTTATTCATTCAGAGTTTTTTCAGGGATTTAGGACGATGGCTTAGTCTCTAATGCATGAAAACCTGAATTCACATCCCCAGCACCCACGTGAAAAGTCAGCCATGGCTGTGCTCAGCTGCAAACCAGTACGGGAAGGAAGAGGAAGGAGGATCCTGCAGACTGCTGGCCAACCGGTCGAGTCAATAGTTGCTCTTCAGATTCAGTGAGAGACTGCCTCAAAAAGTAAGGTGGTGAGCCATCAAGAAACATACCTGGTGTTGACCTCTGACTTCACACACACACACACACACACACAAAGTGTGCTTGTTGACTCACAAACATCCACACGCACATATACAAGTGAATACTCACACACCCCCTTCCCCCCCATACACACACTCACGAGTCCTTTCGGGTTTTACTGTTGTGTTGCAGTGGCTACTCCCACATTGGTGTGTTTAGGTTTGAGTTTCCAGTGTTCACAGGCTGCTGGCTCACCCTCTGTGTTTTCCTACAATTCCTAGAATCAGGTATTTCCCAGTGCTTTCTGGTTTCTTTTATTCATGAAAATCATAAAAACCTAAGTATGGATAGCATGTTCTTAGGGTCCTGTTCAATTCAGACCCAAGCAGTTTCTCCAAAGTGCTGGGCTTAGCCCCAGAGCGGTGCCCCCATACACAGGTTTTTACAAATTCCACAGTGGCATCTTCAGAGCTTCCTGCTCAGTCTTCTACACTCACCTTGGACTGAAGAGTCTGCTAGACCACCTGCCACACTTCCTGTGAGTGTCAGGGAGCATCCCTTACACAGCAGCAAAAGCTCGGCAGTGGCCCTTCTGCTGTCGGGGCTCTCAGGTTCTTTTGTGCCTAGTAACAGCGGTCCGAGGCAGTTGGCCACACCGGCTACTCCACTTGTTTCTACGAAGACATTCAGGGGGTTCCCAGATGTTTCTCCCTAAGGCATATTTCTAGCATCTTCAATATTCATGAATTACAAGGTGCTTTAAGATATCTTTTAAATTTTTTTCTATTTTCTAAGTCAACCCAAATGCCAGCTGAAATAATATAGTTGAGAAGCTGTTTCTTCTTTTTAGATAACTTTCAAGTCATGCTTTAGATTTGATTCCATTTGGACTCTCTAGTCTAAAATTAAAGTAGTCACAAGTGTTACTCTGACCCCCACCTACCATTCCCAACTTGTGAAGAGTACTCAGACTTAAAGTCATAACTAGATTGACAAAAATGGAATTTTTAGTGACTGTCCAATGTGGCCAAACATATGGAGAAGCTCACAATTGCATTTATTACCATGTTTTGTGTCCTAAAACTCTGCTCTGTCTGCAGCTCTCCTTACTTTACAATCTGTGGGCCAACTTAAACTGGCTGCCAATTGTCTGAAAGCGGTACACAGATATGATTTATTTAGGCTGCTCAATATTTATCTGTGGTTAAATCACATAAACTCTATTTTCTCCATAAATGTCATTGCAAGGCATACAACACAATGCTATGGGCTAGATATGAATAGTAAAGAGGTTGCTATGGTGAAGCAAATTAACATATCCATCATTTCAGTCAACCAACTTGTCTGCTTCCTTTGCAATGAGAGCGGTCAGAACCACTTCATTAGTATGAGAGCAACTGCAGAACAACTCTGTGGCTCACAGTCCTCAGGTGCTGCATTCACTCTCGACTTGTTTATCTCAGACATGCTACTTTGACTAGCATCTTCCTCCCCTCCCCCTGCACGTCCCCTTCTTCATAACTGCTGCTTTATTCCGTTTCTGCATACCTGAATATTATTTTCCACACATAAGTGAGAACACAAAGTGCTTTAGCTTAGTTCACAGCAGTGTCTTCTAAGCTCATTCATTCTTAGGCAGAGGGCAAGGTCTCGTTTTTCAGGACTAACAGCTCGTTGTACATATTTAATAGTTTCTTAATCCATTCATTTGCTGACACAGACAGATACCAGATTCCCTATCTTGGTGATGGGGAATGCTAAAATGAACGTAGTAGAGCAGATATCTACGAGGCAGTGATACCATTTTCTCAGATTTATGTATGTAGTTTAATTTTCAACTTCTCTAGAAACAATGTCAATACCTAGAAACCAGATTTCACACAATTTCAACTTCTGGCTTCTCTTTCAAAACTTAAGATCTGCTATCCTTAAGGCCACACTGACACTTGGAGCTTGTACTCGGATTAAAAAGGAGACACCCTCTCAGGCTTCCTTGCAGGTAACATCTCTCCTTGGCTACATTCCTCAATCCACAGATGTAACAGACCTGTGACCCATAGAAACCTCTTTTATTGGCTCAAAGTACAAGCATGTATGTTGGGTTTTAAGTCTGTCTCTATTTAGATGCCTACAGATCCCCCAGATTCTACAAAATTCAAATCCAAACTTGCTAATTTTTTAAGTATGATTTCCTTCTAGTGTTCTCTACATCACCCAGTCAATGGAATTGTATTTCTACCACTGTTCAAAAAAGAAACATCTTTAAGAGCTATTCTTTCTCCTTCCTTCCTTGTTCTACCCACTGTTTTTTCAGCCATTGGGTGAAACAATCACGTTTTGGTCTTTGCTTTCACTGGTCCCAGGGTTGCAAATTCTTTTTCTTTCTTTACATTTGGAAACTTCTTATTTTCCAAGATGGAGCAAAATCACAAGATCTCTGAAACCATGTGCTCAAGAAACATTCACTTGTTCCCTTATATCTATAAGCATCTTAAGTATACACTCACTTCTGGAGCCTTTAGGACAAAAATAACATGTAGTCATTGTAGAAAAGCCCAAGACAAACTCCATGGCTGTTAATAAACATGAGCCTTATAAATCAATGACTGCTTCATATCACATGACCTTACCTTACACTTTTTATATGCTGCTGTCTTTCTGCAGGTTTTGCTGGTACTTTTTTTTTTTTTACACACTTCAGATTGATTCTGCAACTACAAAATCAAATAACTAAGTCAAATTTTGCTAACGTTATTAAAATGAGGATTTTTCCTCCTAACTTAAAGACTCTTTTAAACATCCAGGATGCTAGGCATTACCTCTAAAAATGTATCATTATTTATAAAACAGATCCCACAGGGGCAACTGAACAGCTGCTCAAAGATTTGGCACATTACGATGCCAGCCTGGATCTAACGACCTACGTGCGAAGAGCTCCCTATCCAGTTACTAATCCTTGCTCAGCTACTCTCTGCCCTGATATGGAGGCAGCTGAAAAAAGATGTCCTACTAACAGATCACAACCGATCCAGGTTTCACGCCATGCTCAGTTAACAGAAATCTTGTAGATCCACACCAGAATCCTGGCTCACACCCCAAATAAAACCCGAGATTTTAAAGAAAGACTTCAGTTTTGCCCCTAAATTCAGAGACATTTCAGTTTTATCTAAGAGCATGTAACCATGTCCAAGGGACAAGGATCAAGAACAACCTACATCATAGTTCTTTCAATATTGAAAGGGCAATCTTCTATTTAAAAGTTTGAAAACTGTTTTTATCTCCAAATTCTACAATAGTCATCAATCAAAAATGTCAAATTAAAAAAAAAAAGGGTCAATCTGCATAACTGTTTCCCCCCTCCCCTCGGCTGACTTGTTCTATATTTAGCAAAAAGATTATATAAGGTCAAATGTTACAAACGATGAAATATCACGAGTGTTTCACAAAATAGCATAGGGAAACGTCAAAGAATGGAGTGTAATGCGTATGTTTTTAGTAAGGATATTAAAAAAAAAAAACCTTAAAATTCCCAACTTCAATGCATTTTTACCAAGAGCCTCACTTTTAACTTTTTTCCACTTAGGAAATGGTATGTGACACTGGCAACCTCTTCTACATAAATTAGAAATCATTTGGGCAACAGATCATCCTCTCAACACTGAAAGAATAAAAAGCATTTCGTCTGGTTCGTATTTTAATTTTTATGAGTGGGGCTCTCCTCCTCTCCCGACCCGAGCTTATACATGGACAAAACGAGAATGAGTAGCAATTCAGCGCCTGCCAACGGAAAACACCCCGCGCGGGCTCCACGCTCTTCAACAAAACCCAGGCCTTGGCCCGGCCCCCTGCAAGCCCCGCCCCTTCCCCAACGTAAGTATGTAATTGGCGCAGCTCGATGACGTAAGCCGTAAGTGCGTAACCAGGCGTGCAACCACCGCCTCTGGGAGTTGAAGTTTTTCTGGAGGAGGACTGAGGCTTGGAGCGGCGGGCACTTCAGAAAGGCTGACTGACCGCACCGTGGCTTTCCCCAGCGGCCCCGCGGCTTGGTAAATATGGCGCTGCGGCTGTGGCGCGGCTGCTCTTCGGTATCCTTTCGGATGCCAAAGGAACGCGAAACCACGCTGCCCTCCGCTGCAATCACGGCTTCCGGGGGCAGAGGGCAACAGCCTGGGAAGTAGTTACCTGGTCTCCGAGGAAGTGACGTTAGGTGGCGCGTCCCACGCCGCTCCCTCGCGGCCTTCTTGATTGGTCGGCTGCGTGCGTCCGCGCGCGCACGGCCCCCGGGGGCGCGCGCGCGGGCCTGTGTGTGTGCGCGCGCCCTGGGCCCGGGAGTCTCTGGGTATCTGTTGTTCGTGGGGGTCCGCGCCGGAAGTGGGAGAGGAAGGGAAATGTGGAGTCTTCGGCGCGCCCGTCGCCGCGCTGCGTTGTTAGCGAGCGGGCCAGGCGCCGTCCCTGCCGCTCCTCGTTCCTCTCCCCTGCGCCCGATGGGCCCGGCGATCGGATGTAGGGAGCCGAGGGCCGGTTGCTGCAGATGCGGCCGAACCTCGTGGTGAGCCGAGGATGAGTTTAAGATCCACGAGTTGCCTGATGTCACTGAAATACTTCGTGTTTGAAATGTGGTTATTTGTGCAGAGGTGTAAAGAGACTAGTAGGGGATTATCACTTAAAACAACGGAACAAAACTGTCTTTTTAAGATTTCCTCCCGATCCAACCCTCTGGCAAAGGGCTTTGACAACCGAACAAAGGGCTGTTTTTACTGCGGAACTGACCAGCATGTTAAAAAACAAAACAGAATAAAACCTGTTACCGGCAGGTCGTTGATTCGATTCTGCCGGTATGCAACTTGGCAATTCCCGCAAACAAAACTTTAAAGCCACGAGGGTTTTGTTTTAGCCGATGTAATAACAGCTGAGGTTTTTGTTTTTGGCCTTCGATGGTATATGCTTTCCGCACACCAAATACCCTTAGTCATCGTTCAGCTCTGCGTTTTATAATCCCATCTATAACCTAGATCCATGAATTAGCCATCCATTTTTTTAAATTGTGCTCGAGTAAAATTTCACACTTAGATTCTATACTTTCTATAAAATGTTCTTAAATACTTGATTAACTTGTCTTCGTGGATGAAAATGTACCGTGAGCATCACTGCCGGTCAGGGAGGATTCCCAGGTTGTGCTATAGAGACTTACGTCATGACCCAGACTAAAACAAAGTAAGCTCAAAAGTGCCATGTTTTGCATAACAGATAACTGCAGCAGATTCGTACACAATGTGTTTATTGTGTGGTAGACAGTCGGAGCGGACGCTATCTTGGTAAAGTCTAGCCAAAATAAGATGTTTTATCTGCGTTTCACGAATTTGTGTTTCAGTGCGTCTGGCTTATTTAAAGCTTAGGAAACTCACCCAGCACAACGTTTCGAGAATCGCTAAGATCAATTAATATTAGTTAGGACTAGTTCATGTTTCTTTATTTTTCGATAGGCTGTTCAAAAAACGTCACCATTCTGTGATAGGTCAAATTAAATTTAATTTGAGACATTTTAGATGTGAAAGACAAAGGCGCCCCCTGGTGTAGGGGAGTGAGAAAACATGCCTTTTTCACAGCACTTCAGATTTCTGAACAACATTGAGAACTACTGAAAAATATTGCCATGGATAAACAGAAATTAGACATTTGTTTCATAAAATGTTTTCCTGTGGATTTTAGTTTTGCTTTTTTGTCTGAGACAGGGTTTCTCTGTGTAGCTTTGGCGTCTGTCCTAATTTTGCTTTTAAGTTTGCATGTTTATAATGAGTCTTGCTTTTCCTTTATTCCTGTACATTTTTGAGTTTAATAGCTTCAGCACCATCTGTCAACAGTGTGCAGTCAGCATGGTCCCTTCAGAACCCCCACCCTTAAGGTTTTAAGTTACTGGGAAGTGCTGGGTTTGAGTCATAACACCATACTTCGTGTCTCTCTCTCTCTCTCTCTCTCTCTCTCTCTCTCTCTCTCTCTCTCTCTCTCTCTCTCTCATGTTTAACTAGGGTTCCTTTTAGGAGCATGGTATGTACAGGAACATGGCCATCTTTGTACTAATTCTGCAACACCACTAAAAAAAATCTTTTTCCTTTTTCCCTTCAGCAACCATTAACTGCAGATAGCTGTAGGGTCTCATGATGCTCTCCCCCTGCCAACTGTTAACTGGGCAGAGATCTCAGAGAGGGCTGGGGCCTTCCTCCCGCTCCATGCAAGAGTACTGATGACCCAGTGTTGTGCAGATCTCACAGATCACAACCACTGTGATTCAAGAGCATCAGTGATGTCATTCCTGGTGGACATCGTTCCACAGCCTGCCTGCCTCCCTCCCTCCCTCCTTCCCTCCCTCCCTCCCTCTCTTTGCTTTTTCAAGACAGTTTCTCTGTGTAGCCCTGGCTATCCTAGAACTTGCTTTATAGACCAGGCTGGCCTCGAACTCACAGAGATCTGCCTGCCTCTGCTTCCTGAGTACTTGGATTAAAGGTGTGTGCCACCACTGTCAGGCTCATTTGTGGTTTAAGTTTTTTGAGTATATTCTGTATGCTAGATTTGTTTATAATGCCTTGTTCCATAGGAATGATTTAATGCCTTTTCAATTCTGAATAAATCATCTCATGATGGCTTATTTTTAAAGTAAATCTAACTACAGTCAGCTCTCATGAGGTTATACACTATCAAACACAGGAACTGTTTGATAATACTCTCATTTCCATATCTACTCATTTTTCCTGTCAGTATGAAATAAGAATCAGCTAAATCTCAACTAATGTCCCACTGTACTTTGAAAGAATGTGAGAAGGGTGTCTCTGGTTACTATAGATCAAAGTTCATTATTGAGAAGGGTCATGGCAGGATCTCCAGCAGAAGCCAGAAATGCTCCACGCTGCCTGACTCCATTGCTCATGTTTAGTAAACTTTTTTTATGTGGCCCAGGACCAGGCTTAGGGATGGAGCTACTCACAGTGGGTTGGCCCCTTCCCCACCAATAAACCATATGACAATTTCTCACAGATCTGGCCACCGACAAATACCATCTGGGCAGTCTCCCCATTGATCCTTCCTCCCATAACCCTGGGCTATGTCAGCTTGACAGCTGAAGCTAACTAGGGCAGTATCGGTGGATTACAGCTCTCAAAACACAACCTGCTCTCTGGAAAGACCGTATGCTGACCTCAGTAGTATATGTAAACACCACTTCTTCAGTCCTCTACCAGTACTGCCAACAAATGGTATTTAACTCATGTTTTACGTAGTAAAAGATCCTTGCCAATAAATGGAATTTTGCTATCTAAATTGGTATTTTTTTATTACTGATAGAATTTGACATTTGTTGGCATCTATTGGCCATTTGAGTTATTTTGCTTTGTGTTTGTAAATTATCTGTTTATGTAAAAAATGTTGCTTTCCCAGTTTTCAGAAACAACAAATATGTCATCTGAAATGCTGCCAGCAACTCTCAAGACTCCTAACATGGAGAGAAAGCCAGGTGTGAGCGAAGAGGAGGGGCAGAAGCCAAGACTAGACGCGGGGACTGAGCCAATATCTAAACGACAGATGAAGAAGCTGCTGAAGCAGAAGCAGTGGGAAGAGCAGCGAGAACTGCGCAAGTACGTACTTCCGAGCAGGCTGCGGCTCATTCAGCAGCAGGTACTGCGCAAGTGCACTGCACAAGTGCATACTTCAGAGGAGGTTGCACCTCATTCAGCAGCGGGGTGTCGGCTCCTGTCGGTAGCTGTCTTCATTAAAACCGAAGCCAAGAAAAACTAAGGTTATGCGCGCTATTAGCCAACACTGAGTTGCTATTAGAAAACTGCATGTGCTTTGAACTGTGACTTCATTTTTTGCAATACTGATAATGTTAGGCTCAGCGTCTTTTCTCTCCTTAAATTGCCTGAACAGCAGGATACCCGTTGGAATAGCTGAGACAAGGGAGCCCACATCTGTGTCCTAGATATGGGTTAAAACAACAACACAGGAAGGTCAAACATTGGCCCGACATAGATGTGGCTAAAACAGGTTTTCGTGAAAGCATCTAGGCTATAGCCATTGTCTAATGCCAAAACTTATAAGAGATTAGAAAAAGTTAGTCTTTTATTTTGTTCATTTAGTAAATTTAGTGAAATTTTCTTTTAGTATTCCCAATTATTGAACCAGATTATTGTTTTAGGGGATGAGATATGAAAGTAGAATTCTTCATAAATCTTTTAAGTTTTTCATTTTTTTTAACTCTAAAGTTTTTCTTAGGCATAGTATAGTACCAGTAATGAAACTGTTGAATAATATATTTAGTTATTCATTAGAGAAAGCTTTATATTGTCTTTACAAAGTCATTTCCTCCATGTGTAGTTATTTCATGTAGTAAATTAAGCAAATAAAGCTGCTGTCTGATTCTTGTACCCACAGAAGAGGTGTTTCCTAGAACCATGCCTGTTTACAAACATGATCAGTCTTTTGTTTAATTAGAAGTCTTGTGAATGTCTAAATACACAAATAACAAAATGTTTTGTTTACAAATTTTAGGGAAAAACGAAAAGAAAAGCGCAAGAGAAAGAAATTAGAACGGCAGTGTCAGCTGGGATCCGGCTCAGATGGAAGCGACAGGAAGCGCATTCGAAGAAACGTCGTTCACAGCAGCCTCCGCCTTATCATTGACTGTAGCTTCGATGATTTGATGGTGTTAAAGGTATCACAGGGTTCCTTTATGTGAACTAGGCTAAATCACTCTTAGTCTCATATATAATATTACAGATGTATTAAACTGCATCTTAAGTTTTTCAAAATTTCTTATTCCTAAATTAAGAGCTTTGATATGTATATGCATATTTATGTATATGTTTATATATACATAGGTACACATTTACCCATAATTAGATAGTAAAACGTTATAACTATATTTTAGTTATAAAAATCTATGGAATTACTGTGATGGCACATGTCTGTAATCACTTGGGAAACTGAGGCAGGAGGATCTTTGAGAGTTTTAGGCCAGCCTAGGTTATATAGCACATTTGAAACAAGCCTGAACTAGTGAGATCCTGTTTCAAAATTTGTTTTTAAAAAGTCTGTTGCATGACTGGAGATATAGCTCAGTTTTGTTGACAGAGGTTTCTGTCCCATCTGGTCCTGCAGCTGTTCAGACGCAAAGAAATACACAGAGGCCTACATTAATTATAAACTGGTTGGCCTATTAGCTCAGGCTTTCATATTAACTAATTCTTTTTTTTAATTGATTTTATTGAGCTCTACATTTTTCTCTGCTCCCCTTCCTGCCTCTCCCCTCCCCTTCAACCCTCTCCCAAAGTCCCCATTTATTAACTAATTCTTACATTAACCCATAATTCTTGTCTGTGCTAGTCATGTGGCTTGGTACCTTTTATCAGTGAGGCATTCTCATCTTGATTCCTCTGTGTCTGGGTGACAACTGCAGACTGATTCTTTCCTCTTCCCAGAATTCTCCTACTCTGGTCACCCCACCTGTACTTCCTGCTTGGCTACTGGCCAATCAGTTTTATTAAACCAATACAAGTGACAAATCTTTACAGGGTACAAGATCATTGTCCCACAGTACTTCCCCTCCCATTTTTTTTCAGAACAAGAACTCTGAATCTAATCTCCTTTGTTTAACGTTTTCCTGACCATTATCCATAAGAACTTGAAACCAAAACACTCTAAACAAAGACAAACATCCATAATTCATTTTTTTGGAATGTGGGCATATTTTTCTAGCTACTTCATGCTAATTGGGAGCATTGGTAATCTTATTCCAGACCTAAAGAAAATTTAGGAATATAGTCAAGTCCTGATTGATAAATGAATCCACAGCCTTTTGTTTCCTGTGGGAACAAAAGCAAATCCTCTTCTCAAAGTAACATATCTTTTGACTTAAATTTTGAAGTCAAAGCATTTTCAAAATATATATGTTGGATTAATCAGCAGCATTTATAATCAAATGTCTTTTAGCAGCTGTTGTTCCTTCCCCAGCCATCAAACAATTCAAAGAGAACATAATAACATACGGATCCAGACTCTCTGTGTATTTTCCATCTTTACATGGCTTTATTTTTAAACTCTACTTCTTTTATTTTTAATTTTTGGTTTTTTGAGCCAGGGTTTCTCTGTGTATCTTTGGCTATCCTGGAACTCACTCTGTAGACCAGGCTGTTCTTGAACTGACAGAGATCCCCCTCCTTCTGTCTTCCAAGTGCTGAGATTAAAGTTGTATGCCACCACACCCAACTACTCTTTCTTCCTTCTTTCTTTCTTTCTTTCTTTCTTTCTTTCTTTCTTTCTTTCTTTTTTTCTTTCTTTCTTTCTAAAGGATTTTATCCTTTTTCTTTTCTCTCCCAAGCCTACATATATTTTTAAACACACTATAAACCGTTTAGAGTTTTTTTTTCTGCCTGAATCTATCTTTACTATATACCTCTCTTTTTCTGACCACATGAGTCTTTAATTTGCTAAGCAATATGGCTAGGATTAAAACCGTGGCTTTGACTGCTGGATCCACCCTATTCCTTAGCTTTCTGAGAGTCTAGCTTCATGGCGGAGGTACTTTATTGCCACAACTCTAGAGTTTACAGGTTTCTGCCAACAACCAAGAAACATGCTGTCAGCTATTCATAAACACTATTGTTGTGTTTGGTGGTGGGGCCTCTTCAAAGAGCTGCAAGGTTTTTTTTAGCTAAAGCTGAGTCAGGAAGCCTCTCTTAAATGAGACGCACTTGCCTCTAGCAAATAGAGCCCACCTGAGAAAATGCTAGTGCTTAACTCTGTTCTTTTGTGTCTCGACCTCCTTCCCAAACGTTCTCAGGCTTGCAGTGGATTTGGTTGTCCATGTTGGTGCTGTTTTGCTGGTGTTGCAGAGGACCCAGGTTTGGTTCCCAGCATCCATGTGGTGGCTCACAGCCATGTGGAACTCCAGTTTCAAGGCATCTGACCCTCCTCTTCTGGCCTCCAAGGCCCTACATCTACATGGTGCACATACATATACCAAGTGTGCAAAAACTCACACATTTTGTTTTAAATGTTGAATTTTACCAGTGATACTGGGGTAAAGCGTGGAAATAGCATGGTCTAGAAAGAAGGTATTTTTGTTGTCTGTTAAGACAGCGTCAATGAGCATTTTGAATAGATAGAGACTTTAAAGGACAGGACACGTTAGCTTATAGCAATTTTATAGTATGTAGGAAAATCAAATGAAAACTATCACAACAGTGGTACCTAGCTGTTCTGGAACTAGCTTTATAGACCAGTCTGGCCTCAAATTCACAGAGATCCGCCTGCCTCTGCTTCCCAAGTGCTGGGATTAAAGGCGTGCGCCACCACCTCTGCGGCTGCCTTTACATTTTTAAAAAAAAGTTTTTGCCTACCTAGCCATTCCTTCTGCTTATTCTATTCCTGTAATACCACAGAATGGCCTTGGATGGTTTTGATAATTCTGTTTTTTAAATTGTGCTATTTTATAGGATATTAAGAAGCTTCATAAGCAGATTCAACGTTGCTATGCAGAAAACCGACGAGCATCACATCCTGTGCAGGTGTGTATGAGAGGTGAACAGAACTCAGTTTTCTTTCCCATCTCCCATGACAAGAGGCATGGATTGTTCCAGTTGTGCTTACCTGAGAGTCTTAGAGGTTTCTTGTATCACCACTCTTGTACATTTTAGTGTCTGCTCACTGCTGTCTAGTTGGGTGCCCTTGTTTTAGGGCATGTGTATGTTTTCACACCGGTTTCTCAGCTTTGGACTTCCCCAGCCTTGGGGAGTGGAAAAGGAGGGGAGGTAGGCTGCCCCTGTACTGATGTGTACAGCTGGGCCTCTTAGCAGTGTGTCTGTTTTACATTTCCTTTTGAGTCATTGACAGTTCTGAAAAGGATTTCTTAAGCTTAGTTTAAGTGATGGTGGAGACTTTTTGACCGCTGTTGTGACTACTGCCTCAGAGATGTGACGAGCCAAAGAGCTGCCCAAAATGCTGTGCTTGTGTGTGTGTCTCACCACATAGGAGCAGTGTGGACTGTGTTTTCCTATAATTCTCCACCTATCTCAGTGACAGTCTTTACCTTTTTTTTTCCTTCACAAGGCCCTCAGCATCCTTGATTCAGCTGTGACATGGGTGTCAGGGAAGGCTTTACGGCAGCAAAACTAACAACTATAATAGCGGCAGCAGCACCTACCCGGGAGGTGGATGAGTTTGCAGGGTGGTCCTCAGTGGCAGAGAGGGATGAAGAGGTGCTAGGATGCTGCAGCCAGTGGGTTAGCACGTGTCCTTTCCACCACCTATTCCGGGGTGATCACAAGTTTTTTTTTTCTAAATCAGTGAAAAATATTTTGCCTTCCATTGGTGATCAGATGAGTGATGAGGGAAGTAAAATATTGAACTAATCGGATCATTTTCCTTCTTTTTCTCTTACCAATTGCTCATCAGTTTTATTTGACAAGCCATGGAGGTCAACTGAAGAAGAACATGAATGAAAATGACAAAGGATGGGTCAACTGGAAGGTAGTGGAACAGTCCTCTCTCGTGTGATTTCTCTCTCATGCTGCTGGAAGGCCTCTGGTTTATCTAAGTAAATGCCGTGCTTCAGACCTGTGTGCCATTATATCCGTGTCTAGAGTTACACAGGGAGAAGCGGAGAGAGAGGATGACGTGTCTGCTCATTAGTAATCACTCTCATAAGTCATGTCTGCTAGTTTAGAGCTACTTCCTTATAAAAGAAATATCTCAAAACCTTACTCTAAAATTTGAGTGTCTCTACATCTAAATCCAGTCACCAAACGCAGCTGTAAACTCCTCAGATGTGAGCTTCTGGCTCGTGAGTTGGCATGTGCTGTAAATGTGAGATGCCTGCTGGATCAGGAAGAGGGAGATAGGACATGGGCATAGTGCGTTAAAATATGTTGAAGTTAATTCATCTATTTTTTATTTTTATTTTTTACTTTTACTTTTTACTTTTCTAGCAGATTTAAAATTTGTTTGTGATGTATAATTTCTGTGTTCTAGGTTTCTATAAAAATGTGGTCAGCTTGGCTTGGTACCGGTGCGGCTAGCTTGGCTAGGTGCAGATGTGGCAGCTTGGCTGGGTGCTCTTCTGTTGAGAGGAGTGCTGTGCTGTGCCTGTACATGTTTGCTTACTGTCGGTTTTCAGCTCTCGGGGTCCAGCTTTCTCTCCTAGTGCCTACTAATCTAATAGCTGCATTCATTAAAAGCATATAATATGGACATATGCAAGGGTAGCCTTAGCAAGTCTTTTAGATGCGTGTCTCTTTTCTGTGAGATAATGAATACATTAGACAGGCGTACCTTATAGTTTGTGTCTTGCCAAGCTTATATTTACATCCTTCTTTTCTAGAGAAAAACAGATTCAGTGGCATCTAGTTACTCAGATGCTTCTTGAGGCACTGTTAAGTGCAGGAGTCAGGTTCATCGCATACTGTTTTCCAGAAAAGGAATTATATTAATCAATAGCATACAATGTAAGTGTCTGCGTCAGTGGATTTTCTTTAAGATTATTGTATAAAAGTCAGGGTCTGGTAACATATCGTTCAGGCTGTTCACGTGACTTGACTTGAAAAATCCAGGCTGGCAGCTCTTACTCAGTCTTGTATCTCTGAAGTGACCGTTTTGGTCAAGAAGCTTTCAAGTTTGTCTCCTTATAGAAACAGACACATTCAGTTGATTAAGCTGGCAAGCGTTTCCTTCTGTTGATTCACACAGGAGATGTAATCGGAAAAGGCATTTCTTGTCTGAAGAACACTGTGGTCAAGAAGGCAGGAAAATACATTCTTATTGTTTGCTGTTGGGCTGGTGCCATATTCAGGAAAGAGTTCCTAAGTTAAGGAGTGTGGAGTTGACCCTCAGGAAAGGGCTGAATAACGGCATGTGACATTTGAGGAACGTAGCTTGCCGTCAGTGTGTGGGTTAGTTAGGGACCGAGGCCCCAACAAAGAAATAAGGTTAGTAGAACAGTCAGTGACTAAGCTGTGAGGAGAGGAATTGGTTGTGAGTTTTAAATGCTGTTCTAGCAATAGCTTCTCGGACTCTCAGATGCTTTTGGACAGGTTTCTCTTGGGAAAAGAGGATAATTATTTTTAGTCAGCTTTCATCATATCCTGCTAATATTATACACTCATTCTCTTTTTCTTTTCGAAGGATATCCACATCAAACCAGAGCACTATAGTGAACTCATAAAGAAAGAAGACCTGGTTTACCTGACGTCAGACTCTCCTAATGTCCTGAAGGACTTAGATGAGTCAAAGGCCTATGTGATTGGAGGGTTAGTGGACCACAACCACCACAAGGTACTATGCTCTGCTCCTGCCTCCGTCTGTGGTTTCACAGTGACAGAGCCCTAGGAACGAGCACCTGTCACTGTGGCGGTGACCTAAGCAAAGCAAAGGGCTTCACGTTGCCTTCTTGACCCCACCCTGCAGCTCAGGGAGCTCAGTGCAGTTGTTTCCTACGTTCCACACGTGCAGGAACAAGGAAGTGAAGCTAACGTCAGCCATGCTAGGTGGCAGAGCAGATTATTGGAGAAGACGGATTGCTGTCGAGTCTGCGTGTGTACGCTGCACTGTGTTCCTAGGGGCTCTGGTGCTAATGAAGTGCTAAGCCTTTGAAGTTTTTATCCATTTTTTAAAGAGTGGTTTTTATCTTATATATATGAATGTTTCGCCTGCATGTGTGTCTGCACCATGTGCGTGCCTGATGCCCTTGAAGGTCAGAAAATGTCATGGCCTCTGGAACTGGACTTGCAGAAGCAGTGAGTCACCATGTGGATGCTGGGAAATGAGCCCAGTCCTCTGCAAGAGCAGTTATCTCTCCAGCTCTGTAGTAGTTTTTAAATATATGATTTCTCCAGTTATTTTTCTCTCCTATCCTCCTTTCCTCACCTCATGTTTTTGTGGAGATAAAAAGTTGCACAACTCCGCTTTCTGACGAGAGCGTTATTGTGTGCGTACTCAGTTCATTCCTTCTTTCTAAAGGAATATTGTCAGCACAGTATATGAAGGAACTGTGTATTCTTCGGCAGCAGTATGTATATCCAGTTTCTGCCATGTCATGGGTGACCACATCTGCCTCTCCAGCAGTGGCTGCACAGCTGTGAAGCACCACGGTGTAATATGGCAGAGAAACTGGATTTGTTAAATGGTAATCTTGAGGTTGCCAGGTGTGACTTGGCATTGTGTGAGCAACTCTAGAACATCAAAGGAACCCTGTCTCCAACCTTTCTGTTGTTCTCAGTGGAACAGTCTAGCTTATAATTTATGCAGATTCTCTGCTAGTTTTCTCCAAAAGCCCCTGGCTCCTCTCATCTTTAACCCTGCCCCCAGTATGCTAAGTACTTGTTGAGAAGATTCAGCTTAAACTTCCTGCATGGCCTTCTGGGAATTTTCATCTGGGATAGACATAGACTTCAAGCATTTGATGTTTGAGAAAATACAGAATTCCTGTCTGTTTTTTAGTTGCTGGAAAGGGAAAATAAACTATAAGGACATTGAAATGCTTTTTAGTCAGGATCCCATTTCACTGCCGTCCTGTGCCTCAGTGTGCGGCTGAAACTGAACTTCCTTTATACATTTTACTCTCATGGGAACAGTGATGGTGTTTCCCTCTGAATTCAATTGGAGAGTTTAACTCTGTGAGGAATGGGGCTGGGGCTGGGGCTGGGAAAGGTGAGAAAACAGACCTGCTGGGATTCCTTGTTCTCCACTGAGAGGCTTCTAACTGCTGGGAATGCCGTTTCTTCTCCTCCGGGAAGTGAGGTGGTTAGACCTGGGTCCTCTTACTGTCAGGACTGAAACGCACACGCTCTGCAGATAATGTTGTCTACATTGAAGTCCTGCAAAAGCCCTACACTCTCATAGACTGCACAGCATCTAAGTCCCAGTGTCTGTATTGCAGGGACTCACGTTTAAACAGGCGTCCAGTTACGGGATTGAACATGCCCAGCTGCCTCTGGCCGACTTTGTGAAGATGAATAGTCGGAAGGTCCTGGCAGTCAACCATGGTAAGCCGCAGAGGTGGCTGAAGGTGGAGCTGAGGGAGCTGGGAAGGAGACCATGCATCTCCCATTGCGACAGCAGGAAAGGGAAGTCGGTTTATTAGAAAGAGTAAGGACTTTAGGGATTTTTGAATCTACCAAAGTGTAAAAACAACAAGCTATAATCTCGTGATGCGCAGATACTTGTTATTAGCTTATGGGGTGCTTCCTCTTAGATCTTTTCCTGTGGTGGGTCTCTCAGCCTTGCTAATCCGGGGACCTGTCCTTCTGTCCCTCACTTGATCATAGTTTTGATGAAACAATTGATTATTAGTGATCATGTGATATTACAGCCGCTAAATAGATAATCATGTAATCATTCTCCCATTGTTGAGTATTTTAAACTTGGATTGATTTTTTTGAATAACACTGTGATATACCACTGCTTACATATAATTCATTGCCTTAAGTTTTATTTAAATTATAATTAAAATTTTTTGAGGCAGGGTTTCATTAAGTTGACCAGGTTGGTCTTGATCTCAGAAATCTACCCGCCTCTTCTTCCATCTTGAATGTTGAGATAAAAGGCATGTGCTACCATGATACCCAGCTTCAATGATTTTTTTAAGATTTATTTTTATTCTTTGTGTACGAGTGTTTGACCTGCATGCATGTATGTGCACCAAGTACATGCCTGGTGCCTGTAGCGGCTAGAAGAGGGAATTAGATCCCCTAGAACTGGAGTTATAGGTAGTTGTAAGCAACTATGTGGGTATTAGGAAATGAACCCCAGTCCTTTGTAAGAGCAGCCAGTGCTCTTAACCACTGAGCAATCTCTCTAGCCCCTTTAGTTCATTTTTTTAAAGGAACAATTTTAGTCACTACACAACAGTTAAATACTTTTTATGTAATAGGCTTTATGGGATTAGAAAAATGAAATTATTCAAGGACAAATTTCTTTGAAAACCTTTGATACTTAGTGGAAATAACTTGTCTACAAAATTATCTAGAAAAAAAAATTATCTAGAGAGCCCTCTCATAGTGTGGTGAACTTAGGGATGGCATGGTTTCCTTTCTACTGATGTGAAAGCAGAAGACTCCTTGGAGTGATTCTCTATAGGGAAGACAGAGGAGATGCAGCTGAATGCCCAGCATCTGTCTTCCAGCTGTCCGTTAGTACATAGAGATGGAGAATAATGGGACCTCAAAAGGTCCTCTCTTGATTGTAATGGACAACCAACCTAGTAAGTTTCTGGAGCTTAAGAACTGACTGAGAAAAGCTGGAAAGAACATAAAGACTAGAGAACCGTGGTGCAGTTTGTCCCTGGTAGCCAAAAGGAGGAAGGAGGTGGCACAATTAGTAAAAACCCAGAGATAAATATTGGGGGTTAACCTGAAGATCAGAAAAGCAAAGCAGCCAGCCACTGACTCTTACCCCTACCTCAGAAATGGTGGTCCTGCCTCCAGGAATCTCAGAATGAGATTGAGCCTGAGAGCTGGCTCCTCCCATCTTATATTCCTTTCTAGGGCTAGAATTAAAGGTGTGCACCACTATCACCCAGTTTCTATGGCAAACTAGTGTAGATACTGGGATTAAAGGTGTGTGTTACCACTGCCTGGTCTTTAAGACTGACCAGTGGGGCTGTTTTACTCTCTGATCTTCAGGCAAGCATTATTTATTAAAATACAAATGAAAAATCACTAAAGGAGAAGGTAAGAACTTGGCAGTAACTAGGACAAATCAGCACACAGCACAAGGGTCGCATTGTAGACAGTCTGCAGCATGGTGGTGACTGTGATTTGTCCTTGTTGCAGTGTTTGAAATTATCCTGGAGTTCTTGGAAACAAGAGACTGGCAGGAGGCATTTTTTACGATCTTACCCCGTCGGAAAGGAGCTGTTCCTGCACACAAAGGCTGTGAAAGCTCTCCTCAGGACCAGCAGCCCCGGCCAGAAGGATGGGACAGTTCCAGCGAGGGAGAGCATTGCGGGAATGACCCCGACTCACCACAGAAGGAAGAGCAGGGCCAGCACGGCCAGCAGAGCAGCCCAGTGTCCTCAGTGAGTCCTGTCCCACAGTGACCAGCCTTCCCTTGCTGCCCTTTAGGAGAACTTAGAGAGGGTGGCACCACCAAATTCTCAGACCACAAGAAAATCCATTTTCTCTCATCACTGTTGTGGAATTTGAAATCTTGTCAAGTGTCAAGGATAATGAACACTAAACACCAAGAAAGGATTGTTTGGTTTTCTGTGAGAAGACTTAAAAAGGTATCATTTCAGAGTTGTTTTAAGCCTCAAATCAGAGCCGTGGAGAATGTTACCGTAGTCTTAGGCCTTTATTCTCCTTCATTCACTGGAGCATCTTCTTCAGAACGTGCCTTCTGACCTTCAGCTTTGTTCGTTTATGTTCCCATCAGTGACTGTTTGTCTGATTCTATTGGAGCAGATTTCATGTGCGTTCTGTGTGTCTACTACAGTGTTGAACTCGGAAGGCTGCCCTTCTGTCTGTAACTTTTGTGTTCAGTATGGTTCTTTCTAAGAAATAAGTTAATTCTAGGAGAAGTACCAGTTGTTTGCTGGTCACAGTAATTCATTCATTTTGGATAGTGGAACCCATTCTTGTGCCTCCCTTGTGATGCCTTCTCATACTTCTGAAATAATCACAAGAATAATCTTAAATCCCTTAATGACAGTAATTAATTCAGTTACAAAATTAAATTTTTTCTGACTAGTTTATTTTACAATATTATTTTTGAAGGATCAATTTGTCTTTACCCCAGTTTAAAGCAAAAAGTAATTCTTTTCTTTCTATATATTTTTCATGTAAATAACATATCTCCATATATGTTAGCTTTTAATGTGAATATTGTGTATCTGCTTCCTACTATACTATCCTAACTAATGTAAATGTGTGTTTCTATAAACAACATAAGCATACAGGAAAATGTGCACGTTTAGCTCTTATGTTTTAGTCCACGATTACAGTCCTGTAATCAATGTATCGCCGTGGAATGGTTGTGTGGAATGCACTAATGCCCAAATCCAAAATTAAACAGAAGTTTGGAAACTGATGAGGAGAGAGCAGAGGGGAGCTGCCGAGCTTCTGCATGGTAATTCCAGAGGAGTGTATGGAGCGGGAGCTCCCAGTTTATTATATAATGTGTATGTGTGCTAGCCTCACACTTAGGTGCAAGCCTGTGTGAAGATTCAGTAGTGATGTTCACTGTCTCTTTTTGTTGCTTTTTTTCTTAGTTATCTGTTGTAACTAGTTATTTCAAAGTCTATAAACAATGGATGGATGTAAATATCCACACTACAGTTCTGAGAGAATAAAGTTCATGTTGTTACTGTATTGTCCAAGGTTTGTATTTTGTGAGTTCCCTGCGCCTGTGTTTGAACACCTGGTCTCCCCTGATAACATTGTTTTGTAAGCGTCACCTGTGCCCATGTTTGAACACTTGGTCTCCCCTGATGGTGCTGTTTTGGAGGTTGTGGGAACTTTGGAAGGTGAAGCCTTGCTGGAGGAAGCGTGTCACTGGGGGTGGGCTTTGAGGATTTATAGCCAGGTGTAGTCTTGTTCTGTTTCCTTTGTTCAGGTAAAATGTGACATGTGCTTCCTAGCTGCCAGGCCAGTTAGCCTGCTGCTGGCCTGCCCTTCCCCTGCCTTTTGTCAGGGCATTCTGTCATGCAGCCAGAGAAGAGTGACTACTCCATGCCTCCCACCGATTCTATATGGAATAGAGCCCTATGAATTATGAAAGTGAAGGAAGTTATCTCAAGTACCACATGCTTTAGTTTTTATTAATTGCAAAAGCTCCGTATAGGTTTCTGAGGTGTACTGTAAGAAGTCAGCACAGGCTGAGCAAGCTAAAGTAACCACAGCTTAGTCTCTACAGCTTCAGAATCAAGCATGGTAGGGCCACACTCCTGCCTGCCGGTATTGTAAGGGCACCCGCACACAAGTAGCACACACACACACACACACACACACACACACACACACACACATTTAAAACAGCATATCTTCTTTCAGCATCGGCCAGAAGACAAGAATCAGTACTCACTTTCAAATAGTCAATTTCTGAATTATTTAAAGATGGGCTCTAAAAATAGCACTTAAAGACCATTGACAAAAATCTTAATGTGTCTTTTCTCTCACTTTTTTTTTGTATGGCAACAGGTAAGCAATAAAAGGAGAAAAGAACAGGTAGAGATGACTTGAACAAGTGGGCACAGAGGGCTAAAGTAGTCAGGGAGTGAACCAACCCATGGAGATATTCATTACCAAAAAAAAACAAAACAAAAAAAAAAAAAAACCTCAGTAACTGGAAAGAGGAACTCAGACCTGGAAGTAATCACTTTCCCTTGGAGCCATCTTCTCAGCCCCCAGTGAGATGATCTGGATCTGTATTAGTCTGGAGAACAGGCCCAGTGTGATCTTTAAAAGAAGCAGGCAAGAGTGTCTGACTGATCCATTATAAGAAGTGAACTACTTGTTTGGCTATGGTTCTATTTTAAGATAGAGGAAAGCCATGAATGAAGGGGTGTGGATCACCTGTAGGAGACAAAAAAAAAAAAAAAAAAAAAAAAAAAAAAAAAAANAAAAAAAAAAAAAAAAAAAAAAAAAAAAAAAAACTCTTCCCAGAGCCTCCCAAAGGAAAATTACTTCATTTTCATAATAGCCCATTCCACATCTCTACCTCCAGAATTATGATAAAATAAAATTGTGTGGCATTAAATCACAAAGTTTATAATGGTTTGTTACAGCAACAGTAGAAAATTTAGTGCTTTCCTCTGGTCTAATTCTCTTTGGCCTGCTGGGTACAATTGGCAGTGATACCCTTAGATGATTATTGAGCCACAAGGTAGAAGGATCCTGGGCCTCTCAATCAACAAGCAATGCAAAGGGATCCACTGCATATGAACATTAGCCCTGAACTCTTATGTAAGAAATAAACCCTGTTATGGTTGAACCATAGCATGTTACAAACTTTTACTAAAGATAATAACTGTGGCCCAAAAATAGTTAATTTAAAACACACACAAAAAAATCTATATTGATTATTAACATTCACCATTAACACTGTGTGGAAATAAACTTTCTGGCTTATAAATTAAGTATAATTTTTATACTTTTTTTTCTTTTTGGAGAGGAGATGAGAATTTTTCCATAATAGATTCCAAACATAGAAAAGTTATAGGTTGCCAAAACTGACTCAAATGTTAAAATTCTTGAGCAATTTTCCCCCACTCTGGATTGAGATTCAGCATTCAATTCTGGTTATGGATGGCTTTCTGGTATTACCTCTATGCTTAGGTACTACTATTAGTACAGGGCAGGAAATGGCATTTAAATAAGAATATTTCTTTGATGTGTATTAAAACTAAATACAAATAGAAATAATGTCTTCATTTATATTTATTTCTAGCATTATATACATGTGTTTTTGAGACTTACATGTGCCTCCATATGGAGGACTGTTTAGTTATTTTTAAAACTATTTTGGAAGTTCTGTCAGTGTGAAGCTCGTCTTTGTGAAGGAACTGGCCAGTGCTCATCTACTTTTTGTGTGGTTAAGGGGTAGATTGCTGTTTGAGTGCTGTGTCCTCGCTCACTCCTCACTGACACTGGTTTTGCTGATCCACTGTCCTGAGTAGTGGGCCTTAGAGGAGACTTTGGGTTGCTGAAATACTCTGTAACAGGTATTTTTGTCTTGTTTCTTCTTAGAAACAACTGGGTCTCAGCCCCTGAAATAGGGAAAAAAAATGAATAAGACTATAATTGAGAGACTGAATATAGCTCTTGCCTTGTTTTATTAGTGAGTGGTGTGGGGTTAACAGTAGAACGAACATGAAGGTTAGAGATTCAAAAACACTCCAAAGTCGTAACAATCTATCATCTGTACCACCTTCACCTTCAATGAGAGAATTGTGCTAACATACACCAACTGTTTTCTCGCTCTTAGAGGTTATGGTGAGTGTTGTAGACTGTTAATTAAAGATGTGTTCTATTTATGCTGGGGAACATTTGTTTAATGATACAAAGATGTGTTGTTTTCTTTCATGTTGCATTTGTTTAAATGTGAAGCTGTGTTGCTTTGCCTGCCTAAAACACCTAATTGGTCTAATCAAGATCTGAACGGCCAATAGCAAGGCGGGACAAAGAATAGGTGGGGCTGGCAGGCAGAGAGAATAAATAGGAGACATCTGGGAAGAAGAGGGGAACTTGGAGAAACAAGACAGATTTTGTATTTGAGATCTGTAGATATACATGACAATTGCTCTGTAATCACTAATGCAGTTCTTGTTGTAATGCTGGGAGCTACAAACCTCCAGGGAGGCCACTGTTGGACTATTCAGGACCAATGTAGGCTTTCTATGATGATTGAATCTCTCTGGTCTAAACTGCATGCTGGTACTGAGCTTCTGACTGGGCCACACTGGTTTTCAGCTGCCTCATAGGATACCTATTTGTGACTGCTGCAATCATATTCTTTATGGTAAAATCATTTAGGTCCATGACAGTTAAGCTGAGCAGGGTAAGCCAGGGAAGTTGCTGTCTCTGTGTGGGTCAGCAACCCTTTTGAGAGAATGGGTGTGACTACCTGCAGCCTCTAATGTCCAGCTGTGTTGATTTTTCAGTGCTTGGTCCCAAAGACAATGCTTTTTTTTTTTTTTTTTTTTTTTTTTTTTTTTTTTTTTTTTTTTTTTTTTTTTTTTTTTTTTNTTTTTTTTTTTTTTTTTTTTTTTTTTTTTTTTTTTTTTTTTTTGGTCAGATTTATCTTATGCAAAATTGAGCAGAAGGGCTTTAGAAGCGTGGGGCTGAACACACCCTCACAGCTTCCCTGGACTTGACTCTAGGGGCATCTGATGCCTTCTTCTGGCCTAGCAGTTGCAAGAGAAAACAAGAAAGTGTGAAGTCCAGGGCTGAAAGCTGCTCATAAGCCTCACGGATTGTAAGTAGTCAGTACCTACTGATTTCCTTATACCGTCTGCAATCACCACAAACTGTACTTACCTTGTGAGACTGCTCTATTGCCTTCAGATCCTTGACTTGACGTTCTAAATCAATTGGAAAAAGAGAAAGAATTTGAGAGATAGCAACAGACTATAGTGTCAGCAAGCTATTGGTGTCTAAAACACGCTGTTCCAACAACCCTGGTTTAAATTATGTACCAATGACTACTTTTGCGGGCCTATAATAAGCCCCTAACTGAAGAGGAAGTCAGCTCTTACCAGGCCTTACTTTCTGACTTCAGGGAAACTTAACGGGGCAGACAGTTAAAATGTATACTTTTAAAAGTGGCATTGTTTTTTTTTTATTATATTATTTCTGTGACTTGACATTTAATCCAACCTTTTATTTTAAACCAACAGAATTTTCTCCCCCAGCCTAACACACATTTCTTCAACATGTTATACGTAAATAAATATATGTATGTTTCTTTCTTTTGTTTGTTTGTTTGTTTTGCTTTGGAGACAGGTTCTTGCTATCTTGTTCAGGCTAGCTTTATATTTTAAATGTTCAAACTCTTGCTCTAGTCTCCTCGGCACCGAGATTACAGGTGTTAATTGGTGCGGGAGAATTGTCTGTATTCTGTCAATCATGTTATAAATAAACGCTGATTGGCCAGGCAGGAAATATAGGTGGGAAAACCAGACAGGTTAAGAAATACTGCTCCTAAAACAATTCCCAAATGGCTTAGTGATTATTTTCTCTCTGAAACTTTCCAGGAATATATCAGTGAAAATCAGTTGAAGTGATTTTATTTTTATCTTCATTGCTTTACATTTAAATCCATGCCTATATAATACTAGCATTTAATAAAATATACAAAGTATGTGTAACACTAATAATAGTTTCATATTCTTTTATGGTTTATATGCTTAAAGGTTTTTAAAGCCCTTGGAGCTAGAAAGATGGCTCAGTGGTTAAAAAGCTTACAGTTTTATAGAGGACCTAAGTTTGGCTTTCAACACCAAGAGGCTCACAACTTAGCTTGACTTGGCTATAGGGGCATCTGATGCCCTCTTCTGGCCTCTCTGGGTACTGCACTTTTACACACACAATTTTAAAGTAACCGTTAGAAACCCCTTTAAAGCTTTATATTTTCTTAGATCTCTAGATATACTTTACCATTAGAGGAAAGGGAATTTCTTCAGAAGAGAAAGGTTATTACTATAGAACATACTCTCTGCCAAAACGGAACTGAGAACAACTTTGTTATTATGTGTGAAAATGAAAGAAAACAATTACATATGTGTGGTCTCTTAGTAGGTAGAGTTGAGACTTAAAACCTCAGCATGATTAGTAGTTGAAGGCTAAAACAAGAAAGTGTGACGTCTTTCTGTACAGAGGTACTTGGGGTGACCTCCACGTTTAATCACCTGAATGGCTGGTGTTCGTCTCTAAGTCTGGTCAGCGCTTTCGACTTTGCAGGCATATTTTGCATCGATTTGGCTGTGGTGGGTGTTACAGTTCTGGATTGCTTCCTGAGCTCTGCCATTGGTTCTGCTGGGGTGTTTCTTCCATGCCGAGTCAACAAGTTAATCTCAGATAGTTCAGAATGCACCAAAGCTGATACCCACTCCTTTTCTGATTGGGGGAAAAGAGGTTGGAGAGCCTGAAAGCTGCTATTGTTGTATTGACCAGACGTGCAGGGTTTGTCCCCTTCTAGGTCAGTAATGGGCTCATTATTGCACCGTTGTACAATTCTGACATTTCAATTCGTTCTTTTTCATTCGCCTTTCCCCTCCCATCTCTCCTGCCTACTTCTTGCTGGTCCACTGTGTACTATGCATGGATGCTCTTGCTTCCACCCCCCCACACAAATATACACACTTACCTGAGTGATAACATCTTTATAAATGTGTGTAATTTATTAAATGTCACATTCTCTTAAAAGCCCCCTCCATAGAAAATTGCCCCTAAGCATTTTGTAATTAAAAAGTACTTTTGAACTCTATGGCAAGCTACTATTTTTCCAAAATGCCTCCCATTCTCAGAGAGTGCTCCACACAACGACATCACCTGTCAGCATCCCCTGGGAACATGTTCCAAAGGCAGATTCTTGGGGCCTGGGTAGGAGGTTTTGGCTCAGTCTGATGATCAGCTAGTTTGAGAAGAGCTGCTGTGTGCTGTATGGATTGACCTGCCATGGTATTGGTATTTTAATGACACATACCAGGGACATCCCAAGAGATAACAGGCATTAGCTAAGATTAAATCATTATGGTTATTAGGATTTGAAACATGGAAGGCCATGCTGCTGGCATTCACACCAAAGGAAAGAAGCAAGTCTATGTTCAGATTTCACAGTAGTCCAGAAGTGTTCGTGGAGAGTCCTGGGATATGAGTCATGGAGGAGATGCGGAGACCAGCCTTAGCTGAGAAGCCATGTGCTGTGGGACGCGCTCTTCTACATAGTAAAGACTTGTCACTCGTGTTGGTTTAAAAAAGTGCTGATTGACAGCAACCAGGCAGGAAGTATAGGTGGGGCAACAGGACAAAGAATTCTGGGAAGAGGAAAGGCAGAGAGTCAGTCATCAGCCAGACACAGAGGAAGTGAGATGAGAATGACTCTGAGAAAAGATACCAAGCCATGTGGTTAAACATAGACAAGAATTATGGGTTAATTTAGGTTGTAAAAGATAGTTAATAATAATCCTAAGCTAAGAGGCCAAACAGTTTGTAATTAATACAAGCCTCTGTGTCTTTCTTTGGTACTAAACAGCTGTGAGACCAGGTGGGACAGAAATGTTGCCCAAACATTTGGCAAGAATTTCCACATAGAGCCTGAGAAAGCTTAAAAAATAGAAAGATTCTGGGTAGACAAGAACAGAGTCAAGTGCAGCTTCTTGGTAACTGTCTTTACTCCCATGGGTTTCTGTTTGCAGGCAGCAAGCAGAGGTATGGCTCCTTTAAGAGAAGCTCTCTGACTCAGTGTTAGCAGCAAGAACTCATAGCTCTTTAAAGAGGCCCTGCCACCAAACACTTAAATGGTGTTTATGAGCAGCCAGCAGCATGCTTCTTGGTGGTGGCACGGACCTAGAAACTCAGCAGAGTTGTGGCAATAAACAAGCTCCTGCCAATCCTTCTGTCATGAAGCTAGACTCTCAGGAAGCCAAGGAACGGGCAGAGCTGGTTACCAAAGCTGCAATTTTAATCCTAGCCATTCTGTTTAGTTTCATGTGGTCAGAAAAGATACAGTTATAGAGTAAAGATAGATTTGAGCAACAGCAGCAAAAACCCTCCTTTAAATGGTTTACAGTGTGTTTAAAAATACGTAGGCTTTGGAGAGAAAAGAAGAAGGATAGAGAAAGTCCTTAAAAAAGAAATAGAGTAAGAAAAAAAAAGCTACGTAAAAATTGAAAATACAGAGTCTGGCTACTGTATGTTCTTGTGTTGTCTTTGAATTGTTTGACTACTGAGGAGGGAGTAACAGCTGCTAAAAGACATTTCATTATAAATGCTGCTAGATTAATCTAACCTATATACTTTAAAAACGCCTTAACTTTAAAATTTAAGTCAAAAGATATGTTACTTTGGAGAAAGGGTTTTGCTTTTGTTTTTACAGGAAATGAGAGGCTATCGATTTGTTCTTGCTTAAGAAAAATAAGGTTTGATCAAGGAAGACTCCCCTGAAATATCTCCAGTGGGAATGGATGTCCCAGATGATCCAACATTTTGGAGCACCTTTGTTGCAGTTTCCTCTGAGTTCTACATCCAGAACAGTCTCAATACTGCTGACTGAGACGAACAATCCTCACAGAATATTCCAGACAGGACTTGACCATAATCCCAGATTTTCTTTGGATCCCTATAAGATTATCATTGCCCCCAATCAGGAGGAAATAGCCTAGAAAAATGCACCCACATTCCCCCCAAATTGATTTTGGATGTTTGTCTTTGTTTAGAGTGTTGGTTACAAGCTTGTGAGTGGAGACTGTTTGTTTTCCAGTTGCCCAGATCCAAATAATAACACAAAAAACTGTATCAATTACAGTTTGGCCAATAGCTTAAGCATATTTTTAGCTAACTCTTACTTCTTAAATTATCCCATAATTCTTGTCTATGTTTAGCCACGTGGCTTGATACCTTTTCTCAGTGAGGCATTCTCATCTTGCTTCCTTTGCATCTGGGTGACAACTGCAGACAGAGCCTTTCCTTGTCCCAGAATTTTCCTATTCTAGTCGCCCTGCCTATACTTCTTACCTGGCTACTGGCCAACCAGTGTTTTATTAAACCAGTGAAAGTGACAAATCTTTACAGGGCATAAGACTATTGTCCCACAGTACACGTTGTTATGGATAATGGTCAGGAAGAAAAAAGGCTAAAGAAGGAGATTAGAATCAGAGTTCTTATTTTGAAAAAAAGAAGAGGGGAAATGCCGTGAGATAATGTTCTTTTTTTTTTTTTTTTTTGAGATAATGCTCTTGTACACTGTAAAGATTCGTCACTCATATTAGTTTAATAAAACACTGACTGGCCAGTAGCCAGACAGTATAGGTGGGACAACCAGACTCAGACAATTCTGGGAAGAGGAAACACAGAGAGTCAGTCACCAGTCAGACACAGAGGAAACAAGTTGAGAATGTCTTACTGAGAAAAGGTACCAAGTCACATGGCTAAACACAGGCAAGAATTATGGATTAATTTAACTTGTAAGAAATAGTAATAAGCCTGAGCTAATAGGTCAAACAGTTTATAATTAATACAAGCCTCAGTGTGTTTCTTTGGGACTGAATGGCTGTGGTACCACTTGGGACAGAAACTTCCATCTGCATACATGTTTCCTATTTTTGTACTAAGTTTAGTTTGAGATACACTAATTTTTTGATTATCAGAATGCCCAACATAAATGCAGGTAGGTATACAGGCTTACAGGGACTCTGGGGAAATAATTTTGCCATATTCATTTGTAAACCTCAGATATGAGTCTTCAGTTTGTCACATTCATCAGGTCAGAGCCTGCAAATGTTCATTTTAACCTCACCTTTGGGACTTGCATGAAGCAACCACTGCAGAACTTCTGTCAGAGAATCAGTATGTAAAATGTCACAGAGCTTTGACAGGATCTGCCAGGGGACACAAAGTGAGGAAATAAATGGCACCAGGCTCATAAGACTTCCTTCTCTTTCTGTAGAATTTCATCTTCCCAAATGCCACTCTAGGTACATGACACTTGGGTCTGTTGGGCTCTAGTTTGAGAGCTCCATTTCCAACAGCACCAAGGGGAGTCTGTGGAAACATCGCCAGTCCAAGTGGTGTTTTCTGTTTGTCAAGCCATGGTTTTTAATAAATCATTCTCTTACTTTTATCTCCTGGTCCAGATAGTTTGGTATGCTCACAGTGTTTTCATTCCCATCCATCTTGGTGTTCATCACTGCTGAGGACAGTGAGCCAGCAGCAGAGCACGTCCGTGGAGCCAGTAGTGTCTTTTTGGCTTTAAATTCATCCTATATCGAAGAGACAGCATGATTGGCACTTGTAATTTCTGTATAAATTAACGAGAAGCACTTAACTTTGCTTACATTTTAAAATTACATTTATTTGGCCCTCTCTTTGTGAGTGAGTGTGTGTGCATAAAAGCAAAAACGATGTTAATAATTTTGAGTGTCCTTTAAACTCTACCAAACATTTGTGTCCAGAGACAAAGCCGATAGTGACATATTATTGACTTTGGTTGAAATCATTTAATCCCTTGATGAAACTCAAGATAATAATTTAAACAGTGAACATGAAATGCTTTTGCTTATGGTCGTTCCAGGCAGCAGTCAGCTCCGACCACATGAAATTTGTGCTGCACTGGGAAGACTCATTTTACCACCAGGAAGGCAGGGAGAAGATTCATGCTTTGTCTTAAAGAGGCTTCGTTATGTGAGCTGTACAATATTCTTCTCTTTATTAGCTGAATAGGAAATAAAAAAAGCCAGTTGTGGGGTGGGCCGGAAACACAGTCTGCAGTGTAAGCAATGGCAACAACAAAAAAGTATGGGAACTTTGAGTCCAAAGTGCTACAAGCAGCCTTGGGTCTCAGTGCTTGCTCCAGGAAAGGCTTTCCAACCACCCTCAGCTGTGCCCAGTATTGACCAGCACACCAGGCTAGTGAGGAAACGAGTTGGCTGGACTTGGCCAGAGCGACAGAAGAGCTCTTAGCTGTTGGCAGTTGCGAAAGCAAGGCTGTGTCAGATTCAGACCCATTCTTTACGAAAACTTCTCATGCGTACACTACTGCTTCCCTCCAATTCTCTCACTGAGCATAACTGAATTTTGTGGAAATATTAAAAAATGAAAGACTCAGAATGTATAGCACAACAAGGAATTAACAGGTCAAAAGTAAAGAGGAAGTAAGAAACATAAGCTCATGAAATGTAGTAGACATTTTTGCCTTGAGATCATTGTATGATAATGAAAAATAAAAACTTTTCTTTTTAACTACCTGAAACTGTCTGAAAGACAGATCTCAAAGCTCAGAGCACAAGGTCAGCCACCTAAGAACTATGTTGCCAAGATTAAGGTGACCTAGTCATGTAACAGTCCTTGAATAAGATCAATGAGATAGGAAAAAACCAAAACACTGATGATAACTTATGAAGTTAAACGTTTATTCGTGTGGAAGATAAACAGAACTTGTAAGTCATTGTGCTGGCTGGTTTTATGTCAACTTGACACAAGCTATAGTTATCTGAAGGGGGGAATCTCAACTGAGAAAACGCCTCCATATTATCCAGCTATAAGACATTTTCTTAATAAGTGATTCGTGGGGGGGGGGGACAGCTCTCCCTACGCAGGCAGTCTTGAGTTCTATTGGAAAGCAGGCTGGGCAAGCCACGAGACCAAGTTAGTAGGCAACACTCCTCCATGGCCTCTGCATCAGCTCCTGCCTCCAGGTTTCTGCCCTTCTTGAGTTCCTGCCCTTGCTGCTTTTAATGATGAGCTGTTATATGTAGTTGTAGGCGAAATCAACCCTTTCCTCCCCAAGTTGCTTTGCTTTTGGTCATGGTGTGTCATTGCAGCAATGATAACAACTACGACACTCATCAAGGATGAAAAGGCATGGATTACCATTATTAGGGACACAAGCTGCCCTGTGCCCACAAAAGAAGAAACAAACAACACATAAAGCAAACTTCTATCTATGAAAAAATAAATTGAATTCTTATTTTAAGATTTTTTTTTTTTTTTTTTTGGTTTTTCGAGACTGGGTTTCACTGTGGCTTTTGAGCCTGTCCTAGAACTAGCTCTGTAGACCAGGCTGGTCTCGAACTCACAGAGATCCGCCTGCCTCTGCCTCCAGCGTGCTGGGATTAAAGGCGTGTGCCACCATCACCCGGCTTATTTTAAAATTTTTAACTGGAGGGAAACATCAAGTCTAGATGACTTAAAGATTCTGGTCATTAACTCTGTATAAAATCCCTCAGAATATTAGAGTTCCCAACTTTTATATTGCTCACATTTTATATTATAGTGCTCACATTGCCCTAAAAGTAAATCAGAAAAAGATACTATAAGAAAATGTTTTATACTATAAATAATATTTGAATATTTTATATTTAATATTTAACATTATAAAAATAATTTATTTACATTGTTAATATAATGTGATGAGTATATTATATTCATTTTATAACAAATATTTCTCATAAATTTTATACAAAAATATTTGTTGTAAACAAACTTTACAGCAAAAGTTTCTCACAAACAAAAATATACAAATATTAAACAATATTTTATACAATGTAGTACTGAAAACAATAACACACTTTACTAAGTAGCATCTTGAGCCAAGAATGCAAGGATGGTTTAATATTGGAAAATGAACCTATGTAATTCACTATGTTAATAACCTAAAAAAATCATAGTATCATCTCAAATGCTGAAAAATTGCTTGGCGAAATTCGTCCTCTACCTTATGGAAATAGAAGGAAGCCCCCTCAATCATGTATGGGCATCCGAACAGAGAGAACCAACATGTACTTCAGACGGGCAGCCTGGATACTCTCTCATGAGCGTCAAATGCTCAGGCAAGGCAGTCGGCTCCCACTGTTTCTAGTTTACACTGCACCAGAGGTTTGGCCACCACAGTAAAACACAACAGAGATGGGCAGCATACAGATTTGAAAACATGACAAAAAATTAGAAATTTTAAGCCTTGCCCAAAATAACATTTTTAAAAGAGATCTTGAAACAAAAAGGCAGGGTTCAGATTTAAAGAAAACATCTGTAAAACACTTGTAGTAAAGGATTTACATAGACTGTAGGAAACTTTCATATCACAATCGCAAAGAGGTCAACAACTCAACTTCAAAGACAGGCAAGAGATCTGTACATCCACATCCCATAAAAGGTTACCTAAGTGACCGGGAAGAAGATGGAACTGTTGGGTATATTCCCAAGAGTGGTATTGCTGGGTCCATGGGTAGGTTGATCCCGAATTTCCTGAGAAACCTCCACACTGCTTTCCAGAGTGGTTGCACAAGTTTGCATTCCCACCAGCAATGGATGAGTGTACCCCTTTCTCCACAACCTCTCCAGCAAAGGCTTTACCCAAGAGAGGCCTTATCACACAACAAAAGTATATGCTCTACTATGTTTATAGCAGCATTGTTTGTAATAGCCAGAATCTGGAAACAACCTAGATTCCCTTCAATTGAAGAATGGATGAAGAAAGTATGGAATATATACATATTAGAGTACTACTCAGCAGTAAAAAACAAGGACTTCTTGAAGTTTGCAGGCAAATGGATGGAAATAGAAAACACTATCCTGAGTGAGGTAAGCCAGACCCAAAAAGAGGAACATGGGATGTACTCACTCATATTTGGTTTCTAGCCATAAATAAAGGACATTGAGCCTATAATTTGGGTTCTTAGAGAAGCTAAATAAGAAGGAGAACCCAAAGAAGATCATATAGGCTTCCTCCTGAATATTAACCTTCATCAGGCGATGAAAGGAGACAGAGACCCACAATGGAGCACCGGACTGAAATCTCAAGGTCCAAATCAGAAGCAGAAGGAGAGAGCACAAGCAAGGAACTCAGGACCGCGAGGGGTGCACCCATACACTGAGACAATGGGGATGTTCTATCGGGAACTCACCAAGGCCAGCTGGCCTGGGTCTGAAAAAGCCCGGGTTAAAACCGGTCTCGCTGAACATAGTGGACAATGAGGACTACTGAGACCTCAAGAACAATGCCAATGGGTTTTTGATCCTACTGTACCTATTGGTTTCGTGGGAGCCTAGGCAGTTTCGTGGATGCTCACCTTACTAGACCTGGATGGAGGTGGGTGGTCCTTGGACTTCCCACAGGGCAGGGAACCCTGATTGCTCTTTGGGCTGACGAGGGAGGGGGACTTGATTGGGGGAGGGGGAGAGAAAGGGGAGGCGGCGGTGGGGAAGAGACAGAAATCTTTAATAAATAAATAAATAAATAAAAGAATTGATAATCAAAAAAAAAAAGAAGAAGAAGAAGATGGAACTGGTCGTCTTCATCAGTTATGAGAAAAAGTCAAAACTAAACCATGCAAGGAAAACGCTACTACACCCGGATCAACCTTGTGTGTCTTGTTTGTTTGTTTGTTTTTTCTTTTTTTTTTCCTAATTTTTATTTGTGTGTGTTTGAAGGCAG
The DNA here is from genome assembly GCF_014885135.2 of Alexandromys fortis. Taxonomy (NCBI): domain Eukaryota; kingdom Metazoa; phylum Chordata; class Mammalia; order Rodentia; family Cricetidae; genus Alexandromys; species Alexandromys fortis. Next base: position 128,819 of record NW_026068142.1, on the reverse strand, counting down.
CAGTCAGGATTCAGCCTCCTTCACGCTAGCATGACAAAACACAAGTACACTTCACTTCTATTAGCTAAGAACGAAAACCAATCATTTACTTTCCAGGAGGAAGTAGAGAAAGGAAACTCTGCCAGGTACTAAGGACATGGAAAGAAGAAAGCAACTTGACCATTCCTTTAAAATGTTGACACTAACCACAGTTAAGAGTCAGCTATTGTACTTGTGGGGACTGACCAGGAAGGATGCTCAGACGTACACGAAGGCTTGTGTGTTCATTTTAGCTTTGTGCAAATGTGGACATGGCACAGATGCCCTTCAACATGAGCCTGGGTTCACGGCTGTGAAACAAGAAAGCCCTGAGTCACTTGGCATTCAGAAGAATCAACCTAGCAAAGGAATGGATCTTAGAATAATCTTGATGGTGGTGCACGCCTTTAATCCCAGCACTCGGGAGGCAGAGGCAGGCGGATCTCTGTGAGTTCGAGACCAGCCTGGTCTACAGAGCTAGTTCCAGGACAGGCTCCAAAGCCACAGAGAAACCCTGTAATCTTGCTGAGTGAAACCAGATTTTGAAAGGAACTTGAATGTGGCCTCATTTACATAAAATTTAAAAGTCTGTGCCGCTTTAGTGACTTGAAGCCCATTGTCATTTGTCTTTGGTAGGGCGGGGCTCCAGAGGAAACCCTTGGAGCTGGTAGACGTGTGCTTACTCCTGACTCCGTTCTAGTTTGCCAAGGGATGTAGATGTCCTTGTCAAAATCCATCTAATTGTGCCTTTGGGATATAAACATCCTATATCATAGCCCTAATCATACGTTAATTAAGCTGTAGAAATATTGTGAAAGAGAGTTCTCAGAAGGATTGTAAAGCAGAGAAGTCACTAGAAGTAGTCAGCTGTAGGCAGCATTGATTAGAAGTCGGTCAGCTAGTTGCAGACACCATTTCTTTACCTTCTTAATCACTAAGGGATTGTCGATGGCGGTTTTGAAGCATTCATTGGTAATTTTACATGGCTCTGAAAGAAATTAGGGAAATATATTTAAATATCAAAGGAATTTCAATACATGCTTTAAGTATTAGTTGCTGAAATAAACTAGTCTATCCGAAGCTAAATTAAGGTCATCTCGGGCCTCTGTGTATATAGGAGGAAACTTGTGATGGAAAACTGTACTATAATAACATTATATAAGTGCATTTATGTTTTGAGAAAACTCTGGCTCTATTCCCAGTATGATAAGATGAAGACATATTGCAGTCTAGCCTGCCTGCCTGCCTGCCTTCCTCCCTCCATTTCTTTCCCCTCTCCAGTCTCAGGCTCACACCACTACCCAGGCTGATCTGTGATACCCCTGACTCAGCTTCTCAAGTGAGTAAGACTACGGGTCTCTTTCAGCGCCCTGGATAACCAGTTTAATTAATGCAATTAATTATATTATAAAAGTAGACTCTTACGGTATGTTTCTTATCCATGTGTCTGTCACTTCTGTTTAATAGACAGTTTGTGTGTTTTGTTTGCCCTAAACACAGAAGATATGCACTGGGTTGGAATTGTATTTTTTTATTTTATTTGTTTCTCAGCCTTAAATCCCTCTTGGCTTGATGCAGTGGCATTTCATTTGTGTTTTAATAAGTAAAGCTCGCCTGAAAATCAGAGAGTAAAACAACCTTACAGACCAGGCAGTGGTAACACACACTTTTAATCCCAGTAGCTACACTAGTTGCCATAGAAACTGGGTTGTGCATGCCTTTAATCCTAATGGCGCTTGCCTTTAATCTCAACCCTAGAGAGGATTATAAAACAGGAGACAGCTCTCAGTCTCAATCTCATTTTGAGATTCCTGGAGGCAGGATCACCATTTTCAGACTGAAGTCGAGGTAAGAGTCAGTGGCTGGCTGTTTGGCTTTTTTGGTCTTCAGGCTGAACCCCAGGATCTGTCTCTGAGTTTTTACTAATCATGCTTCAGCTTGACATCAACCACAGCTTCACTTGGCTTCCTCTCTACTTAGTGTGCGTGTCCTCTTGAAGCTTTGCTCCTCTACCAAAGCCATGGCTGTGCACAATCCCTGTAGTAGCTAAATTCACCAGTTCTGTCTGAAGAAAGATTGTTACCTTCAGATAATGAACACAGCGTTATGGCTGGTGACCATGTTCAGGTAATGAACCCAGTGTCATGACTGGTGACCACGCTCAGTTAGTGTTCCCTTGCTGGGAACAGAAACTAAGAAAAATAAAGAGTGGTATAGGGAACTGAGCAAGGGGGAACTGGGGTGTAAACATTAGTCTTGAGGTCTGGAAATCAGTGAAAACAAAAGCTTAAACAGAGTTTTGTTGGAAGAATGTGGAAGCTTTTGATGTATTGATCTAGAAAAGCCATTGCATGCTGGAGACAGTTTGATGGGCCAATCTAAGTGGGATCTTGGAAGACAGTAAGCACCTATTTATTTAATCAACTACTAAAGACCAGACATTGCATGCGGTGTGGACTGGAGGGAAAAATAAGAGGGTCACGAGCACAGAAGCCAATGCCATCAGGGCATGAACTTATGGAGGTGACAGTCCTATGGGAAAGACGGACACACATTCCCGTCCCCATTGTGTTTGCTGGACCCCCCTTTTGTGTTTCCTACCAGTGTTGGCTAGCCACTCACGGCTGACATCTCTTAGCAAGTTTGTTAGTAATTTTTATCACCACAAATATCCAACAGAAGCGCATTAGGGGGGGCAGATTCATTCTGGCTCATGGTTTGAGGGTCTACAGTTCGTCTTTGTAGAGAAGGCTTGGCACTGGAGGGCCGAGTGGAAATCAGGAGGCAGAGAGGTTGGCTGTCTGTGCTCAGCTGGCTTCCTTCTTCTTTCCCTCTTTTTGTTCAGTCTGGGACCTCTAGCATGAGAGGTGATGACACCCACACTCCCTGCCCACCCACATTCTCCAGAAACAGTTTCCTCAACAGACCTCCAGGTGTCTCCATGCTGTTTTAAATCCAGTCAGGAGTTGACATTTGAAATCAGTTATCACACATACCTTTCTAATAATAATAGTACTTGCTAGTCATGTCTTACTGAATTGTGGTTAATGGAATGTAAATTGTCTGTGTAGTAAATAACCTATCTTTATCAGTCACTGCAGCTATCTAAGCAACCGGACTTTTTTTTTTTTTTTCACAATTATTTGCAAGAGGCCTAAGAACATATTCCATTTTTTTTTTTTTAAATTGGAACACAGACTCACCAGACTGAGGTCTTGCAAGCCCTTTGTTTCGGACTGGTGCCAGCCCTCCTGCAGGACTCTCCAGGATTGCGGTGCTGGGAGGGTTACCGGATTTGGCTAAAGGCATCTCGTTCCTCTCTAAGTGGCTAAGCTGGCCAGGGCTCCACAGCATTCTAAGTGGGACCTCATCATCATTCACAGTGCAGATTGGGATGTTGTTCAAACCTGGAGGAATAAGGATTAACCATTTATTCGTTTGCCGACAAGCCTGTCTGGACCACACCCCACAGTTCGCTCCTAAAGCACTTACCACTAGCCTTATTAAATCTGTGTGCAGCTACTTGGCAGAGCTGCACTAGAATGTGAGCCTCGTGGATGGGCGTCTTGCCCCTTTGTTTACTGCCTCTTGCTAGTACCTACTCCAGTGCCTGGCGGAAAGCTGGTGAGCTTTGCTGGTTGAACGAATGGCTGGATAACACAACCAAACATGAGGCTTTTATTTGTTTAAACACTTCACACTTTACTAACAGTAACTTCCTAGATAGAAGCGAGAATTCTTTAAGACACTATCAGATGGTATCATTGTGTCTCAAACACTAGAAGGGTGATTGGCTCAGGTACACAGTAAGGAATTACATAGCAAATTAAACATAGGCGAACTCACACAAATGTATGTATTGAAACTCCTAGTTTCTCTTTTAATTAGGATTTTCAAAAGAAAGCATGGTTTATGTGTTGTGTATGTCGGAGGACCTCACAGGGGAACAGACGTCTCCATTCCTACCCTGTTTCCTTCTTATTATTGCTTCGCACTTTTCCATATTCACACACAAATGTGCACACCTGGTAATCTTGTACCAGACAGAAATAAAAGGGAAGAATTCAGATTCCAACCATCCGAGAGTTAGGTAAGAGTTAGCCAATAAGAAGCTAGAGCTAATGGGCCAAGCAGTGATTTAATTAATATAGTTTCTGTGTGGTTATTTTGGGTCTGAGCTGCCGAGTGGCCGGAAGGACCAAGCAGCCCACCTTACAATACACCCTAAGCTCCCTAAATGACTTCCCAGGCTCTCAGTAGCCCCGTCCCAACACACGCAATCTACGGGCTAATGTCTGGCAGAGAAGGTACCCACAAATGTCTACAGGCACTAGGACCTGACTTCTTGTATCTCAGCCCCTGCTCTTACCAGTGACCAAATACTTTAAGTAAATATTACAGGTTGTGTACAGGGGCTAAAAATATTTGAGTAGCTGAAGTCCCATCACCTTTGATGTGGCAAACTCGTCTGGGATGAGGCGTGTGCCTGACTAGGAAGCAGCTTTCATTTCTTGCCGTCACATGGCTGCCCTTGCCCTCCGAGTGCTGAGAAGACGCTGGGGATTTGAGGACCGGGTTCATGGCCTGTTGGTTTCCCTCTCCACAGGTGCAGCAGAGTTCTTGCGATCTAACTTGATTGTCTTCACTTACAGATGGGCCAAAACCTTGAAATCACAGAGCGATAATCACCCTGAGAAGACATTCTAGACATTCACTTGTCTATCAAATATGTTTCCATTTTTGTATTAAAACAACAAACAAATGAAGAGGAACAATGGGGGGGGGTCTGTTCTGCTGACAAATCAAACTTTTATAAACTTTCCAGGCCTGAATAAAACATAAGGAAAAAAATCAAAGTACTTGTGAAAATGATCTATATTTTACTTTTTTAATTGTGTTTAAGATCATTGTTGTTTTATGAGCAAATATTTACATGGTTGTTGTTTCTTTTAATGAAGGAAATTTAAATTAGGCTTTTAAAATGCTATATCTACAAAAGTGCTATACATTAAATTAGCTTTATATAAGGAGCTTTCATATTGTACTTTTAAAAAACCTAAATTTTCAAATGTATACCATCCTCCAAACAGATAATGGCCACCTGGAAAGTAAAGATGAGGAAATGACACTCTATATCCAGCTAGCAAGCTGCATAACATTTACTAAATTGCCTGCAACACCCAGTATATTAAATGTTCTTTTGATCATTAATTAACACCAGTTCCGTACCACAGGTCTAGCGCTTTAAAATGTATGGTTCTTGATTAACACACAACCAGATAAGGGGGAAAATCTGGACCCAGAATATGTTAAAGAATTATTTAAACCTTCTGAAAATGACATACTATTCTTGGAGCTGGAGAGAGGGCTCAGAGGTTAAAAGCAACCAGCACCTTTTACAGAGGACCAGGATTTAATTCCCAGCACCCACATGGTGGCTCAGAAGCACCTATAACTCCTGTCCCTGGAGTTCTGATGCCCCCTTCTGGACCCTTCAGGCACTGCATGCACATGGCACACAGACATAAACACAAGGAAAACACCCACATGCATAAAATAAATAAATAAATAAATAAATTAACACACCAATGCAACTTTAAATGACATGCTGCTCTTGAAATATAATAAAAACATTTTTGATAGCTATAGTATATTTTCTATGCTGAGTAAACCTTATTCATCACATTAGAACAGGCACGGCAAAGAAGCATTTCTGTTCCCATTTTTTTCTGGCCAGAATCGAGATGGCGCTTAGCCATCTTGTGCAGCTGTTACTCGGGCAGGAACACCACACTCCCACTCCCTGTCCCGGAACACACACCACGGCTGCCCCATGGCGCCTTCCCTTGCTGGATTAATTTCTCCGGGTACACACTTTCTCCCAAAGGCGTCCTAACTCCTCTCTTATAGTGGTTCTCATGGTCACCCAGCCTCTGCCACTTTCTCTTTTGCTTCTTGAAATCATTCTCAGAGCCCCTCCCCCTCCCTGTTTTTTGTTTGTAATGTCCCCTCCTCCCTGCTCCTTTCAATAGAATGTCTGCTTTCCCCACCATGATTTATTTATTTTTATTTTTTTAAAGATTTATTTATTTATTATACAACATTCTGCCTCCATGTATACCCAAATGCCAGAAGAGGGCACCAGATCTCATTACAGATGGTTGTGAGCCACCATGTGGTTGCTAGGAATTGAACTCAGGACCTCTGGAAGAGCAGCCAGTGCTCTTAACCACTGGGCCATCTCTTCAGTATCCCCACCATGATTTAAATGCCAGATGGTCACATGGAAGACGTGTTCCCACCACAGGAGCACACATCTCACATCATGGGAAAGCAAAATAACTATAAAACTGCCAACTGAACCTCAGTGAGGCTTGCCAAAGCGGCACCCGTGGGCCCTAAGTCAGATCAATCAAGTTAGCACCAGCAACAGAGAATGTTCTGGAACTTAACCTCCTTTTAAATAATTTCTACTGAAATGAGATAATTTGTAAACATAAGAACATAAGGCATGTCATCAGACACGCCTTGCTCTAACCTGATTTCTCATCTTTGTTTTCCCACTGTGTGCACACACTTGCTACATGGTATGAACTCAGTAACTGCCGTTCATTTTCCCACAGAATAAATGTCTCTAGTCTATGACCAGGGCAGTGCCATTAGTACGAGCTCCTTAAAGATAAGTGACTAACTTTAAAAGATGACATCCTTTTCCTCAAAATGACTTACTTAGTTTTTGTTTGCCTTAAAAACTATATTTGAAGGTTTTTAACTGAAGCACACCTAAAATGTCAGCCAATTATTCTAATGATGAATACAAAAAAAAAAGTTTTCAAAGCAGGTAACTCAGGTCTGTTGATGCCCCTCCAGCCTCATAGCAGGACTAGACTGAATATTTGTTACTTACTTAAATCTCAGGACTTAAGCTAAGGAGATTTTACTAGCGGAAACAGCTGACTAATACCTTCAAAAAAGCCCAGCTGTGCCCCCCAAGTTTCTTCTGCTCTTACTCCAAAGCGCCAGGCACCTGCCTGGTTGTTATGTGATAACACACAGCTTAGCAACCGAATAACATTCTGGGAAAATCGGAGTTCCAGAACCTTGCGCCCTTGCTCCCGGGCCTCTAGTTACCACAGCTTCATTAGCATAGCCCAGAACGTCTCTTCCGGATTTGGACGTCTGGTAGAGGTGCTGTGGACCTAAGAAAAGAGAAAGAGAAGGGGGAAAGAGACGACAGCTTCTCACGGTTCTGTTTAATGGACATACGCTACATGACACAGCAGCAGGGAGGCTGGGAAAGCCTCCCCATCATTGGAATAAAGAATCCTGGTGATATTCTGAGGGAAGAGGATGTCTTAAGGGATGGGGAGGAAAAGAGGAGGGAATGAGGAGGAAGAGAAGTAGCTGAGGAAGGAAAGGGGTCAGAAATGGGAGGAGGAGATGGTGGGAAGGGGACAGTGGAACACACACACACACAAAAACGAGGTTTGTATAAAAACCCTATAGTGAAATATATTGCTTTGAGTGCACAATTTAAAATAATTAAGGAGAGAAAATCAGATGGAGAAACTGGGCATGGTGACCCATGCCTCCAGTCCCAGCATTTGGGAGACTCACAGGGATTGCTGTGAGTTCAAAGCCAGCCTGGATTACCTATCTCAAAAACCAGACAGCGCAAACAGGTAGAATTCCCAGAATGCTAATCAGTTTATCAGTGGTGAGCAATGAAAGGCAAGAAGTGCAGCTCTGTCTGATGTCCCGTGTTCTTCAGGAGCTGGGCTTCCCTCCCTTTGCCGTTTACTAACTGGCAGTTTGCTCGCTCCCTCTCACCCCTCCCACCGGCTTCATCCTCCCACCTGCCCACCATCCTTTTAATGACATCCGCCATGAGAAGGTCTTCATAGAGTTGACAACAGACTGTTGCAAGTCAGCCTCCAGAACCGTGAGCTGAATACACCTCTTTTCCAGTTAGTTTTTTTTTAATATATTTTATATAAAATATTTATATATTTTATATAATTTATATAATTTATATATTTTTAGCAACAGGAAAATGATGCAGAAAATACATTAAGTACGTTTATGCATGCCACATAAACAACTCAGTCGTGGGGCATTCTCCAGAGAAGACTAATTGAGCACAGGCTTAAGCCAAGAGAAGCTCTTTGCTAGTAAGCCGGCAGTTCCACTGGGCGTTTGGGAGTCCAGTGTTGCCCAGAGCCTTTCTTGGGGTGAGCTTTTAAGGACAAAACCCAAACCAAACCACCACAACAAGACAAAAACAAACAAACTGAGTTGACATACTTTAGTTAACAAGAACAGTTAGCCAGAAGCAGAACTACAGAAGCCAGAAAGCAAGGTTAGTACGTTTAGAGACTTTCCCGGAACTGTGGGCTTTGATGGGTTAGGTCTTTGTTTTAGTTCTGGCAAATGGTGCCGCCTATGGGCTGAGTTTTCCAGCCTGAGCCCTGCTTTCATCATGGAGTCAGCTGTGCTAAGGTCTGGGGCCCACTAAAATCTGGCACCCCGTTACAACAGGAAAACAGATAAAAGTTGTGAATAGGGGTTTTACAGAAGCAAAGTCACGGAGATGCGTAACACACAGGTCTTCATCGGTGACTAGCAACGGGCAGCCTGAAACCATCTGAGAACACCAAGAATTCAGAAGTGTATGTCGATCCCGGGACTCACATCTACTATTACTAGAACTGTAAATTGCTGCAGTCCCTTCTAAATCCAACATGACGCTCCGGATATAGTTGAAAGCCCCAAAACGCCACCTCAGCTCCAACATCTACACTCATGCATAGTCATTTATGGACAAAAATGGTATAGATCAAAAGTAGAGTGATTCTTCCCTGTCTCCAATTTTGCAGGAAATTTAGGAAGGGCTGACTTAGGGGATTCTTCCCTGTCTCCAATTTTGCAGGAAATTTAGGAAGGGCTAACTCAGGGGAATCTTTTCATTTGATTTCTTTTTTTTCTTTTCTGTGTCTAGCAACCTTTATAATTGACTTAAAAAGTGGAGAGCGATTGAGGAAGATAGCCAACATTGACCTCTGGCCTCAACGCATGTGAGCACCCCTCCGTGTGTACATGCTCCCCCTCCCTCCACTTGTGCACACACAGAAGTCACATGCGCGCAGGGAGGAGATGTGTGACCAGAGAAAAGGAAGGAAAGGGGCCCTGCCATTCCCTGCTTATTAAAAACAGCAGCGGCTTTCAAAGCTGTTGCCCATCTTAGCTTCGTGGCTGTAACTGTCAAATGTACCGCTAGATGGCGCCAAGGACTGTAGTATGACAGACACCACTGTCTAAAACTAGGGCAGAGAAAAGGGTACTTTCCGAGGTGGATCTTGCTGTGGCCATTCAGTTCCATAAATAATGCACCTCTCAGAGACAAAGGTGTCAACGAGGGGTTATGTACAGGCCTTGCATTAAGCCGCTGGGTCACCAGAGTTGATGGTGGATACTCGTGCACAGACGTTTGCGTGGATGGCCTTTTCTTGGAATGTTCCTCCGCGCTCTTTGGCTCCCTCTTCATTGAGATTGAGCTGCAAATGTTCACTTGCAGCGGTTCAGGATCAGCAGAGTGAACAATTGGTCCCATGAAAACGCCTTTCAGACCCAGAAGTGCTAGAGAAATCTGAGCTGACCATTGACTCATGTGGTTACTCCTGAATGAGAACGCTGGGAAGGGTGATTCTCAGACTCAGACCTGGGTATAACAAGGGGTCACTTAGGGACTTTTTTTAAAAATAGGATATATGGGTGGAATTCCCTCTCTGTGATAGTTCCATGTTTACTGAATGAGTGGATGGATGGATAGATAGATAGATGGATGGTTGGATAGATAGATGGATGGTTGGATAGATAGATGGATGAATGGGTGGATCGATGGATAGAGAGATGGACAGATGGATGGGTGGATAGATAGATAGATAGATAGATAGATAGATAGATAGATAGATAGATAGATAGATAGATGGATGGATGAATGGGTGGATAGATGGATAGAGAGATGGACAGATGGATGGATGGATGGATGGATGGATGGATGGATAGATAGATAGATAGATAGATAGATAGATAGATAATAGATAGATAGATAGATAGATAGATAGACCGTTGGATAGGTTAGGCCTGGGAAGTTAGTACTAGGTTCATCCTAGGTTAGGCCGAGGCTCTAGTCACCAGCCTCTGCAAGCTCTGCCTCATGGGATTAAAATAACCATTCTCATTTCAAATATCCTGTTCCTGGAAGGAAAACAGCTTTCTGCCTGTCGTAAAGGATTTACTGGAGCCGGTCTGAACTGTGTGCTTAGGGATTATAGGCTGATGTACCAGATGTCACTCTGTGCCAACATGTGTCCTCCTGAGCACCTTTCACAACCTCATCTTTTCCCCACTAGGTCCCTCAGGGAATCTCTTTCACAGAAGCTTAGAGAGAAATCACTCACTTGCTATGGTCAGCCAGAATCCAACTCACACCTGTTAGACCGTGTGCCAGACATCTTAGGACTAACTTCCCAGACCTAACCCAGGCCTAACCTAGTACTAACTTCCCAGGACTCACCCAGGACTAACTTCCCAGGCTTAACCTGACTGAAAGCATCACGTGGTTCATTAAAGCATATGGAGTTAGCAGCTCCCTCTCACCCCTGCCTTTATCTCTGGGTTTCCATTTCCCCATGCCTAACCATGGTCTGAAAATGTTAATGAGGTGATTCCTACAATGAGCCAGTGAGTGGCTTCTCTGCCCTTTGCCTCCTGCCAGCTGCAGGGGGAGGCTTCACACTTTCCCACTAGCTGCCCAAGGAAGTAAACCCCTGCCAGAGAGGCTTCACACTTCCCACTGCATGTTTGATTTGCTGTCTGCTGAATACAGCTGTTTGAATTTGGTAAGAAAATTTTCTCAGGAAATGCTAACTTGAGATCTTGGTAGGGCATCCTAGGCAAATTTAAACAAACGAAAGATGTCATAAAAAATGAACAAAGGAATAGTTTGCACTGTAGGCTATTCCCTGGTTAAAACTGTAAGGATTCAAGGCCGGTGCAGCAGAGAGCATCTTTAGTGCCAACGCTTGGGATGGAGAGGCTGGAAGATTGAAAATACAAGGTTAGAGATCCTGTCTTCAAACAAACAAGGCGTTAGACTTAACGCTGGCTGATACACTCTCACTTAAGACTGCCACTTAAACCGGGTTGTCTTTAGACTATAATGTGATAAACAGTGTTTGGCCACATGCTTAAAAGGCTTTGTGAGTGTTACCTGGGGTGTCCAGTCCCTAAATCTGTCATGGATACCTCGTGAAGAACTTGGACAGCCAAGTCTCTAATGATTCGGTGTGACTGTACGTCACGGCACCTATGTATGGCCTTGGCCACCCACTCCTGACATTATAGGATGCCAGACACCTGCTCGCATGCTGTGTCCTGGAAAGTAAATTCTGAGGGCTTTATTTGGACTCTTTGGTACCCACACACGGACACATTAGTGTGTCTTCTGCACTAAGGGTCCACGATGCTTGGCTTAGTTCTTGTTCAAGCATTGCCCTCTCACCTCTGCCTTCGTGAAGTACCCCAGAAATACCCTTGTGGATTTTTGAGGTTCTCCCTCTTTCTCTCTTCAGGGCAGATTCTCCTTTGTCCTGTTCTGACTTTCTCCTTCACTGGGTGCACGTGGGTGCAGCACCTAATCTGCCGCTGCACCTGCATGTTCTCACGCAGCATGCTTACAAAAGACACCAATTGTTGAATTTAGGTCCAACCTTGATCAAACGCGACTCCACCTTAATGTCTTACATAATGTCTTAAATCGTACATACAAAATATTTTCTACCAGTATCACAGTCTGGCAATCAGCTGGATATGAACTTGAAGATTGACTTTATTCTCAGTACACCCCCTTTCTTTCTAGCGAGTTCTCAAAACCAAACCAAACTAAACCAGGAGACAGTCATGAGATAGCATTCAACCTTTGGTTTTGCTTTGTTTTGTTTTGGATTTTGTTTGTTTGTTTAATTTAGCCCACACTCTCAACCTTTACTTCTGAATGCTGCAGCTTTGTCTATTTAGAGAGAAGGACAAGTTAACTTTGCGTCACTTGTAAACACATTTAAAGTGAACAGTTCAAGAAGAGTCACATGAACGGAAATCACTCAGTGCACCAGGTGATGCTCAGTAACGGTAGCAGCCGCCTGCTGGGAAGTTTCCTCAGTCGCCAGCCGTAATAAAGCTAACACCTGTTGATCAGTCGTCACCTCTGCCGAGTGGCCCCTAGGTTCTGTCTCTTCAGTTCTTCTCACAACGCTATGAATGACGTGCTATTACCTTCTTTTCATAGATGAAGAAAACGAGGCTCGCAGAAATCGGGTACTACATCAAAAATTACAGTATGTTTAAAAGTGGAACAGAGTCCCGAGACTGCACTCTGTAGCGCTACTGAGTATTCTCTGGATATAAGAGGAATCTTCTCCATTTGCAGATGGAAAAAAAAAATCAATGTAGAGAGCAAGAAATCATTTTCCTGGTCTCACATCCGGTGAATCCGAAATGCAAACCCTGGTTTGATTTCATGTGAACCTAGATTCCTTTTGCGGCACCTTTCGGCAGGGTCCCAGATGATGACAGAAATGAGGGCAAGAGGATGGTTGGTCCTTTGAAGGCGCAGCAGCTCTCAGGAGGAGGAGGAGGAGCAGGAGCAGGAGGAGGAGGAGGAGGAGGAGGAGGAGGAGCAGGAGCAGGAGGAGGAGGAGGAGGAGGAACAACAACGGTGGAGAAAGGCCCTGTTTGCCCGTGCTTGTAACCCTGTCAGCCTCGCTGTACCTAGTTGTGCAGGACTCTTCACTGAGCAACTGTGAGAGAACGCACACGGGTGAGCAGGACGACACCGGCTTCACACTCATGTTCCTTGTATGTGGAGCCTCCAGGCTTTCATCTGGGGCTTTGTTCACTGATAGATGGAATTTGTCTTAGGGTTCAGAACACTTCTCTGTCCACAGCTCCTTCCTCCGGTCTTTCCATTTTATTTTATTTTTTAATCCCCCCATTTTGCTTAGATATTTTTTAAACATTTCAACAATCCACTCATGTCCCAGGTCCTTGAGGTAGCTCATCATTGCTTTTCGAGATTATGTATGAAGTTGCATTTCAGTCTCCATCTTCAAAATAAATAATATTACTTGGCTTGTCGGGGTTTCAGATTAAATTAGATAAAGGTTTAATGAGCCAGTAAGGGTTACATACAGTTGGTCAAAGGAAAATTCACGAAGTCATAAGGAAAAATTTTCTGCTTGACTGGGGTTATTTCCAAACACATCACTTCAGATGTAAGAAAGTCATCTCTCCTCTTCACACACTGCAGAAATTTGGGCCTAACTCTGGCTTTCAAGAATTTCCCTGATATAAAATCTCTTATGCCATTTTCCTAGAAAGTATTGCAATGTCCCCGAAATCACCACAGATGAATGCCAAAATTAATATTTCCAAGACTAGGTCTCAACTGTGAAAATGAAGCCACCACCACCAAACCTAACCTCATCAGAGGTTACAGTACAGTTTTGTCTTGTTCATTCATTCTTCCATTCATTCCGTGTGTAGCCCTTGCTAGTCCGGAATCATGATAAAACAGGCTAGCCTCAATCTTCAGGCCCTTCTGCCTTTGCCTCTCTAGGAGGTAGGTGAGCAGCACCATGCCAGGCACACTTCTAATGACAAGAACAGATTTAACACCGCTTGGGCATAGTTGAACCGTGTTTATGCCTGAACTTGAAGGTTTTCTATTTTGAAATAATCCAGAACAGACCGCGGACTTGTCCTCAACTAGGCCTCTCGAATAGGATTACACTTCAGGTCCCAACTTGCCTCCAGCTCTCTCTCTCTCTCTCTCTCTCTCTCTCTCTCTCTCTCTCTCTCTCTCTCTCTCATTAGGTAATAGCAGGTCCCACTCTCAGTGAAAACTGTGTGCCATTCACAGCAAGCTTGGAGGTCACCTCCATCCTTTGGTAAGGTGACTACTTAAGTCAGAGGACTCTCCTAAACACAAAGTTGACATCAGAAAAAGGGGTACGAGCTCTTTGGTAAAATAAAATTTCAGCAAATGGATAATATAGCTTGCTGAGCGAAATGAAGATAGACTGGAAAGATGTGGTTACTCGGAGTCTTTGACTACTTAGGATTTTATTGAAGGTTAAGGTGGATCGGGCCCTCTCCACCCATCAGGGCCTGGGGGAGATGGTTTCAGCAGTAAATCATTTGCCTTACAAATTTGACTTGAATATGGGAGTTTGTATTATCAGCACCCGCATCAACACTTAGAGGGCAGGGTGGTGCCCAGAGTGCGGAAGGTAGAGACGGGAGAGCCCTGGAGCCAGCTCACAGGTAGCCCAAACATGAGCTCCATGGGGTTTGACAAGTGGCCTCATCTCAACATGTAGCTGGAGAGTGATCATGGAAGACAGCCTCCACGTGTGTGTGTACACGCATGTGCCCTGAAGAGAAAGAGCCCCCCCCAAAGTGGAGTTCTCTTCCCACCCTTTCGTCGTAACCTGAGGTGTCCTACAAAGGCCCTTAGCCCATCTAACCCCTTCAAAGAGGGATGTTGGGATACAAACAAGTCTTTTCTATTTTTCTCTGAGCCAGTTTCAGCAAATTCATTTCTCTTTTCTTCATTTCTGTCTCCCAGCTTTTTGGCAGAGAGCTCGCATGAACCTTAGTCGGTGGTTACAACACTCTCAGACTGGAGTAGTATTGCTTGCAACCGTGGTTGCTCTTGGCGGTGCACACTAGAAAGGCCAGGACAGCAGTCAGAACACACAAAACCAGCTCTCACATAACCTTCTTTCAGTTAAAGGCGAAATATGGGAAAATTTTCCAATTGATTCCATGAGAAATCACAAAGCCGGGCAAAACACGTGAAGCCGCTGGGTAGACCAGCAAGAGCAGAAAGAGCTGACTCATGGTGACAGCAGAGTTCTTGCTCTTAGAAGGTCCAGAGAGCAATGGAGCTTGGATGAGATAAAACAAACGGTTCGATAGTGTTGTGGGGTTTGCGCATTTTATAAAGTATGGGGAAATCTGTGCTTCTCTTTCTCTCTGTCTCCATATTCACAGTCCTTGCAAACGGTCTCATATGTCAGCATATATTAGATATGATTATTTTTAACGAGTTGGACCCTCAGGGACCTTCTGCTTTATCTTCTGGGATATTTCAGGCGTCACGGGCATCCCCAAACAGCCAGATATGGCAGCGCTGGTGAAAGTCACAATGACCTCTGTAGGCGTGAGTCTACACGAGAGCTGTCCTTGCTCCCTTCATCATTTTCAGTAATCAATCCGTGTACAGATAATAGTGACGTCAGTGCTCCCTCCCCCAGTGCTGAAGGAGTTTAGCAGAGTCGCTGTATGTAGGGCAGAAGTTAGATTGAGTAGTTGTTTTCTAGAAGTACACTGTGAAGAACTGTGGAAAACGGTAAAGAATCTTTGTGGGAAACAGTCATTGTTTTCCATGACTGTATAATTGTTTTTCTGAAAGGGCGTTGCAGCCTTCGCATGACTTTGGTTACAAGAAGCCTCTAAGTTGTTAGGAATATTTCCTAACGTGAGCCCTCTACCGAGGCAAAAATCCCAATCAAGCCAAAGCACAACAAGTCAAATTAAAGAATATCCAGGTTTAAAGGGATTGCTGTGCTCTCGGGTGGCCCTGAAGGGAACTGGGAAGCTGCAAATGCAACCATGAGGGGGTGCCCACGAAGGCACTTCCAGGGGAGCAGTTTAAATAGACTGGGGGAGTGGTCAAGGTTTGGCAGGCACAGGGGTGGGGCCTCCAAAGATGGAGGCCAGAGATGGGGACTTACACAAGGCTCTTGGATTATTGTATATAGCAAACAATACACAATAAAGGGCTAAAGTCATGTTGGCACATGAAGCTTTCCTGTAGAGAGACACATAGATTAGATTTGGGACCTTGGTGAGGAAATACTTTACCCGCAAAACAACTTTGCAAATCAATCAATAAATTTGCCTTTGTACAATTGTTCGGGGTTCAATTTGTCAGAGGCTGGGTTTTTCTGCTACCACACAAGCCTTCAAATTTCATCTTGGAGTGACCTCTTTCTTCCACCAACCCACAGCAACACAGAACACCCTGACACCCCAAAGTGCAGGACTTTGCTCTGAGCTGTTTACTTGCAAGAATGACAATTACTTAAAAAATCTGAGTTGACGATTGAAAATTTCTTCTCTATTTCAAGAGAAAGCCCATCTCAAAGATTCACACACCTTTCTGTGTCCATGATTCCGAAAGCAAATGAAGTACTTCCCTTTTCTTCTAGAAGTCAAAGGAACCTCTTCTAAAGCAAAGACTCGTCTACGTAAAACAGGTTAAAACAGAAGTGGGCGCTTTAATGAGGGGTGTAGACTGCTGCCACCCCTGTTCACCATATAATTGTGGCCCTAGGTACTGCAGGAAGGGACTCTGCATAGAAACTGAACCTCTACAGTGAAGACTTCTACACATGCTCTGTCAACACGCTGGGCTCCTACTCAGAATTTTATTGAGACAGCCCCGAGGGAGCATTGAAAACATCATGAACTTGCCTCACCAGGGCTACCAATGTCTGTTTTCCTGGGCTGTATCTCCTGCCTTTGGGTTCTTTGTGGGCTGCTTTCTTTGTTTTTCAGGTGTATTAATTGACCCCGTTTCTCTCTGCAAGGATAAGCTTCTAGGCTCAGTCTCCGAAATAATGAGTAGATCTAGGTAACTAGAAGCTATTTAACATGCTTTAGCCAGACGCATAGAAACATTTACCACCACCTATGCCCACCCCCATGTATGGGTGCATGTATATTTAAAAAACAAAAAACAACTTTGATTTATTTTTCTCCTCAATTCTTGATCTCCTCAGATTGCAGTTCTCATCAAACAACAATTAGCTCATAAATGAGGTGTTTATTCAAAGCAGATGTGACACCCCTTTCTTGCTTTGAAAGAAAAATCCTCATTGAAATTCTTTTCTTGAGTGGGGCGTGCATGTAAAAGCAAAGATGTTGGACCTGCCAAGCGTAATCTCCACAGCAGCCCTGAGAGCTGGCACGCAACACCTAGCAGAGGATAAGCCTCCCACATCAGAGCAGGGATGGGATGCTTCCAAAGCCCCGCCCCTGGAGTGCCTCATCTGCCACAGCTGAAGAGGGTAGGGGAGGATGAGTTTCGGCTTGCAACTGGTTGCTTACAGCTTGTGTTTCCCTCATCGGACTGAGAAAATGTGAGAAACAAAGTGTAGAAGAAAACCCCACCCTCTAGGTTTGGTGTTTGATAAGGTGGATCAGAATCTGGCAGTGTTCACTGTGATTCTGGGTGACTAGGCTGTCCTGTGCCCTTCGGTAACTACAGTGCCACAGCTCTTTCTGCTATGAAGACGGACTCAACAGGACATTGGTTTCCATTTCCATGTTCCTGCAATGGCTTCCCCCTCTCAGAATCCTAGAAATAAGGCTCTTTTCATTTCATGTGCCGCTACACGTCTGTCTCACCGACACCTCTCAAGAAGCCCCAGATGAAGCATTTGCTTCTCTTTGTGTTTCCTAAGTACATAGTGTGTCCCCATACTGGCCACCACTGGAGTGGATGTTAGTTAGTTCTTCTGACTTCAAAGGCCCTTCTCTATTCCTGCTGTCCCTGTGGGACATCGGAGACCAGAGTCTTGGATGAGTTAATGGAAAGAAAAGGAACAGTGTCCTACAAAAGAGCCAGTGACCCCATGCTAACACTTGCCTCATCCTCCAGGCAAGGCTGCTTGAAAACAGTGGTGATCAACTGGTTTCCATGTGCCTGGGGCTCTGCTGGTCAGGGCACGGACAGTTCTGCATTCTGGAACCTTCCTGCTGCTGGACAATCTGGATGGGTGATCAATTCGTGTGAGGAATTCTGATTCTCAATAGCAATTCTCTGTTCAGAGGGGTCTTAGTGCCCAAACTTCTGGAAAATCCTGGAGGATCTTGGAGGATTCTAGAATCTTGCAGCTAAGCAATGTAAGCACATTTTCTCTGAAGTAATTATATCTCAAATATTTAAAAATCTGAGCACTAAATCAGAATAATAATCGCTGTGACTAGAATCAGGTTAACCACTGGCATTTGCTCCTGGCTATGGGTGAAACAGCGCCAGGAACTGGATGTCCCCACACCGAATCCTCAGGACGTGTGGGCATCGTAGCTGCTGTCTCTCCCACTCACACATGTACTACATGAGGTCACAGAAGTGAGACGCCAGGCCCCGAACCAAGAACCCTGAGTCCCAAACCTTTACTCTTATAGCAGCCTGGATTACATAGGTCCTTCAAGATAAGCCCTTTTCATGACAGACCCTCATTAACTCTGGGATGGGACCAAACGCCATCTATGAAAATGATCTGCTCTGAACCTACTTATACACTGTGCTCTGCTTACTGATCTGCATATGTTGAGCCTTCCTTTCATCCCTCAGTGACACCAGCTTGTTCATGCTGTATGATATTTTTAATGTATTCTTAAATTCAGTCTGCAGTCATTTTATTAAAGATCTTTGCATCTGCCTCCATCAGGGAAATTGATCCATATTGTTTTTGTTGTTATTACATCCTTATCTGGTATCGGTATCAGGATAGCAGCCTTCATAGGATGGGTTTGGTGTGTGGTTTTTGATTTTATGGAATTGTTTGAGAAGGACTTCTGTCAGCTCTTTTTTTCCAAGGGTGGTGGAATTCAACAAGGAATCCTCCTGCCCTAACTGTTTTCTTATTGAGGAAGGTTATTATTTCAATATTTTTTGCTCATTACAGATCTGTTTAAATTGTTCATATCTACTCAGTGTAAATTGTACAGGTCAGATATGTCTCTGAACTTATTAATTTCTTCTAGACTTTCCAGCTCTTTGAATTTAGGCTTTCCAAGTATCTTTCCAAGACCCTCTCATGTCTGTTATAATGTCTCTCTTATCATTTCATTAAATTGGTCTTTTTCATTTAGCGAGTTTGGCTAAGGGCTATTTGGTCTTTGTCTTTTCAAAGATTCAAAGTTTTATTTAATCCATTGTTTCTATTGTCGCTTTAGTTTCTATTTCACTGATTTGTCTGCTTCCTCGGGGTTTGACTTGTGCTTGCTCTCTAATGCTTGAGGTGAGTCATTAGCTTAATCATTCAAGATTTTTTCTTGTGCACATTCTCAGCTCTAAACTTTTTTTTTAATTAATTTGTTTTCATTTATTTTACATACCAACCACAGCTTCCCCTATCTCTTCTTCTCACCTTCTCTTCCCCCTCCTCCCACCTATGCCCCCATCTGCTGCTCCTCCAAGCTGAAAGGGTGAGGCCTCCCATGGGAGTCAACAAAACATGGCATATCAAGTTGAGGCAGGACCAAGCTCCACTCTCTCTGCATCAAGGTTAGGCACGGCATCCAAGCATGGGGAACAGGTTCCCACAAGTCAGCTCAAGTGCCAGGGACAGGGGACAGGTCCTGATCCCACTGCTAGGATCTTTTGCCCCACAAAAAGACCAAGCTACACAACTGTCACCCACGTGTAGAGGGCTCATACAATCCTTCCACCCTCTCTTCAACAGAGTTTTCGGATCTTGGCCCAGTGCTTGGCTGTGAATCTCTGTATCTGCTTCCATCAGTTACTGAATGAAGGCTTTCTGATGACAATTAGGGTAGTCACCAAACTGACCACAGGAGAAGGTCAGTTCAGGCTCCCTCTCCACTATTGCTAGGAATCTTAGCTGGGGTCATCCTTGTGGATTCCTGGAGTCTCCCAGGCACCAGGTTTCTCCCTAATCCTCATAATGGCCCCCTCTATCAAGATATCTTGTCCATTGCTCTCCCTCTGCACCCTTCCCCCAATTCAACCATCTGGATCCCTCATGTTCCTAATTCCCCTCCCCTGTCCCCATCCCACTCCACCCCCTGTTTACCTAGGAGATCTCATCTATTTTCTTCTTCCAAGAAAAATTCTTGTGTCTCTCTTTGAGTTATCATTGTTATCTAGCTTCTCCGGGACTGTGGATTGTAGTATGAGTATCCTTTACTTTGCAGCTATTATTCACTTATGAGTGATTACATACTGTGTTTGTCTTTTTGGGTCTTGGGCTATCTCACTCAGGATGATTTTCTTCTAGTTCCATCCATTTGCCTGAAAATTTCATGATGTTATTATTATTATTATTATTATTATTATTATTACCACTGAGTAAAACTCCATTTTGTATAAGCTACCACATATTCTTTATCCATTCTTCAGTTGAGGAGCATCTAGGTTGTTTCCAGGTTCCGACTACTATGCTGCTATGAACGTAGCTGAGCAAGTGTCGTTTTGGTATGATTTAGCATCGTTTGGCTATATGCCCAAGATTGGTATAGTTGGTTTTGAGGTAAATTGATTCCCAGTTTTCTGAGAAACTGCCATACTGATTCCCAAAGTGTCTGAAGCAGTTTGCATTCCCCCCATCAGTGGGGGAGTGTTCCCCTTACACTATGGTCTTTCCAACGTAGGCTGTGATTAGTGTTCTTGACCTTAGTCATTCTGACATCTTCAGCAAATGGTGCTGGCATAACTGGATGCTCTTATATATAGAATAATGCAAATAGATCCATACCTATTGCTCTATACAAATATACAAAGAACTCAAACTAGGCATTAAAATACCAAATAATCCAATTAAAAAATAGGGTACAGATCTAAACAGAAAATTCTCAACAGAAGAAACTGAAATGGCCGAAGGACATTTTAACGAATTGCTCAACATTATTAGCCATCAGGGAAATGCAAATCAAAGACTCTGAGATACCATCTTAAGCTTACTTCTTAAGCTTAACCCTCAAGATGGCACCCGGCCACTGCTCTCTAAGATACTGGGTGTGGCAAAGTGGAATCCCTCTGCACAGGTGCCCAGCAAGCAAGAGTCACTGCCTGGACAGAATCTCCTTCCAGATTCAGGCCTGTGGCAACTGCTGGGCTGTCCCCTGGGTAGGATCATCAGTCACTTTTCTGTCGCTTTTCTTTTGGATGAGGAATCTGCTCCATCAGAGAGCCACGTTTTAGCCACGTGCTGCACATTCCTTTGCAGTGTTCTGCTAGTTTTGGTTTCCTGGTACAGTCTTTGGGCTAGCCAGAGCTCGCCTGTCTCTCTCTGTTTGCAATGCATTCTACCTTTCGCCATTTGACTCGTCTCGTTCATTGCACTGCACGGGCGAAGCATGTAGCTTGATGTCTCACCCTGGAAACCGCAAGCCGTGCACTTTAAGTCTAATTTTTAATATTCTTATTTATTCTTTGAGAATTTCACACGTGCATGCAATGTATTTTGACTCTGTTCATCCCCCTGTTCCTTCCCTTCACTTCCTGGATTCCACCCCTGCCCCCACCCTAGCGCAATCATTTTTATTGGGTACTTTGCCACTTTCTGCTTTTGATAGTTTTTAGCCAGTCAATTCCGGGTGAAATGGAGTGGGCGCATACAGACTCATTTAACTCTGAAACACCGCCTGGTATATTAACTTGAGAATATTTGACTTTTCAGACGAATATGTTATGTAGCTTGGCAAAAACCCTTAAGGGGGTTATCAATTGAGCATCTTTGCCTTTGTGCAGGGTACCACCCTTGTTTCCTTTCTGCTACCTTTGTGTAGGCACCACCCATGTTAGTACTCTTCTGCCTTTGTTCAGAAGTAAACCAGTTTTTGTAGCTGAGCTGGGGCTTGCTCTTTGTTTTCTTTGACAACTGAGACTCAGAATGTCTGTCCCTGTCCATACCTGCCTCGCTTTCTTCTACTGTGCCTACAACAGAGGCTGGGTTCTCCACCCTTGCTGTTGAATCAATGGCACTTACACACAAGCCTGGTCCATTGGCAATGCTTTACCTGCTGGGTTTAATTGGGCCAAGGCACCAGAATTACTGATCATGATCACTACCTCTGAGTTTATGGAAATGCGTTAGCTGGGACTTACCGCATGCATGGCATTGCACTGAGAGCTTTGTGGCCATGTTTTCCGTTTGTCAGAGGAAAGGGTTTTGTTGACACAAAAGTGGCTGAACAGCAAACTCTTTCAAATGTCTTCTGGGTTGGCGAGAGCCTGCATTCTGTATTTCAGGGCTGAATAGTTTTGTCTAATGATGGAGGCCTGCCTCGCCATGCCATTTTACAGTAGTGCTAGCTTACTGGAGACTGTGGTAGGTCAATGTGACAACTAACCACTGCCAAAGATGGGAAATACCTTGGACTGCCTCCTATCAAAGGGGAAGTAGGTTCAAGAGGGTCTGGGGTGGCTGTATACTAGAAAACAGTGGCTTAAAATAGGGAAACAGCTAAATGCTTGCCCAAATGATTGGGGGCACGGCAGGGCGGGGGCGGGGGGAAGCAAAGGCCTTTGTGTTTAGTAGGATTCTAATTCCCTGGTAGTCTGGATACCTATGTGTGTGAGCAATTCTGGGTAGATACAGATTTTACAGATTTCTTTGCAATGATTACATACATATATATCATTATAATTGTGTATGGGAGGTCTGTGTGTGTGTGTGTGTGTGTGTGTGTGTGTGGTATGTGTGTATTTGTGTCTAAGGAATGAACCCAGGAAAGGACATGGGCTCTACCACAGAGTCATACCCCTAGCCCTCATTTATATTTAACCATGCTATCCACAAGCTATATCAAGTCTGCAGGATGGAGTGCAAAACCAAATGCTTAAACGCATCCCTAAAATCGCTGCCCTACATAATTGCTTGCACTTAGAAGCACTCTGTTCATTCTTTATCAACCGCACTGAGCTGAACTAATCTGACCTCTTTTTATACACTCCAAAATGAAGTAGGTAAGAAGAGCTTTCTCGTCCGTCACAGTGGAGTTGTCTATCCAGTTTCTGTTAGGGGCTTATTCGTTGTCTAATCCCAACAGTCATTTTATTTGTTTTCACCACTTGATTTGCAGGAGGGTGGAGCTTGGGATTGGAAAAGTTTCAAGGTTATGAATCATGTTGCTGAAGGCAGGCAGAACTTCCAAGTCACGCTATTTATTGAAGGCAGCAGATGCTGTTATTCATGGCAGAGTGAACCGAGCATCACTCAGAAAGCAACCCTGTTTGCAGACCCCAAACCCAAGAAAGCCGGGATGGGCACTGCTGGAAAAGTAAGGGAAACATCTCATCTTTCTTATTCTCTTGAGCTAATAAGGGCGGGGGGCTACTTCTGTGACCTTTGAATCCAGTAGAGTAACTAAATGTTCAAGGCTGTTCCTTGAGAAAAGTGAGGCTGTTGTGTGGGCATATATGGGGGAAACATGGGGAAATTGTGTCAGAATGCCAACAGCAAGCAGCAGGATTTGATTGAAAATCACATGCAGAAAGTTCTTCTAGAAGGCAGCAAAGGGAAAAAGAGAACTATGGTTTATATGGGCATTATTCATGATTTAATTTCAAGCCAGCCATTCACTTGCTCTAGAGAGCAAATGGTTTCCGCAAGGAGACTTCCATAGAGTCAGCAGTGCGTACTCAACTCGTTTCCGGAGTCTAATGGGTCCAGGATCTCCTGCGCAGCTGCAGGGTAAGATGTGGCCACTGCTGAGGATGGGAAAGGCTGATTATGGAATGCGAAGTCAACAACGAAGTAACCACACTTTTCAAGTCTCTGAGGACATGCTTTGTCTAAAAGTGTAAGAGTAGGCATTCTTAGAAAATAGGACTACGCGGGAGATAAAGCATGCTTATCCCTTCAGAAGGTAACAGCCCCTGAACAGTGACAGTACTTGAAGAAATAAGACCGTTTTTCTTCCCACTTGAAGACTGGGATAGATCGGCCCTTGTCTTAAATGGGTACAGAACTGCTTAAGATGTGGGGCACCTATATTTGTTTTACTTTTAAACAACTTCACATTTAGTCAACTGAAAATTTTAGGAAGATGAAGATGACGTGTAAAATTCGGGTAACACAAGTGTCTCTGAGGCAGTACGAGGATGTTAGAATATGAAAAAGCTTTCCCACCAGAACTGAAGAGAGATAGAACAAAAACCTCTTAAGTTGAGTCGGGAATCCTGTAAAAAACTGATAATCACGAGAATTAGTTTTGTGCTACAGAAGTCAGTACCTTTTCTCATAGAAATAAATAGGACTTAGAGTTGAAAGGAATCTTCAATTAGTGGCAACACCATACAACCAGTTCTGTGACCTTCTTCATGTGACTCACAGTCACGAAGGGTTCAGAGACTCCAGGTAGCATCTCCTAACTACACAGCACATAAAATCAATAGCACAACGGATTTAGAATTTTCATTTGGCAATGTTATACAGTAGGGTAGTTCACAGGGGGATTATGTGCTCCACAAAACTGTTCTGGTATTTCCACGCATCTCAGAAAAAGAGGTTTGTAGTAGGAAGGCTGCTTGTTTGTTCCCGGCTGCCCAGACCGGAAATAACCACACAAAAACTGTATTAATTAAATCACTGCTTGGCTTATTAGCTCTAGCTTCGTATTGGCTAGCTCCTATATATTAACCCATTTCTATTAATCTGTGTATTACCACGTGGCTGTGGCTTACTGGCAGGGTTCTGTCCGGTATTTGTCTCTGGCAGGGTTATATGGCTTCTCCTAACTCTGCCTTCTTTCTCCCAGCCTTCAGTTTAGTTTTCCCCACCTAGCTCTACTCTACCCTACCACAGGCCAAAACAGTTTTTTTATTCATTAACCAATAAAAGCAACACTTTCCACACCAGAGGTTCCCTTATATCAGTCCTCCTCTGTTAATTTTTTGCTACTTCATTTTTTTAAAAAGATGATCATATTAATTTGCTAAAGATACCACAACAAATAACAGGGACTATGTCACTTAAAGAGCAGAGATTCATTTCCTCATACATCTGGGGTCTGGGATCCTGAGAACAGATGTTGAGAACATTGGTTCCTTTTGGAGCCTTGTTTAGGAGGTGTTCTTGCCATCTCTACATGACTTTCCCTTACGTCTATGTCTTAACCTCATTAGGAAAAAAATACTATTGGACTGGACTTTATTTGTTGATTTGGTGAAGCTTTCTGTACGTCCAACAAGGTGACCTTCCCCATTTTACTTTCAGTATCCTCTCCTAGGGCATATCTGTGTTCTACTTGAGAAATCTGTTGTCTCTCAGCACACAACACTTCCAGAGCATCATAGATTCCCATACTGGCAGCACTCACGTGGTTGTTAAGTTAGGGACCAGCCTGAAGCCTGAGTTACACAGCAGGATGAGACAGTGGGGGATTGCCTCTGCTGACCTATTGTTTCCTTTGTGACATTTTTTTACTGCCATTGTTGACTATAACAGTTCCTCCATGCTCTCTGACACTGCCATTAATGTGGTGTGAGGGTTCTAGTCTCATGTTGGCCAGATTACGCTGTAACTGAAAATACTTTCCCTGGCTAGTCAAAGGGTACATGTTAACTGAGATACTGGTGGCCCCCGCCACTCATCTGTTTCTAGTGTAATGTTCCCCACATTTAATCTCTGAACGGTGTTGAGTCATCTAAAGGAGCTTGCATGAGTTGGCCAATAAGTCGAGGAGTAGCTTGTGTCGTATGTCACACTTTTTCTTTTGGGCCACCAACTACCTCCTGAGCCTAGATTTCTCCTCCTATTTATTCTCTCTGCCTGGCAGCCCTGCCTTGCCTTTCCCCTTAATGGCCATTAAGCTCCTTATTAGACCAATCAGGTGCCTCAGGCAAGCAAGGTGAAACAAATCCTTTTATGTGTTTACATAATTAAACACACATTTAACAAATGCAGCATAAATAAATGTAATACATCTTTGCCTAGTTAAAATAACATTCCACAATATTTCCCCATTTTGTCTTACTAAAATGAAAGGGCTTAACTTAAACTTAGTAAAACTATATACAAGAAGAACATTTATCAAGTAAGAATTACACTCACAATCTCCAGTCCCTTTGTATTTGGCAAATTCAGAGAAATCACTATTATCTATTCTATCTTGATGAGTCTAAAGTTTTGTACTCAATATATACTTTCTATCGTAACTTAGGAAAACTGTAATTATAACTATCTAGTCTTCAACTTCACCAAAGACCCCAGAAGGATATCATATTACCTAAGTAGAAAGGAGGTATAGTTTCTGCTTTCAAAACTATAGAAATGACAGAGACATCTGGCCCCCTGGTTAGTCACTAAAGGTTCCTCTGCAACACTGTGCAATTCAGTCTTTGGTCTACAGGCCTAGAATATCTCACAGATTCTTCTTTGAAGCAGGAACTTTGAAGGACTTCACATTTTGTTTTGGCAAAGTTCAGCAGTTACTTTGCTGTGCGTCCTGCATGTCCAGTTTGTACAGCATACTGTCAGCAGTCAAGGCAAGGGTAGTTTCTTGCCCAGTGGCTAACTCAGCCACATGAAAGCAAACTCCATATGGAATTTCTTCAATTCCCATCATCTTCTCGAAGTAAATTGGTGCTGCTAGGAGCAAACGTGTCTCCTTTTCATGATAATTTAAGATGTAAGAGTTAGTTAATAAGAAGCCTAAGCTAATAGGCCAAAGAATATGTACTTAATATTAAGCCTCAGAGTGGTTATTTTGTAAGTGGCTACATGAGCTAGTGAGTGAGACCAGGTTGATGGAGAGAAACCTGTCTAGAAGGACCAGTGTAATAGAGAATATTTGAAGCCACGCCTGTTCTCAACAGCTTTTCTTAGTCTTGGAGGAAGATTCTATAACCCCTTTTTCCTATCACTGACGCTAAAGCCAGAAACATGTGGCTGAAGTTGTCAAGTTCTGCTGCTTGGTAGAGCTGGCTCATGGCCTCCTTGTTCAGTTATGTATTTACCAGCCTTCTGCTTTCCATGGTTTCCTCCGCTGCCTAATCTTGACTATCCTGGAACTCAGTCTGTCAACTATACTGGTCTTGAATTTAAGAGACCTGCTTGCTTAAATTCCCAGAGCACTGGGATTAAAGGCATGCACCATCACACCAGCTCGAAGCTTTCCTTTAATGCCTTTCCACAAATTGGACACTTAGCTGTGTTGTGTGGGATCTCGCCATGAAGTTGCCACACCCTTTATTCTATTTCTTAATCTGCTTACATCCTTGAACACAGGTCTTTGCTCCATTTTAATTCCTGGGGCTCCTTTTGTCCTCAAATTGTACATTTTGTATTTTTTCCTTGCTCAACTTGCTCCTTTTCATTTTAAATCTTTACTAGAGTTAGCACTAGTAACCATACAACAGGGTCTACACTAAGCTGTCTTGAGAATTTTCTTGGTCGATACAACTAATACAAAACTTTTCACTTTAGCCTCAGGTAGACTTTTCAGACAAGGCAAAAAGCAGCCACATTCTTTACCAAAACATCCGAAGAATGATCAATAGGCGAGATACTAAAATTCTTTGAATCCTCTTGAGCCAGGCCCCTACAGTTCAAATCACCCTCAGCATCACTGTCTTCCATGCTCCTCCTTTCATGACCCATTAATCAGTGCTTAAAGTGTCCCACTGTTTTCCTAACCCAAACCCCAAAAGTCCACATGCCTCCAAACAAAAGCATGGTCAGGCAGACCTTTCACAGCAATACCCCAGTCCCTGGTACCAACTGTTGTCTTAATTAGGGTTTCTATTGCTGTGAAGAAACTCCATGACCACAACAATTTTTTAATAAAAGAAACCATTTAATTAGGAGTAGGAGGACTTATAACTTCAAAGGTTTAGTCCATTATCTCCATGGCAGGACGTGACAATGTGTGGGAAGACATGTTGCTGGAGAAGGAGCTGAGAATTCTTCTTGAATTCTCTATGTGTCCCACTGAGAGTAGCTTGAGCACAGGATAACTCATCCCACCCCCACAGGGACACACTTCCTCCAACAAGGCCACACCTCCTAATAGTGCCACTCCTTTTGGAGGCCCATTTTCTTTCAAACCACACAGTGTCTTACGAAGTGAGTTGTCTCATTGCTTCCCCATGGCTGAGTGAGTTAGATGTGATTAAAGACTGGTTAAATCCTCACAGAATTTTACAGACTTGCCTTCATTAATAAGCAATACACAGATGACAGTTGCACTCATTTATCGCGTCTGAAATCATACCGATAGACTACTTTATTAGAATAGTGTGTGAATCTCAGCCCTGACCCTATGTGCTGTGTGTCAAGGGTCTGTCATTCCATGTCTCCGGCCTGCATTTTTCAGGCCATTACATCAGACAAAGGTCTACACAAGATGACCTGGAAGACTTCAGTTTCTGTCTTTGAAAATCAGAGTGTTAGATGTGATCTTCCGTGATACGTTTGACTCAGGGAGTCTGTGTATATGCTTAACACTTGTTATGACTCTTGACTTCTTAGGTTATTAAGTGCAAAGCAGCTGTACTATGGGGAATGAACCAGCCCTTCTCCATCGAGGAAGTAGAAGTGGCCCCACCAAAGGCTAAGGAAGTTCGTGTGAAGGTAAGAGCAGGGTTTGGAACACATAAACCTGAAACACGATCTCATTTACATATAGAAAGCTGCCTGTTAGACGGTTATGTATTTACTATTTTATATGTGGAGGGCTATCGAGGTTTACATTGGGGTGCCACCCCCCTTAAACCTCTCAGGATTCAGAAGGAAAGCTATAACAAGCGAAAACTGACTAGAAGAGGTCTGAGGGTGAACAAATCAACTCACATACATCTTTTCATCATGTCCCGTTTTTTTCTACCTATGTTCTTCCCAATGCCTTTTCAATGTTCTCCTTTCTCCTGGTGGTCTCTCTTGATTTTTCCCCAATCCCCTCAGGGTTTCCAGTTTATATACCCACACAGACGTAATCAACAATCCCTAATTAAGGGTGGGGCTTTAAATCAGTACAGAGTTCTAAGAAGAGGAAAAAGAGGGGTTTATGCACTAACCACATTTCTTAAGTGTGATTAATTATGCAGTGAGTTTGTAATTAGAAATGCAGAGAAGAAGGGGAGAAAAATACTACAGTGCTGTGCACTCTCTAAGTACTTCCGTTCCAGTGATGGCTGGGAACACAGCATTTCCGGTAGCCATGGCAACCAGTATAAGCTTCAGAAGGAAAATGGAGGGTCAAATGCTAGCTGATTAAGGGGAATAGAATCTCTTAGCCCCAGAGATAACAGCCAAGGTGGCTAGATCAAAGGGGAAACTGTGGAGGTATAAGATCCAGGGCCTGCCATTTTCAACCTCCAGGCCAAGTCATGGCTTTGTTTCTGTTGATGCCTGAATGAGACGTATTTGCTTTCTCTGAGGCCTTTTCCACAATCCAAGGTACCCAGTATCTATTTTATATATCAAGATTATAAGGCGAAATGAAAAGTCATCCGGTTGCTCGTACAGAAAGATGTTATGCTCAATGAATAATTTATACACTGCAGGGATATTTTGGCATGAATTCCACCACAGAAATAGAGGGGCACTATGGCTTCATAAGGGTTTACAGACTTGACAGAGGCTTCTCAAAAGACAGATGTTCCTGAAGCTCTGCAAATTTGGTTCCTCATTAGATTATACTCCTGCGAGTTACTCTATTGATCTGCCAGCTACACTTCACTGTATAATGCTTGTGGCCCACAGCAGAGGGTGTTTATCTGCATGCATGTCTGTACACCTCATGTGTTCTTAGCGTGAAGAAGGCCCGAATAGGGCATTGGATTTCCTGGAACTGAAGTTACAGAGATGCCATTGTGAGATGCCATGTAGGTCCTGGGAAACAAACCCAGGTCCTCTGGAAGAGCAGCCAGTGCTCTTAACTAACTGCCGAGGCCATATCTCTAGCCCAGAGTCTGGCTTCTTAAAAATAGGTTTCCCAACTAATCCTCCAACCAATTCATGCATATAGTTAGGGAAGCAGCCAAGCTGGCTGTGAAATTCACCAACATTGTCCATTAAGAACAACAATGCTAATCTAGCTCATTAAAGAGAAAATTTGTTGAATTTTTACTGATGTAGTATTTGATAGAAAATCAACAGCACGACCAAGAATTGTTTTACAATCTTCTGGGATTCACAGTGTGCTGGGACGTGTATTTATGCATGTATGTGTATATTAGTAAATGTGGTACAAGAAACAGAACCTTGGGCATCATGCATGCCAGACAAGCACTCTGGCAAGGAATTATATCTCTAGCCATGTTTTTACCTCTTGCTTGGAGACAGCAAGTCTCCAAGTCTAAGTCTCCAAGTCTAAGTCAAGTGGGCTGACCTTGACCTCACTTTGTAGCAGCCTGGGCAGGATGTGAACTTTGTGATCCTCTTGCCTCTGTCTCCCAAATAGATGGGATTGCAGGCTTGTGTCACCAGGGCTACCCAGAGGACTTTCACTAGGGACTCATTTATGCCTGAGAAGCAATGACTTCCTTCAGTAACCCCCACTTTTGGACAACCCTTTGGTTCAGATGCCCTTGTTGAGTAGGCTTTGGTGCTAATCTGACCTCTTCCCTGTAGGAAAGAACCAAGATCCAAGCAGGAAGGGAAGCAGCAATGCTGTACGTCCCCGAAGCAAGGGAAATTAGCCTGATGCTTGGTTTAGGCTCAGACTGTCTTAGCATCAACACTCTAATGCGGGAAAATGATACAGAGTTAAAGAGCGCAAGTTAAATATCCCATTGTAAAATGGTCCACTTGCTGGTTGGGCAATGCTTATTGTTGTTGTTTTGTTTGAACAGATTTTGGCCACAGGAATCTGTCGCACAGACGACCATGTGATAAAAGGAGCAATGGTGTCCAAGTTTCCAGTGATCGTGGGCCATGAAGCAGTTGGGGTTGTGGAGAGTGTTGGAGAAGGGGTCACTACAGTGAGACCAGGTACGGAGGCCTGGGTTATGCTATGGACGGGAGCAGCACATCCTCACTGGGCATCAGTAGAGACGCAACCCAGCTTACAGAGACACAAGGAGAGCAGTCTAAATGTTTCCAGGGCTACCCTGAAACTCACCACAGAGCCCAGGCTGGCAATCTTCCCGGGCCACCCGCCACTGTTACAAGATTGCAGGCATGAGCCCCCACACTGCCTTACTTCATAGCTTAATGCAAACGAATGACATCTCCCATCGCGCTACTTTCCTTCTAGGTGACCAAGTCATCCCCCTCTTCCTACCACAGTGTAGAGAATGCAATGCCTGCCGTAACCCCGAGGGCAATCTCTGCATTCGGAGCGAGTAGGTGCCATTTTTCACTCTGTTACTCGAGTTCCCTGTGCTAGCTTCTGAACTGACTTAAGTAATGTGTGCATTTGCTGTTCTCGAACAGTCTGACAGGCCGTGGAGTACTGGCCGATGGCACCACCAGGTTCACGTGCAAGGGCAAACCGGTCCAGCACTTCATGAACACTAGCACCTTCTCGGAGTACACGGTGCTGGATGAATCTTCGGTAGCTAAGATCGACGGCGCGGCTCCTCCCGAGAGAGCCTGTCTCATTGGCTGTGGGTTTTCAACTGGCTATGGGGCTGCCGTTAAAACTGCCAAGGTAAGAATCGGGACTGACTAGCGTAGCTTCTGCCTTCCTGCCTGTTAGCCTTCCAGAGGGTTTTCTCTGAACTCTAATCTGAGTGAAACATTGGGAAAACATACATGCTGCCAGATGAACTGGAAGAAAACGTGGGGGTGAAGGGAGGGTGTCAAAATAGAAATTTTATTTCTAAATCTATGGAGCTACAATTTCTGGATCTGCTTTCTGTTTCTGCAACATCTCCAGCAAGTTAAATCACTAAAGTTAATATTCAGTCCTGAAACGAACCTCTTTCCCACCGAAGGCTGACTGATGTTGGTATGTTAAGGATGCAGACTCAATGGCTTAAACAACAAAGGTTTATTTTCTGAGTCCTGGAGATCCGAAGTCCACGGTCAAAGTGCTGGCAGGGTTGCTTCCTCCTGCGGACCGCTGCAGGAGGATCTGCTGCGGGAGGACCTGCTTTAGGCTGCTCTTCTTGCTATATCCATGGCTGCCAATCTCCCAGTTTTTCCATATCGTCTTCCCGACTGCATCATTATAGCTAAATTTCAATTTTTGAAAAATAAGATCACCAGTCACATTGGATTGGGGATGTGCTAGTCGGTTTTACGTTGCTGTAACGATCTGCCTGAATATAGGTATGTTAAAAAGAAAACAGGTATTTGAGGACCAAAAGTTCTAGCTCACATGGTTCCATCTCTTCAGCCTCTGGCTAGGGACCTCTACCAGCTTAAAAAACAACTGGAGACAGCAGGGTAGAGCAGAGACCAAGTGCAGCATGTGACCCCACACAGCCCACTCTCCAGGGAACTAACCAAGGTCCCCCACGAATTAATCCCTGTGGAGGACAGCCCCTTCAAGGACCCACTCATTCATCATGAGGCCACAAGGGTTTCACAGCCACTTGCTTGGTGGCACTGGACACCAAGTCCCCAGCACACAGCTTATGAACCATAGCTCTAACTACATCTAAGCCACAGCAGGGCGATTCCTAATGACCTCATTGTAACTTGATGACCCCTAAATAGGACCAGCTGCTGAGGTACAGAAAGCTAACATTTCCACACACGGGTTGGAGGGCACAGGGAAGACCAGAACAGCTTCCGTGTAACCCCAAATCCTAGTGAGGTTCTAAGCTGTCATTTGGATCCAATCTTTGTTCTTCTTCTAGCAGGAAAATGGCTAGGGGCTGAACCCTTCTCTAATCTAGCAGAGTACTAGGTAAAAATCCCAAAGGTGATTTAAGAAGAATTTCTTCCTTGAGTTACCCATCAACCATTGAATTACATATCACATGGAGGTTAGACTTAGCTGGGGCAAAATAAGACAATAGATCTCTAAATGACTCAGAGTCATGGCTATTCAGACACTGCCAGTCAGACCAAACGTAAAACAAATCCGTATGGCTTTGTGGAAAGACAACAGAGAGAACTCAGGGCTTGTCTAATCCTCCCGTGAGGGCGGAGGGGGTTGTGGGTAGGGCTCGGCCGGCTACAAAGGCTGCTGGCCTCTGGGTAAACCTTTAGCAAGGGCTGCAGATGTTGCCTTCACTTTGGCAAATCCTTCTTTTCTCATACATTTTTCTTCTCCTAATTCTTTTGGTGTCAATGCCATCTGAGTAAGTCACCTGGAGTCCTGGCCCAAGTCACAGCCATCCTCTGAATTTTGTGTTCCTGACACGGAGACTCCTTGCCAGGTTTCACGGTTAATTCCTGGAGGAACTTTCCTCTCCACAGGTCAGCCCTGGCTCCACCTGTGCTGTGTTCGGCCTGGGAGGAGTTGGCCTGTCCGTCATCATGGGCTGTAAGGCAGCTGGTGCCTCCAGGATCATTGGAATTGACATCAACAAAGACAAATTCCCAAAGGCCCTGGCTGTAGGCGCCACCGAGTGTATCAGTCCCAAGGACTCCACCAAGCCTATCAGCGAGGTGCTGTCGGACATGACCGGGAACACCCTGCAATACACTTTTGAAGTTATTGGGCGTCTTGAAACCATGGTAAGACTCGAGAGTCAGGGGGCCATAAAGTACCCAAGCTACAAGATGTATTCAGGCTAAAACTGATTTTACATGGCCTTCTTAACAATCAACTATGGAACATCTGTGACTCGGGCCAGGAAAGAGGACTGGTGAGGTGGCGAAGTGGGCGAAGGTGCTTGTCTCCAAGCCTGACGACCTGCGTTTGATTTTCAGTACTTACATGTAGAAAAGAGAACCAGCTCCCACAAGCGTGTCCTCTGATCTCCACGCACACTCCATGGCAAGCCCTTGCCCACACCCATGAACAAATAAATGCATAAAAATGCGATGAAAATATAATGATAACCACATAACAATTTTGCCTAAAAGTCGCAATCTTAAGATCGGTTTTACCTGATCATGTAAGTATCATATCATGCCATTTTCATGCCGTCCTGTGGCCCGTTATTTTCCTTGTGTGCCCCGGGGGTCTTGGCAAAAGTGATTCCCTGTCTTGAATTTGTTTTGTGATGAGAACTGAGGAGAGCTAAGGAGGCGATGCGGAGGGAAGGGGTTGTCTACACATGGCTACCTTCCTCCAAACCTCCCCTGGCTTCACCCAGCTTAGCTGTCCTGCCTCAGTCCCCAGTACACATGAACTTCAGCACTCTGAACAACACCTCCTCTGAGGCACCCCACGGCTGACAGCACAGAGTTCTTGGAATTACAAAGCCATGGCCTTGTGTAGAATTAGGAGTCCTGGAAACTGGACAAAGCCAGTCTTGCTCTCTTAACTGGTGACATTTGCTCTAAGGCATTTATTTGGTAATGGAGAAGAAACCTCCAGTTCATCATCCCCGCCACAGCCCCTCTTTGGTGTCACCTGGAATGTGTTCTGGAGCGACTGTGGCATTCTAGGGCGCACATTACAGAGCAGGGAGCCAGACAGATCCACTGTGAGGTCTGCTCATTCTGAGGTGGAAGCTTGAGAAGTGCCGTCTGAAGCACACTGTCGGGTGTTGTATTCTACTGGGTATTCAAGTGTTATTAATGGATAACCGGAAGGACGAATGAACAAAAACGTGGACCTAGAGCCAGAGATGTTGTCAAGAAAAGAAACTCCGTTGCCTCATATTTTAGGGTTTGTGCTTAATTTTCAAATGAAAACTTCATTCTAATTGATTTAGCTCAAATAACAACTAAGGCTTATCTGAAGTCTTCGTGTTGGTATGAATGTTAGTCACTGAAGGTCGATTAAACGTACTGAAAAACAATGACAATTACAATGGCCACAGTAAAGTCTACTTGCTATCCTAAGAGGTATATGCTGGTAGGGATTATTAAGGACTAAAGTTGCACTGAGAAGTTTTAAATCAAATAGAAACATAAGGCCTAGATTTGGTAGTTGGAAACCATGTTAACTACTGGAACTCTGACCACCTGCTGTCATTCCTGAGCCCATGACCTCCATAAGCAAACAATCTCCTTCATTTTGAACTCAGGTTGATGCCCTCTCTTCTTGCCATATGAACTATGGAACCAGTGTGGTAGTTGGCGCTCCTCCATCAGCCAAGATGCTCAGTTATGACCCAATGCTCCTCTTCACTGGGCGGACGTGGAAGGGTTGCGTCTTTGGAGGTGAGAGCAGCTGGGCCCCTGGACTGCAAGTAGTAACTTTCCTTCTCCTGCCTCATCTCCTCACCCTCCAAGTACATTCTTCCAAGGATGAGTGGTAAATGACCCCAAGTGGAGCTGGCCATAGCAATCGCACAAAAGACAGCTATCTGTTCCGTTAGTGACTCAGGGCTAGCACCAGGGGGCACACTTTAGTATCTGCAACTCCTGTGACCCAAAAGCCTGAATAAAAAGGCATCAGACATTGTCTCCACCGGGATGACTTCCATGGCAGAAAATTCTGATGACATCCCTTGTTTTCCACACACACACACACACACACACACACACACACACACACACACACACACAAGACACTCACTTATGACAGAGAGCTTGCCCTACTCATGAAGACCTTGGCAAAAG
The DNA here is from genome assembly GCF_014885135.2 of Alexandromys fortis. Lineage (NCBI taxonomy): Eukaryota > Metazoa > Chordata > Mammalia > Rodentia > Cricetidae > Alexandromys > Alexandromys fortis. Next base: position 93,342 of record NW_026068142.1, on the reverse strand, counting down.
TTCTGTGCCCAGAGCCCAAATAAATAAACAGCTGGAATGCCACATTCCATAGGGACAGTTCAACTTCCCCCCAAAACAACAAAGAAGCTGTAAGGATGAGGCCAGAATCACTCTCCTGCAGTAGGCAGTATAATGACATTTTCAATCCCTGCCCATGATGTCTCGTTCTCTGGTACCTTCATGCAGCACTAGGAACGTAGGTGGTACTCCTCATATTAGATTCTGTCTTATACAGAGAGAGAGAATAATAACCATTTGAGGGCCCATTGAGAGCGTAAGAAGGAGAAAGATGATTGTTCTTGAATTAGAGAAGTACATAATTTGTTGGAAAATACAAACAAAATATGAATGGAATACTAAAAAAATTAATGTTGCAATTAAATTGATGATGATCCATGTTCAGATTTCCAGACTGCAGAAGGAGCAAGTTGGGGACCAGTGGGAAGGGGATGGAGATCAAGAGGTGGTCACGTGACATTCATATGGCTAGCGTTTACCACTGTTACTCTACTCCTTTCTAGGATCATTTAGTGTTGATCCCACGGTGACAACGACACTCTCAGTCGCATGTTTATAGTACAAAACCCAATGTTGGATATATTGTTAGGCCTTCTGATTTTCAGATACTGTGAGGAACACGTGCTATAGATAGGCTGCTAGCTATGAGCCTATCGCTCAAGGAAAGGTCTCACTAGAGACAGACACAGAAATGTTGTAAATATAGCTTATTTGAAGTCTTTAGAATAGAAGAGATCACCCTGAGAGACACAAAGAGGAGAAAAGGTAGAGAACTAAGCCCTGGGACACAGTAGAAGTCTGGGAGATGTGAAGGTTTCTATCTTACAGAACGATCTTTTCCTAGCTGAGGTAGGAGAATGAGGAATGAGGATGATAACGTGACAGGAAACAAGTGAGCAGAGTGAGGGGCAGGGGGACTTCAACCACCAAGACTCCCCAGAGTACAAATTTACATAGGAATCCTAGTCGACCATTGTGCCAAAATGACCATGGGAGAAAGCTAGGCTAGAGCTGGAAGGGCAGTGTGCTAGAGTATAAACCCATATGGGGTGAACTCGCGAGAGAATCAAAGGGACTGGAACCAGAAAGAGTGCAGGGGAGACGGTTCTCTCTGTGGTTCTGTGCGACACAGAGGTGTGGGACAACAGGAAGGAGACACAGGAATCAGGAAGGGGTTTGTGAGCCGTAGTTTCTTAAATGGGAGAAATACAGCTCACTTGTATGTTGGGAATGACTCAACTGGGGGATGTCGAGAATGCATAAGAGAAATGACACAAATATAATGCCATAAAATGTGAGGATTGCGTAGCGACACACGCAGAACTAGCCCGAGTTTACGCACAGGTTGGAAGAGCAGAGATGATGTCCCCAAACTGGTGACTGAGCTCCTGGAGAAGAAGTTTGACCTGGACCAGTTGGTAACCCACACCTTGCCTTTCAAAAACATCAATGAAGGATTTGAATTGCTTTATTCAGGGCAAAGGTATGTTTCTTATGGTGTCTTTTGATGCTTTCTCACTTTTAAAAATTAGTATTTATAAATATACCCATCTCCTTCCCTTCTTTTGGATCATTTAAGCTAGCCAGGGAAACATAGCTACTCTCTTAGAAGGTCAGCCCTATATGAGCTCTTTTAAATACCCTAGGCTTTAGTTTTTCACAGAAGACGGATTTCATTGACCATTTTTTTTAAAAAAACATAAAGCTGCTAGAATTCTCCAGCAGTGCCGCAACGAACGTATTTATAGTTCCCAAAACTCTTTTGCAACTTGTTTGCTTTCTGGATTTTGTTTCTCAGATGTTATTCTTGCCATATCCAGCTGATGAAACTAAGGTTACAAAAGGCAAATAAATAATATCTGGTCTCACGGGAGCATTGCCAGGGTGCACTCTGTTCACACAGGCTAGACTTCTCACCCGAAGCGCTGTAAACCAGGCAAACAGTGGGTGTTCCTCTCGCCCGCCCTCTTCTCCCTCCCGAGCACCAGGCAAGAGCAAGGTGGAGTGGGAAGGAGTCAAAGTTGAGCTCCCCTTTCCTTATGGAGTCTGGGACCTGCCTGTGAGATCAGAATAGACGACGTTCATGGGTTGTGTAAATATCAAGCGTCCACAGCATGCAGTGGGTTTGGATTCTGCTATAACGGGAACTAATGTTTCTCTTCCGTGTTCTTTCCCTGCCTGAAGCAGTCGACAGAGTCATAACATTATGTGCGCTGTTCAAATTTTAATTTTTAAACAATGAATGGGCTTCTACCTGGAGAAAAGTCGAAATTTATTTACATACACAGAACTAATATTTTAGTATGGTTCAAAAAAAATAGTTGCTAGTTGTTTTCCAAATAAACAAAACTGCTTTTGGAAATCTTACTTCTCCTATCTCCCTATGCAGAAACTTCCCAAATGACATTTGCAAACCTGAGCCCTTCAATGTCCATGACTTCCTGCACAGGACCCCCAGAGTGTTTCACTTCTGTCTAGTTCACCAAACAACTCTTGCTTTTGTGCATCTAAGCAGACGATGACACTTGTTCTGCTTTTACAGAGTAGAAACCACAGCTCTGCATCTTCATTGACTCCTGCCCAGTGTGTCCAAAGTGATTCTGAGACCTGCAGACAGGACCCCACACACTCACCCCTGCCCATCCCCTCTCCTCCAGTGTCTCTCCTCTTCCCTGCCCATAATCATCCTTTTGGCCCAGTCTGATCCTGGCTCCTCTGGGCATGCTGACACTAACTTAATGGGCCTTCTGCTTTCTGTTTTCCAATCCCAGTCAGCCTTCTCCAATATCAATGTGCCAGAGTGGCTTTATTACTGAACTAAAGCCCCCTTTCATTTATTAAGTAATCTAATATTCAGTAACTAAGAACACAACACCCACTCTCCCGCAGTTCCTGTATCTGGGATACAGGGAAGGTAGGTCTTGCCTGCTTTTACCATCTCTTAGGCATTGAGGAGTCTACACCCTCTTGGATTGTCTTTCCCATTCTCCCTGTCATGGCCTTAGTCCTGTTATTGCAGGACAAACTCTTTCTTGTTGACAATTGCAATTTAAGTAGGTACTCCCAGAGTCAATTCTTTATCCACTGGGCTTCCCTCAGCAGAAGGCACAGAAGGCGTGGACCTCAAACCCAGATGACTTTTCCTTAACGGAATTAATTATATAACTTTTATAATAGAAAGGAACATTTTTCTTTTTTAAAAACCATATACATATACACACATACTCATACATACATTTGCACACATATATACATACACACATATACTTACGAGCACATATATGCATGCATATATACACATACACATACTCATACACGTACACGCACGCATGCATATATGCATATACACATACTCATACATGCACACATATGCATACATCTTATGCACAAATCACTAAAGGCTGTTCATTATCCATTTCAGCATTCGCACGGTCCTGACCTTCTAAGATCTGAGAGGTGGGTGCTCTGTGCTGGTGACTGTGGCCGGAAACCTTCTTCCCGACAGTGCCCCCTGAGATCATGAGTCTGTCTCAGAAACACACGCAGCAGTAGATTCGATGAAGATATAGAGGCTCTGTAGAGTCTGACAAACCTTTATAATTTAGTTTACCAAGTGCCAAGGATTAGCAGGGAACTCAATAGTAACATTAAGTGTTTTGTGTTTTCTAAGGCTATAATTCTATATTTTTATAAACATATACTTGGATTTCTATTTGCTAGAAAAGGGATTGTTTGCAGAATTTTGCCTGGTTGTTGGGACTTAAGGCAGACGCAGTATGGAGAAAAAGACAGCTCCTCATTCTGATTTTTTTTGACAGAAATGCTTTTAAAATGTGTTATAAATTAACTTGAAATAGATTGTGAAATTGCACGCACTACTTGATTAGATAAAGAAATTGGGAAACTTAAGGGACGGGCACATTTTTCAATAATTAACCTTAAGAATTATCATTATAAAGCTTTGTGACATTCAAAAGGCTCAACAGTGTCTGGGACTATTTGTTGGTGTACATTAATAGCCTATAAGACAAAAAATTTAGAATAGCAATTAAATATGAATTATGGCTATAAGCACTTTGTGGTGTTTAGCACAATATTCAGTTTAATAAAGTAGAATTACAAGTCCTTAAGACCCTAGTTACATGATAATAACTACATGAAGATGTTTCTATTTTGCTGTAACGACACCAGCATGTATTTATCTGCATCTGTCTGTGGAATGTACATACATGTAATATGTGTTGGAATTTCATTGTGGTATGTATCAGACTGGCCTAGCATGTGGTCTGAGACAGCTTCAAGCTAGGATTACCAGCATGTACACCTGACTGAAAGTTCTCAATAAAATCAAAAGTTACACAAAATGGTTTGTGGTGACAAGTTTGTTTGCGAGGTGCAGTTTTATTTAATGGGTTGAGATTTTAATCATTGTAGAGTATTGAAGTTATCTGGAAACAAAATGATGTGTAAGAAAAAGAAGTTGAGCAGAAACAGCAGAAATTTGGAATTTTCATATAAGAACATAGTATAGTTTGGAATATATGAGCCAAATCCAGGTAGTTATGAGTCAAATCCATAATGAATATTTCCCAATAAAGAGTGACTTGAACCCAAAGGGAAACCATGCTCCTTTCTGGGAGAGAATTCTTCCGAACCCATCTGAGGAATCCCATGTTCCTCTGGTAGCAAAAACACTCAAGGACACGTACAAACTAAAACTGCCTAACAACACTATATATCTCACAACACAGAAGAAAAAAAAAATCTCAGTGCGGCGCCAGAGGGCTCAAAGCTTAAGTTACCTGACTTTGCAATCACACATTTGAAAAAACCATGAAGGTAGTGTTTTAACATTGCTAGCATAAGCCGCAACGCAAGTGCTGGCAGAGAATCATAGCCTTATACAACGACCTGGCATGCATCAAATGAAGTTAGTCATCCAGTAAGACCTTTTATATAACAAGCTTTCCCATATAGCAGACAAGCACAGAGTCAGGCCAACACTGTAGATGATGACCCGGCCATGACCTCATGCAATGGAGGATCCAGGAAGCCCAGTCTGACCCCCGCTCCAACACCTGTTTCCTGTACCCCCACCACCACCCTTCGCATGTAGTCTCAGCTCTCAAAGGTTCTGATGAAGATCTGGGGGAGAGGGGAGGCTGGGGGGTGGTGGCTGGGAAGGGTTGGGAAGAGAGAGACTTCTAGTCACTATGAACTGTATGAGAGAAGAACAAATTTTAAAAAAGAATTAAACTTTTAATATTTTATTTCTAGTCGAGTACATTAGTGTGGGGAACGAGAATCAGAAATCGGCTCTCCCAAGGAAGCTCTGAGAGCTCTGGGAAGCACTTGACCACATCCAAAAGAAATGCTCAAGAGGATTAGTGTGACAGAGGACTAAATCCCCCAGACAAAATGACAAGAGGTCTGGGAGCTAGGGTGCTGGTTCTGACACTATCTGGAAGCCCCATTTTATTCCTGTTATCTAGAGGGTGCTCAGCCTGACGGAATCCCCATCGTCCCTTCCAAAAAAAGCATGTGCATACACGTGCATATCCACGCTCGCCATGGCACACGTGTGTAAAGGTCAGAGGGCAACCGCTACTCTCAGTTCTCACTTTCCTTCTCCTATGAGACAGGGTTCACTACCGGCTCTGTGGTCCATAACTGGGATTACAGTCGTGACTGCCACACCCAGGTTTACACACCCAGGTTTATGGTCTGAATTTAGGTTCCCATGCTTGCATGCCAAACGGTTTACCCACGGAGCCACCTCCGTAGCCCTGTCGTCCTTTTAGGGTGTGTGTGTGTGTGAGACACCATCACCTCACCTCTATGGTAAAAACAACAACATACATGATCAAGGGTAACTCAACGGGATCCTCCAGTCTCTCCGTGGTCTCCTCCCTCAGACAGAAAACCTGGACAGCATGTAGCTCTTCCCTGGTGGCCCATTTACACATCTCATGGTTCCTCACGGAACGTGCAGCAATCGGTCCCCTCTTCTTCTCCCCCCCTCCTCTCCCTGCACCTTTCACCCAGATTCGTGCCTTCCAGAACACGTGCCTCCTGTAGAGCAGATTCGGATGAGGCGCTCCTCTTTTTTTGTTGTTCTTACAAATACCAAAGATTTTTTTTTTTTTAAGAGTAAAGGAAGAGCAGACCCAAAGCCTTGCCAGCATCTTTCCCCTGGAGACGCAGCGCATGCCCTGTCATGATAGGATGTGATACTCGCGAGGTGGTGCCCTGGTCACGGTGCTCCAGCCCTACTTCAGCACCGCTGATGTCTGTTTACGCAAGGGTAGAAGAACAGGAGGCTTCCTGAAAGGGCAGCAGTACCCCCACCACAGGGGTGACGCCACTGCAGATGGTGTGTGGTGCCGCCACAGGTGTGTAATGTGCTCAGAGCCCCTCTTCCTCTCCTCCCTGTTCTCAGAGCAGGAACTCTTTCTTCCTCATCTCTAGCCTTTCACTCTTTCCCTGTGTAAGGCTAAAATGTGGATTAGCAAATTGGCATGCGCACTGTAAGCTCCCCAGGATCTGGCCCTGGAGCCTCCATTACAGACGCAGGCATGATTATCTTAACGTGTTCTCCAAGATTCCTTGTCAGTGATGGGCTGGCCCCTGACCCTCTGAGAAAGGGAGCAGAAAATGGCAAAAGAATCCAAGGCGAAGACACCATGTTGTTAAGAGCAGAAGGAAAGCGCATCATTGGAGATAGGATGCTGGCCTTGAACACAGCTGGGGGTACACATTTCCAGGCCCCTCCCAGAGCCAAAGATTCAGCCATTCAGTTTCTCTCATGGCATCAGAATGCCTGTGGTGGGGTGCTGGAGAGAAGGCTCAATGGCTAAGAGTGAGTATGTCCTGCTCTGGCAGAGGGTCTGAGTTCAGTTCTCGGGACCCATGCTAGGTGGCTCACAACTGCCTGTAACTCCAGCTTTGGGGATTTTGTCATTCTCTTCTCGTCTCCAAGAGGACCCACACACACGACAGAAACACACACCTATACACACATAAAAAATAAAAAATAAAATCTTCCAGAAGATGCGAAGAACTTCCTGTGGTGAGAACGGCTAATTAGAAGTCTCCCCCAGCAGAAGACGGTTGCTGGGGACCCTCTATATGTCAGTCACAGCTGCCGACTGTCTTGGTGCCTGGGGCTTTCCTTGTTGGGTTCTGCTCTTCCCCGTTTTAGTCTTTCTTCCCCCCCCCCGTTTGCTGTAGATTTAGTAAACCCACTCCTTCATTCTATGTTATCCAAGAGTCAGGCTTTAATTGCCGTGGACTTTGTTCAGCTTTTTCAATCATTACAGACAAGACTAATAATACTCTGAGGGTCATCATTTTTTAATGGCACAGGGTCTCATACAGTCTGGGTTAGCCTGGAACTCACTGTGTTGCCAAGGATGACTTCTAACGTCCGACTCTCCCGCCTGGAGTGCTGGGGTGATGGGTGCTTCACGAGATGCTGGGAATCAAATCCAGGATTTGTTCACACGAGGCAAGCAATCTACTAACCCAGCTACTTCCCCACCCCATATCACGGTATTAGATTGCTCGAGTTTTAAAAAATAACTTAGTATTCACCAAAACTAAAGACAAAACCCACCCAGAACCATAGTCTATGTGACTTACAGTTTGGGTGGTGTAACGTTCACTCCCCTTTGAGAAATTGCCAGCATCAGTATACATTTGGCTATCCCGTTATCTTCATCCGATTTAGGGGCAGTGAGAACTTGAGAAAACGCCATGGGCTGCCTCTCGCCTCCTAAGATGGATCTCTCTGGCTAGGTATCTGAGAGGCAACCCCACGCACAGGGTTCCTTTGCTTAGAAGACATTAGGGGAATGCACTTTACCCCTGCGGTTCCTAGCAGAGTCGGAGTCCCTTGTACCAGCGGACACCTCTCACTGCCTCTGCACCATCCTGGAACGTTCAGGGTGCATTAAATTAGATAATCGTGGCTGCAGCACTAACCCCTCCGGGACATCTTCTTCACCTGATCAGGGCTGCTGCACTAACCTCTCCGGGACATCTTTTTCCCTGATTGTGATTTCTGCACCAACCCCTCTGGGACATCTTCTTCCTTAATTGTGACTTCTGCACTAACCCCTCCAGGACATCTTATTCCCGGGTCCTTTCTATAAGCCCTCCTCCCATGATCACCTCTCATCCCACATCTATCTTCACTAATCTCTGCTCATCCTTTAGGATCTACCTTAGTCCTCTTTAGTATGTCTGCTCTGGCCCCAGTCACCGGAACCCACATGCTCTCCAGAACCTGGGCGTGACTCTGTCGTTGTGTGAACCATGTCATGCTTTATTTTTTAAGTTTGTGTGTCTGTTCCTCCGTGAGTCTATTCATCTATCACCTGCTGCTGATAGTTTGGATGAAACATCCATAAGTTTCTGAAGTACATGTGTACATGAAGAACTGGTTTCTTCTGCAGGATTCCTAAAAGACCAGAAGGTGGCAGTATGGAGCTAAGGGAAAAAGGGGGGGACAAAACTGGCCAATTAATCTAGGAAGAACTATTCTCTCTCTCTCTCCCTCTCCTTCTCTGTCTCTCTCTGTCTCCCTGTCTCTCTCTCACACACATCTCTCTCTCTCTCTCCCTCACACACACACACACACACACACACACACCATGCATACACACACGCATACACGCTCCAGGATAAACTTTCAGTTGAGTTTTGCTTCTCTTTTCCAGTAGAATTTAGGAAAATGAAGCCATAAGAAAAAAAATTGTGCTCAACGGAAACACCACACCCCGAAATACTGGATTTTGGAGCACCCTATGAAACACACGCCCTTCCATTTCATTCATGTAAGTGCCTGGAAGCTGCTTCCCAAACGGTCCGTTCAGCCCACAAACCACTGTCCAGTTTATAGTCGATTGTTTACAGCCTGAGGGGGTTGTTGCAGGGAAGTGTTCACTCCTCTACTGTGATCCCACAGCCCGTCTCTCAGTGTGCCCTTCTCTCGGGGTGTTGCATTTACTCTTGTTCAATTTCACACACACCCCCCCCCTCCACACACACATCAGCGTTCTAATCAGCCTAGGGCGCTCACGTCCAGATTCTAAATAAATCCAGGCTGAGAACCTGGCCTTTAGTTCAGCGAAGTCTGGGCATGTGCGCCCACCCGTGCCTTCACCAGCACCACCTCCCGGCGGGCTCCTCTGAGGACAGGCCTGAGTGTTCTTTAGGTAACTGCCTAGAGACAGCACCAAGGATTAGCAGCTCCAAGGCAGGAACTCTGGGTCAGGGACCTAGCAGGGCTGCCAGAGTAAACTGGAGTTCAAATGAAAGTAGATTAGTGAAGTTTTTCTCCACGAGAAGTCAAGGTCAGTCACCCTACCTGGGTAATAAAGGACCCAGCGTCCTGTGATAAGAGGACACTGTTACTACCCCTAGGTCGAAGGGCAAGGAGAAAGAAGAGAGTTAGCAACATGTGGCAAGTGCCAGAGTCATAAACGAGGTCTGCCAACTAGTAGCAGAAGCCAAAAACGGGAGAGAATTGCTCTTCAAATCACACACCAATAAAAGTCAAACCTACACCATAAAACCGACTGGGTCTCCTTTCAATGAAGAGAAATAAGGTTGTGTTTTCGGGCATCCTTTCTATTGTGACCTCCACCCCTTCTCTTGTGATAGACCCCACAAGAACTTCAGGTCGACGAAATGGCGATTTCCCTCATGGTCATAAATACAAACTGGGCATTTTCCCCCAACTCTGGCCGGCAAAATACAATTGTTACTAGGCTGAGTTCAGGCTGCCTAGCCCAAAGCAGCTTCATCTCTTTACCCTGGGAAGTGTTAGCATAAAGAACGTACAGGCTTGCTTAATCTCAAAACTAGTTCGCAGCCCCTTTGCTCAAAGCATCCATGACGACGACCGGAAACTAGTGGAGCAAGCGTTCGGATTTGATAAGCTGCGTTCTACGGGGAAATTAGAGTAAACGTGAAGTCGGCAAAGCGCTTGCTCTACCTTCCCTCCTACAAACACGTTAGGCATCTGTATATATGAACAAGTCTGGAATCTTGACGAGGCAGATGACCAGGAGGAGACGCTCTGTTTCCTCAGGGAGGACTCACACAATGAATGAAGCACTCTTGGGACCCTTACCCAGGAGGCACTGGATTTTACATCATCTCGGGTCACACCCACACTCCATGATGTAGCTTCTTGCTCTGAAAGGTGGAAATGAACGGCCTTGCTCTTTGACAAACAGGGCCGGAGCCTAACATGCTGAGGGGTGGGACACACGCCTGTGTCGGCATGTGGGCTCCAGAGGGGAAGTTAGATCTAACAGGCTAAGTGGGTGGGACACATGCCTGTGTAGGCATGTGGGCTCCAGAGAGGCATGCTAGACCTCTCTTTTATCATTCGATACCTGTGCTTTGGAAGCAGGGTCTCTCACTGAACCTGAAACTTTCTGTGTTGTCTAGGCCGGATGGCCAGCAAGCACCTAGGCTCTGCATTTTGCTACTCCCAGTGCTGGGGTTATAGGCAGATGCAGCCATGCCTGGCGTTGGTGGGAAGGATGGGAATCTGAAGTTGGGTCTCTTTGCTTTCACAGCCAGTACCCTTATCTACAGAAAATCTCTTCAGCCCTGGGACCTGACATGTTTTTATGGCAATCACTTTGAGTGTTTGTTTTGAGATAAGTATTTTATACGACACCTTTCAGGTTCTGGGACCGCACAAGGCTGGCTATGTTCCATTTTTAAAGGTTTATAGCTATTACAGGCTCCATGCTGATTGACATTGAGGTCTATTTTGGATCTAGTACTGGCTGTTCTTTTTTTCCTCTTGAACCACCTGTCTTAGAGAAAGCCAAGAACAAAGTGCTTTGTATCACGAACCATCAATTTTTAAAGTGCAGTGAACTCTGTGAATGATTAGCTCAGTTTTCAGCTACCGGAGACTTAAAAACACAAGACAAACTGCCATGACTTGCTTTGTTCCACTCCGGCAAGGATTCCCAAACTGAGGGTTTGTGCCTGAGTTAGGAACCCTTGTAGGAAAGTGCGAGTTCTCCCAGGTAAAGCAAGCGGACGTAGGATTTAAGACACCCATGCCAGTCTTTTTATCCCTTTCCGGAACAAAGTCGCAGGTCATTTAAGGAGTCGTAAAAAAAATATTTAAAAGTGGCGCAAAGTTCTCAGTTAACTCAGAAAGTGGCACGGTTCTCAATTAATTCGGGGCTCACCTTGGGCAAGCCAAAGGAGCTCTTTGCCTTGGTCTCAATGGAGCTGTTTCCTGGGTAGAGCAATGGCTGCCTGTGCTCTTTGGCCTCAGTTTCTTAACTATGAGCAAAAGGGATGGTAGGAGAAGTCTGAGGGGATTTTCTTCTGTTGGGCTTTGTGTGCAGCAAGAGAACTCGCTTTGTGGGAGCCTAGGCAGTTTGGATGCTCACCTTACTAGACCTGGATGGAGGTGGGTGGTCCTCGGACTTCCCACAGGGCAGGGAACCCTGATTGCTCTTTGAGCTGACGAGGGAGGGGGACTTGATTGGGGGAGGGGGAGGGAAATGGGAGGCGGTGGCAGGGAAGAGACAGAAATCTGAAACAAAGAAAGAAAGAAAGAAAGAAAGAAAGAAAGAAAGAAAGAAAGAAAGAAAGAAAGAAAGAGAAAAAGAATGAGCACTTTCCTGCTCCTGGGAACAGAGAATGAGCAGGGTACCGCATTTAAAGATCTCATGAACACCAGAGTCACCACGCTTTCCCTTTGGGTAGAGATTTACAGTTCCACGCTCCATCCCCTTGTCTGGCAGAGTGTGGAAAGCGGTAGAACGGGAAGGCTAACTGGACTCCTGGTGGCACCAGTAGGCTCTCACACTGTCTTGTGGTGAAGCCACACAACAGATAACCTTAGAGCAGCTTGCGGAGGTCTGAGGAACGAGGAATTGCTCCGTGAAGAAGGGCAATCCCTTCCTCAGCTTTGGTTTTGGAGCCTTGTTGCTCTCACAATGGTACCTCTGATTTTGCCACAGTCCTAGTTCAGATTGACAGGAGGAGGAGATCAGTGAGCCTAATGAAGGTCTGTTGTGAAGAGGGGAAAAAGAAGCCAGGGACAGCCACACGAGGGCTCACTGTCTTGTCAGTGTTAACTGTGTATATGCGCGGAGCGGAACAGGGATTTGCTACCTGGGCGCAGCACTTAAGGATGGAACGAAGGCGGTTACCACCTTCATTTGCGAAGTGTGTTTTTACCAAGGATATCTTCACGCTTAATTTACACAAAACAACTCTCTGGTGTGCTCAATTTGGGTGAAAGGGCAATCCCTTGCCGCTTGTTGTTTTACCTCTGCATCCACTAACCCTCCAAGCATGTTACAGTGCCCAGCCTTCTCTTATAGCCACACAAAACATCGAGCCAGCCATGGTGTGTGCCAGGCTTGAAGAGATTCTGTCTAAAAGGCAAAGCAGACCAAAGGAAGCAGAAATCTGCGGTGCAAAGCTGATGTCCAACTGCTAAAGAAAACATTTTGAGGCCAGCCTGGTCTACAAGAGCTAGTGCCAGGACAGGCTCCAAAGCTACAGAGAAACCCTGTCTCGGAAAAAAAAAAAAAAAAAAAAAAAAAAAAAAAAAAAAAAAAAAAAAAAAAAAAAAAAAAAAAAAAAAAAAAAAAACTAAAAAAAAGAAAACATTTTGAAGCTATAAGCATGGAGAGATAGAAACGACCTCAAATTTATTCAAATTCAACATCCTTGTTTATAGATGGGGTGGGTGCGGGCAGATGAAAGACTGGTGGACTCAAAGCAGAGACAGAAACCCATGGCTGCTTCTTAAAATGCAATTTCTTCTCAGCCTTCCAGTGGTCATTCCACTTCCCAGAAGTCAGTGTGTCTTGTTCTTGTCAGCCTTTGGAACAGAAGGAGCTGTTCTCAGCTGGTGTCAAAAGGCCAGAGAACAGTGTGTCCTCTGCAGCTCCCCAAACAATTTAAAATCTCTGCTTAGGAGTCCCCTAGAAGTCGTCCATTGAGACCACCCCTCCCATCCGGTGCTGGACTTCACCCCACTGCGGTCTGCAAAGACATTGCGCAATTTCTTCTCGAGCATCTCCAAATCAGATAAATCATAGTTCTCCCCATAATAACACGCAACATCTGAGAGAATAAAGAAAGAAAGGACACACATGGGCATGAATGAAACGGCGATATAGAAATGAATTCACCCAAGGAAGAATGGTCAGTATCGCTTCAACACAGAAAAGAAGGTCCCACGGGGTTTGGAAGCTGATCCTGACGTTAGACGCAATGGCCTCTTTCTAGGTCCTAGGTCTCAGAGCTGCCTCACAGGCTCAGAAATAGGTCTGATGCCCCCATGTCAGTCTTTGCTTGCAAGCTGAAGGTGACTTTCTGTATTGTCCCCGAGCTTCTTTCTATACAAATAAACAGCCTACCTGGGCAGTAGTAGCACACGCCATTAATCCCAGCACTCAGAAGGCGGAGGCAGGTGGATTGCTGTGAGTTCAAGGTCAGCCTGGTCTACAGAGTGAGTTCCAGGACAGGCAGGACTGTTACACAGAGAAACCCTGTCTCAAAAAGCCAATGATGATGATGATGATGATGATGATGGTGATATACACAACCTAGTTTCTGTGATATCTTGTCAGTTATGTCTCTTGCACCGTATTTCCACTCTTTTCTCTCTGGGATTACAAATACACACACGGCACCTCTTGGCTTTGCCCTGCCTCTCGCTAATGCCTTTGCCATTCTTTCTTGTATTTCATTTGAGATCATTTCTAATTTTCTTTTCCTTTCAAAATAATTTTTTTTCTTCTGAAGCAACATCTAGTCTGCTGTTGACTGAGAATATTTTTATCTACATGTCTGGAAGTTCAGATTGGATACTTTCCTTATTAGAGTAAAACATTATAAAATCACCATTCTAATCATTTTGGGTGGGGAGTTTCCTTAGATTATTAAAACACACCTCCAGAAATCTTTATCATAGAAGACTAGAACAGTGTGTTTTTGGAGATTATAATCTAATTACATCATTTTCCTTTTCCCCCTTCCTCCCTTCAAACCCTCCCACATACCTTCCTTGCTTGCTTTCAAATTTATGCCCTCAGTTTTCATTAATTGCTGTTATATACATATATCTTCCTAAAGCATCCTGCCCAATCTATATAACATTACCTCTCTGGATATGTTTACAGGGCTGGCCATTTGGTATTGGATAGCCTATTAGTATGCTCTTCCTTGGGGAAGACTTTCTCTAGCTCTCTAGTTCCCGTTGCCTCTAGTTTTTTGTGTAGGGTTGAGGCCTCCTGGGCTTTCCTGCCCACTTCACCATGTCCGTTGTTGTCCTTGTTCAGCTTGTGTTTGGACAGTCATGGTGGGACTTTGTGGGTGTAGCATCTGACATGACTAGGAGACACAGTCTCACAGCACACTGCCTGATCCCCTGGCTGTTACAGCCCCCCTTCTACAATGTTCCCTGAGCCATCGCTTCAGGAGCTGTGTTGTAGGTGAACCAGTTGGAACGGGCTCTGCAGCTGTGCCTTGTAATTATATTAACTCAATGAAACGTATGATTTGGAAGTCATTTCTCCTTATTCGGGGGCTCCTTTTTGTTTTACTATGTCCTTGGAGAAGCAAAACTTTGTTTCCATGTAATCTCATTTGTCTCTTGTTGCTTTTAGCTCCTATGGGCTTGATGTCATAGTCAAGGAATGGTTGCTGGTCAGCAAGCTGACTTGAAAGAAAAGGCATTACCTACAAGTCTGTTGACCTGGCTTTGATCCCTGGAACCTTACACGATGGAAGGAGAGAACTGACTGCTGCAAATTGTTCTGGGACCTTCATATTGAAACACACACATGCAAGTGCACATGCGTGCACACACATATACACACACTTATAAAAAATGAAAAAATATAAAAAATAATTGACAAATCTAATATTACAAAAGCTTTGACCTATGTTTTCTGCCTAGAGTTTCATAATTCAAAGTTTTCCCACCTTAGTCCATGTGGGGTTGTCTTTTTATTTAACTAGGATGAGGTCCAGTGTTGGGAGCAGTGAGACCCCAGATCCTGAATTTCTTGTAATCCTCTGATCTGAGTGCCTACAGCTGCTCTGAGCACGAGACCTTCAGGAGTTCCTGGTGGCAGGAGAGTGGTTTCTGGTGGGTTTGGCAGGGGCATGGCTATCTCTATATAATCTGCCCCTGACCACAATAAAGGGGGACATTCTTGGGGAATTCAAGGATGACCTGTGTCACTGTCTCTGTCTGCATCTGTTTGTGTATTTTAACCTCCAGCTCCCTTGCCCGAAGCTCGGGGACTGGGTGCCAGCGCACCGAACGCAGACACAGGGTGGGGGGGGGGCGCAGTGCACGGCATTTGGAGGTCTCCACCGTGATATCGGGAAAGAGGACACTGAGAGACTACCCGTGGAAGCCCCTCCAAGAGAGGTAAGCAGACAGAGTCGTTCCTGGCCAGCGGAAACATATTGAGGAGCAAAGATGGGAGGTATCTTTCCTTGGTTCAGAAAAGAGTCGGACGATAGGGGGGAGTTTGATGATTTAGAGCTAGTGGAGGATAGTGGGGAGGATTCATCAGAAGAAGAGGAGATTATACGTAAGGAATTAAAAAATCTCTTTAAAAAGCTGAGAAAATGTAGAGTAAAAAGACTCACTCTTTAAAAAGCTGAGAAAACGTAGAGTAAAAAGACTCACTCTTTAAAAAGCTGAGAAAACGTAGAGTAAAAAGACTCACATCCAACTCCCTAGGCCCCACCGGCTTATAATAATGAAGGTTGGTGGTCTCAGTTGAGTAGGGGCTCTGGCACTGAACAAAGAGTTTGTTTCCGTCCTGTACACATGGTTGCACCGGTGATGGAGGTGCCAGACACCAACAACCCAGGGCAAACAATTCGCCAACATTTTGCAATACAATTTAAAGAAATGAAACAATTAAAGGAAACTGTAGCTGCATATGGGGCTCAAGCACCCTTCACGTTGGCCATGGTAGAATCTTTCTCGGCTATGTATTTAACACCAGTGATCGGCAGCAATTGTGTCGTGCTGTCTCATCTGGGGGAGATGATCTCCTATGGCGAGGGGACTATCAGGAAAACTGTAAGCAAACGGCCCAGTTAAATGCTCTAGCGGGTCAAGCTCAACGTAATTTAGATATGTTAACTGGGGCTGGGGCTTATGCCAATTTGCAGCAACAAATTCTTTATGATCCCGGAATATTCGCCCAAATAGCTGCAGCTGCCACTAAAGCGTGGAAGGCCCTACCTAACAAAGCAGCTGGGGATCAATTACCAAAAGTTTTATAAGGACCATCTGAACCATCCCAAGATCATGTAGATAGACTGTTACCTATGGGGATGTGATCTCTTAGCAGAGATGGGGGCAGTCTTAACACAACCTACAAAGGTGACCCCCCTGAAAGCCGCCTTGGCGATGAAAGCTATGGATGGCTAGCCTGTTGGCTGGGGGAGAGGAGCTGTTTGTGTTTTCCTCCAGGAATGGATAAGCCCATTTGGGTACCAGAGAGATATGTTTGGGCTGTGGAAAATGATGGGAAAGGATCCTGTGATGAGCCTGAGAAATGACACTTGTCATTCTCTTGATGAGCCTCCTGGTGAGTCCCAGACAAGCGGAAAGCACTGTGTGAAGCCTGGTAAGGAACCCCCTTGTATTGATCAGTGAGCCAAGCTAGTTCTTTGTGTTCATCTTTTTATTCCTCAAACTATACTGCTGGAACTGCTTTAAGCAATATGGCAAAAGAACAGGCTTCTATTAATCAAAAGGAATCCTATACAAGTGAGTGTAGTTGTTCCTATTTTTCTTTTTTGGAATATTTCTCTGAGAGCCCAGGCAGTATTAAATCCCGTGTTTGTTTTGGTTTTCTTTCTTTTTTTCTTTTAATTTTTGTAGTATGGAATAGCACCTTTGGGGGAAAAGATAATCTTGGTTGTTCTTTCAGAAACTGTGGCCTGAGCGACTGCTGGGATGAGCACTCCAGTGCTGCCTTGTTGGTTCGGGTACCAGCCATCATACCACTGCCAATTACCAAAAAGACTAAGCAGACTGAGATGACCCTGTATCGAGAGAAACGAGATTCTGGAGAGACAGCTGCAGTGGTTGCTGTCTTCGTGGTGGCTGCTGCTGCAGCCATGGTTGCAGGACTGGCAACGGCACAAACATCGTTGGTGTCGGACACCGTGGATAAACTGGCGAGAAGAGTCAACAGTGCTCTCCAGACTCAGGATGCCCTGAGTGTCCACATTAAATTTGGACTTTCAAATTTAAATCAAGAGACTGCCCTATTGTAGGAGCAGGGGGACTTATGACTAGTACAACAAATGTCTTGTTCACACTTATCATTCCATTTGTATGACATCTGTTAATATTGCTAATGCCTCTTATGTGGTGAAACAACTCAATGGTTACTTGAGCAGCCCTTGAAATGTTACAGTTAGCACACCAGATTGTAACTGTTTAGCCAAAGGGATGGTTGAATACCATAGCCCAAATGGGAGGCTAGGTCCAGTGGTGATTGGGGACCCTATTGCTGGCAATCAGCGCCTGTTGCCATGGGCATTCATTTCCAAATTCTGTGTAAGATCAGACAACCCATGAGAATGCAGCATATGGTCACTTAGCAAGTCCTTCTGACCCTGTTGGCCAGGAAGGTTTGGTTGCAAATACTGCACCAACAATGAAGACTCCTCCGTAGACGGGCAACTTCTACAGAAGAGGGCCCACCTAAGACAGGGAAGGGGCCTCCCAAAGATGGGTAAGAATTTACTCTTCTGAGATGACCTAAGACAGGAGGATCTTCTGTTTTATAAAAAGGGGGGAGATGTTGGGATTAATGAGTCCTGGCCTTCAGTTGCTTTTCCCTCCTAGAACCTTCTAATATAAGTTACTAGAAGCTGTGCCTAGTTAGAGGATCACCTGTTGACCATTGACTGCAGTGTATTTAAGTCTACATGGTGTTAATAAATATGGGCTTTCTGAACCAGCGTTGGGAGCTGTGTGTGTCAGTCTATCTCTGCGTCTGAGTTTTCAACCTCCAGCCCCTTTCCTGAAGCTCGCGAACTGGGTGCCAGCGCACAGAGCACAGACATGGGGGCGCGGTGCGCAGCAATTGAAGGTCCCAGGCGAGATTTCGGCAGTCCAGGTTTGTGTTGGGAACTGTGGACCCCCAGATCTTGAATTTTCTGTAAACAGCTTGTTTTCCTGCAGATGCTCTGAGCAAACAACTTGTTTTCCTGTGCTTGCAACTGCTCTGAGCACAAGACCCTCAGGAGTCCCTGATGGCAGGAGAGTGGTTTCTGCTGGGCTTGCAGCTGAGAGTTAGGGCGTGGCCATTGGTCAAGCAGAGCTTATATAAGCTGCCCTGGAACACAAAGTGGGCATTCTTGGCATTCTTGTTTCAAGGATGACCTGTGTCTCTGTCTCTGGCTCTGTGTGTGTGTGTGTGTGTGTGTGTGTGTGTGTGTGTGTATGTGTTTCAATCTCCAGCCCCTTGCCCTGCTCGCGAATCATACTAAAGCGCATAGTGCAGAGAGCAGGCATAGTGCGGTACAGGTTTGTTCTTGGTCATGTGGTATACAGTACCACTAATAACGATGAAGTGTTTGGTTTACTTCCCACTAAGTGGTCTTGGATACAGAACAGTAACGGCCTTGTGGATGCTGAATCTAACCTTCCCAATGTGAGAGCACCCCCAGAGACTGTCTGCCTTTAAGGCCCTACAGCCACTCTTTAGAGATAGAAGTTCTGATAGGTTAGAAAGAAAGAAAATAGCAACCTTAAATGCTACAAAGATTAGACATCGCAAGGCAATCACTGACAACATGCTTAGGGCGTAGCTATTTCCTCTGAATCAAAACATTCCACTGGAGTCAGGAAGTTGGCTCAGCGGATAAAAGTGCATGCCATTCAAACCCAAATAACTGAATTTGATCCCAGAGCCCTAGGCTAGAAGGAAGAAGAGGGCTTGGGCATTCTCATGTGTGTGCATACCCAACAATAATTAATGAAATAATTTGTAAAAAGACTCAAGAGGTAACTAAACTTATAACACTCAAAAAGCTGTAAGTTTTGCATTACACTTGAGTACTAACCCCCTGTGCATTGATCCGTGAGTCTCATTCTTCTGTGTGTAGTCACTATGACAAGGGAGGGGCAGCCTCCCCCTACAGTGTGCCTGGGCAGCCTTAGTGGAGGTTAGTTGATCATGAATGTGTGTGCTGATTTCTGGGATGCCTGTTCTGTTCCATTTGTCTTGGCATCTACTTGCATGCAGTTGCACGCTGGTATTTGTGTGTCTTTGGGTGTGTGGGTACATTTATGTGTGTATGGACGTTTGTGTGTATGCATATATGTGGGGTCAGAAGGCAACTTCAGATGCCTGTCTTCAGGACTATCCACCTTCTTGCTGTTTTTGTTGTTGGGGGTGTTTTACTGTTTAGAAGGTCTCATACTAGTCCGGAACTTGCCAAGTAAGTTAGGCTGTCTGATCAGCAGCCCCAGTAATACACCCATCTCCACCTCTCTAACACACTCTAGATGTCGTTTCTTAACGTGGGTTCTGGAGACCAACTACAATGATGAGTTACTGCCCCACCCACATACTGTTTTGATATCTGTAGCTTTGTTATGCATTTTGGAATCAGGAAATATGATGTCTCCTACTTTGTTCTTTCTTGAGACTGCTTTGGCTATTCGACATTGCAGAGTAAGTCCTGTGTATGTTGTGAGAATTGTGATATGGATTTCATGGAATCTGCCGACTGCTTGGTCGCTGTGGATATTTTCGCTTCATTCTCCTGGCACAGCTATGTAGCTCATGTTTCCTTAGAGAAATGGGCATGATGCATAATTTTATCTTGCATGATTTAATAAAGTATATCAAGGACTGGGCACCTTCTGACAACGGTTAAACAGTTAAAGAGAAGCAACCTGCGATAGGTGAGGCTATCACATATTTTACTTGTTCATAAAGGATAGCAAGAGCTTATACTCTACATCCCGAGTCAAGTGAAATGATCCTGCTTGTACCACCTGCGTTACTCTCTTGGTACAGTTCACGCACCACTGTACCTTTTGTGAGCTGGGCAAGGGCCTGGAGATTGAAAGAACACACAAGAGACCTGGGTCATTCGAGAGGAGATGCCCTTTATTCAGACTTAGGAAAAAACCTTACATACCTAACTGCTGCACAATGGAATTCCCCCCAGGCAGGTGGGAAATTATCACGCCCAAATGGAGTAAACAACGCCCTATAGCAATCATCAGGCAGGGTAGAGGGAGCCCAGGATAGCTGGGAAATGCAACAAAATGTCTGGCCAGAAACTGTCCACAAGATGAACCTGGGAGGAGGGGTAGACCCATGGACCCTACACCTGCTGATGGGCACTCTAGGCCCATCTAACGTGCCTTACAAACACAAGAGGACAAGAGCCTCCTTTCCTCTCTTCCTGGGGAGAAGTCGAGGTGTCCCAACAGGGAATACAAATAAGAACCTTCCTATAGCGCCATACTGAGCTAACAACAATTAGCACTCTGAGTCTCAGTTTGGGGGTCCTTAATAAAGAATGCCCATTTTTAGGGAGGATTGGGTCCGGTGGAGTTATAGCTGGGCTATAATTCTCTCTGCACCAGAGTAAAGTGTGGGGACAGCACTGGAGTTGATTTAACAATGTGATTTATAATTTATGTATATAGAAAGTGACTGAGCCCATTTTGCCACTGGGCGTGTGTATCTTGGTGTGCCCTGTCCTATTATGTTTTTGTTTTTCCTACTTTCTTGACCTAAATATAGCACTTATAATGTTTTTTATTAAAGCCTTTTGTATGACTACAAGTACCTTACGATCCCAGCTAAGTAGCTTTCTTAAAAATTCAGTTTTTAAGAAAGGTACACGCCTTTAATCCCAGCACTCCGGAGGCAGAGGCAGGCGGATCTCTGTGAGTTCAGGGCCAGCCTGGTTTCCAAGAGCTAGTTCCAGGACAGGCTCCAAAGCTACAGAGGAACCCTGTCTCAAAACAACAACAACAAAGTTCAATTTTTTCAGTTTTTTGCTTATTTGACTTTGTTCAATATGTGCTTCCCTTTTTATATGTGTATGTTCACATGGGTGTGGTGCATGTGCGCACGTGAGTTTTTACGGGTCCCAAGGTCAATGTCAGATGTCTTTCTCAATCACTCACCTCCTTATATACAGAGGTAGGGCATCCTGTTAGCCCCAGAGCCGCTGGTTCCATTCTGACTAGTCCGCTTTCTCTGGGGAATTTACACTTCTGTCTCCCGACTGTGGATTACAGACAGGCTGCCACGACCACCCAACTTTCACTAGAGTTCTGGTCTTCAGGCTTGCATAGCAAGTGTTCTCGCCACTAAGTCATCCAGAGCCCTTCATTGCTTCCCCGAGACAATGTTTAACTATATCTCTTCTTCCTGCCATTTAGTTAGATACTTTAAATCAATGTAATCCAATTTTAATTTGGTTTTCAGAGCATATGACTCATAATTTTTGCCTCTTGGAGATGGGAGTTTTGGATCATGGCCCAGTTTTGCATTTTGTAAGCCTTTCATAAATATTCAAAAAAAACAGATAAGAATATTTGTATAGAGCATATGCAGTCATTTAACTTCTGCCTTATTAATTCAAAATATTCCTTGAATAGCCAGCATGCACATGCTTATGAAGAGTGTTCATGAGTTACTTGGGGCTCTTGATAGAAAGTATGTTGAACTTCACTAGATCTTCTGGGCTCCCTACTCTTCTCCAGCTCTATTAGGCTCAAGGGCGATGGCCAACTGTTGCTCTGAGACCCTCACGCAGAGTAACAAGAACACACCTGAACCATTATTGGCTGTAGCCTATCCTCATGAATGGCAGCCTTCTTGTATCCATTCCTCTCCCATAGATTAGACTGGCGCTTTCAAACCCCGCTGTTTCTCTCATTTCTCTATGATTCTAACTTCTCAAGACAGCATTGTTTAATCTCATTTGCAGGGATCTCATTTGCAGATTTTCTTTAGTCTGACTCTCTTTGTCGGGTTTCACGCTTCCTTGAATACTCTACAGGGTGAAATGGTTCTGATTGTTCTTATTTGACTTTGTCCAATATGTCACCCTATCATAATAGGGCTAAGTAGATATCAGTTGAATGGAGTTGTCCTCTCTTTTCTCTTTTCACCTTTGTTGCTTTGTTTTCAACATGCCCTCCCCCCCTCCGACTTTGGCTCAAGGGTTTGTTTTTTTTTTTTGTCTTAAGTTTTTCCCCATAGATGGACGATAGAAGAGGTGTCAGTTCTATTTCTACAAGTTTGCTTTCTTATTGCAGAATATTTTATCCATGTTTTTTGTTGTTGTCGTCATTTTGTTTGCTTTCGTCAACTTGACACAGTTTGGGAAGAACTCCACCGAGAAAGTGCCTCTGTCAGATTGACATGTAGGCAAGTCTGTGGGACATTTTCTCGACTGGTAATTGATGTGAAAGGGCCCGGGTCACTATGGGTAGTGCCACCCCTGGGCAGCTGGGTCGGGGCTCTATTCAAGAGCAGACCCAGGAAGCCACGGAACCAAGCCAGTAAGCAGCATTCTATAATCCCTGCTTTAGTTCTTGCCCCCAGGTCCCCAGCTTGAATTCCTGTCTTAACTTCCCTCAAGGGCGGAGTGTGACCTGACTCTATTTTAGAGTAAACCGAAATAAATACTTCTCTCCCCAAGCTGCTTTTGGTCACGGTTTTTTTTTATAACAGCCTTAATAGAAACTCTAACTGAGAAAACAGCATACACATTTTCCCAACATCTTTTATGCAAAATATTACATTCATGGAAAATCATGCATGGAGAAGGGAAATCAGTGATGCTGGGGTCTGGCTAGGAAGAGCAAAATACTTCTAAAGGGCCGAGAGGACCACTCGTTGTCAGTTGAGAGAGGGCTAGAGTTCTCACTGGTCAGTCATGTCCTTTACTTTGAAAAGACGTACAGAGAGTAGAAGGAAAAAGCAAATAAAATACTTCCCTATTTCTTTTGGCACCGTAAAAGTGATATGATTCAAAGGCTGGAGTGGACATGGTATGCCTCAAAGAATGTGTTTCTCAATATAGATGGATAACCCACCCTGCCTGTGGCCTTCACTCTGCAGGCGCCATGTGCAATGATTCTGGCTTTATTGTGAGGAGGTGGTGGCTCTCCTACAAGGAAAGCCTAATAACATACTCCCGGAGTTATAACACTTCTGTTATCTGCGGATTATGACACTTCTGATCAAGACGCCCAGATTAGCACGTGCACTCCAAAGTGCAGCTCCCTCTCTAGCTGCCTCGTTGGCTGTGGTTGTCTGTCCCGCAGAGACGGCACAATCTCAGGAGACCTTTGCTTTTCTCAACTTAAAATAATTTACTGTACATGATCTCATCCAGCCGCAGAAGCTTTGTAAACAAAACGGACAGAAGGACCCTCAAAATGCAATAGAAACAGTTTATCTTTCCAGTACAACTGAGACCCAGAAAGCCTCGCAGAGCAGAGACCCTCACATTGTCAAAAGGCACAGTTCTTAAAATTTGTGATAGAGTTTATGAAATATTTTGCCTCATTCTTTGTCTTTTGCCTCGGTCCAGTTAGCATGTAGTGTTCCAAGAAAACTTTAAGTCACGGAAGGATTATGTGAACCCCCTTCCTTCCTAACCCCCCTCCTCCTTTCGCTCTTTCTCTCTCCCTTCACTCTCTCTTCCTATTCTCCTTCTTAAGATGAAATCTTTGGAACTCAACCTGTGCATATGGCGAGGTTTTGCCTGGACCATGGCCACACGAAAGGATAAATACCACTTTTCTTTATTTTGAGAGGAAGGGCACACAGGGCAAATGTGTAAAAACAGCTGCACATGGATGGTTGTGTGTTTTAGCAGTGTACAGCATATCTGGACTGCTAACGATCAGAATCTCTTCATTTGCTCTTCACACGTAGCTATGTGGGCAGTGTGGGCTACTCAGCAAGGTCCAGCCAGTAAACCTGGAGTCCACGATGACAAGCGTAGCATGCAGAAGGAGAGGAAGCAGATGTTTGTATTCATCAGCAAAATGCCCTTTCAGCTCTGGGCAAGGCAAAGAGAGAGATCTAAAAAACACTAAAATTTTCTTTCCACTCTATTGAATCAAAGACCCAGATATTAATCCACACACCTACGGATACCTGACTTTTGACAAAGAAGCAAAAAAATATAAAATGGAAAAAAGAAAGCATATTTAACAAGTGGTGCTGGCATAACTGAATATCAACATGTAGAAGAATGCAAATAGATCCATGTCCATTACCATGCCCAAAACTCAAGTCCAAATGGATCAAAGACCTCAACATAAAGTCAACCACACTGAACCTCAAAGAAGAGAAAGTAGAAAGTACACTTGAACTCATTGGCACAGGAGACCACTTCCTAAATATAACCCCAGTAGCACAGACACTGAGAGAAACAATTAATAAATGGGACTGCCTGAAATTGAAAAAACTTCTGTAAAGCAAAGGAAACAGTCAACAAGGCAAAATGGCAGCCTACAGAATGGGAAAAGATCTTCACCAACCCCATATCGGAGAGAAGGCTGATCTCCAAAATATACAAAGAACTCAAGAAATTGGTCATCAGAAAAACAAATAATCCAGTAAAAAAAAAAAATGGAGTACAAACCTAAACAGAGAACTCTCAACAGAGGAATCTAAAATGGCTTAAAGACACTTAAGGAAATGTTCAACATTCTTAGTCATCAGAGAAATGCAAATTAAAACAACTCTGAGATTCCATTTACACCTGTAAGAATGGCCCAGATCAAAAACACTGATGACAACTTATGCTGGAGATGTTGTGAGGTAAAGGGAACACTCCTGCATTGCTGGTGGGAGTGCAAGCTGGTACAGCTGCTTTGGATATCAGTGTGGAGATTTCTCAGAAAATTAGGAAAATTTTCTCAATTGTCCTGAATCAGCCATATGACTGGTGACGAAATAAATACAGCCCAAGATTGTGTCTACTTGTTGGCTGCCACTCTGAAGTGAGATAAAAAAATTTTAAAGGTAGGGCTTTTAATAAAGGGAAATTTTCTTTATTCCTTTTTCTTCCTCCCCTCCCCTTTTTTGTTTTTGTTTTTGTTTGTTTGTTTGGAGAATGTAATTTCAGCCAGAATGGGAAAGTCTTTCTCACTTCTGCCATGACAAACGGATTGTTACATGATGGAAAGACAGACAAGACACAGACTAAGAAAGGAAGCCAGTGCCTCTGGAGTTAGTGTTTCTGGGGTGGAAACAAGAGAGAGAGAAGATCCAAGCAAGAGTCCAACCTGAATTTCTTAGCCTCCCAGGACTGGGTGCCAGGAAAAAGAAGGACACTGTGGGAAGAAGAAGCTGTTGGGTCCTGTTCGCGTCTCTGCGAAGTGGCCATTTGCCCAAGCTGGAGCAGAGCCAGGGCACAACTTAATTTGGCAACCAGGCATGATGAGTCAGAAATTATCCTGGAATTTTGCTTTTCAGGGTAGTGGCTGTCCCTGCGTGACAAGGAGGGGCACTGAAGGTTCCTTCATCTCTGGATTAGGAGACAGAAGCAGGGAGGAGGTGAGGTGTGGTGAAGAGATCAGGTGATTTGCAGTTACAGGTCTGCCCATGGGGCTGGGATGCAGGAGCTGAAACCGGACTCCTAATCTTGGCTCGGAATGGGTTATCAGATGAGGAGGCCTGCACAAAGGTCATGGCATTTGTTTTATTGGCTAAGTTAAGGAAATAACACCAGGGCTTTTGGTAGCCCTGCGTCCACCAGGGAGGGCTCTCGGCAGTAAGAGAAGACAGCACCATGAACATGGAGACACGGGAGAGGGAAGTGTGCCCACGTGTGCCTTTGTCTGATGCCCTGGGAGATGGTCAAGGCGACCCCAGGAAACTGAGCACCTCATGTTACCAAAAGATAAAGAGCCCCAAATAAAACGTACAATTGTCATTGATTTACTTGGCTGTGTGTGGCAAGGTCTAACCCACACACTTACTTGCCACCTTCCTGTTCCAGATTCCCTCCTACTGAGATTACGTGCGTGTGACACTCCAGTCCTAGAATGATCATAGAAATCATTGTAGTGATACACTCTTGAGACCTCATTCGGAAGACACACCGGACTGCACACCTTAGATGCTGTGTACGCATGTACGTACATTTCTAATACAAACACTTACAAAATGGTATATACATGCATAAATGAAGCAAGTAACAACAGGGGTGGGGATAACAGGTAAAATACTTGCAACATTATCTCCATGGGCAGTAGGGTTCCTTTGCCAGGGAGGCACTAGCAGACCACAGCTTTAGTACTGAGCTCACGCTTTGCTCTGAAAGCACAATCACAGGCAAGACAACTATTACGGACATCTTGCTTTCAGGGGAAACCTGATCCTAATCATGTAACTCAGGGTGCATTTATTGGTGCTAAATGTGCTAAATACTGAAAGAGTTAGTACTTTTAAAGCTGTGTCTTTGCTAGCTTTAAAATGTATTGTCGCAACCACTATGTCAAAGACCAGAGGAGCCAATTGGGATGGAGGCTGACCTTCAACCTTCCACCGAGGCAGAAGTTGGGCACTTCTCCTCAGTGCCTTATAGCATGACTGGGGGGTGAGCTAAAAGTCCACCTTGAAGGACCACAGTCATAGAACTCGCAGACCCTACCTGCCAAAAAGAAAGTAAGTGGGGCACGGGCCAGAGAGATGGCTCAGAGCTCAAGAGCACTGACTGCTCCTCCAAAGGTCCTGAGTTCAATTCCCAGCAACCGCATGCAACCAACTAGAATGAGATCTGGTGCCCGCTTCTGGCATGCAGACATGTGTGCAGGCAGAACACTGTGTACGTGATAAATAAATAAATAAATAAATAAATAAATAAATAAATAAATAAATCTTTCTTTAAAATAAAAAGTAAGCAGGGAGCAAGGTCTGGGTTGGAAGGCAGAGGTGACAGAGCACGGCATAGTATTTCAAGGGACTGGGGAAGCATTTAAGAGCCCAACCATGGCCACAGCCGAAGGTGAAACGAAGGGGCTGTAACTGAGAGCAAGGTCAGACAGAGTGCCTAGCTTCAACTTTTGCCAGTTTCCAAATCCCCACCCTTCAAATGCTCACTTCTATTTGTGATAGCACAGGTGCTGACTTTTTGTTGATCATGGCAGTCATCTGAGAAATCCAAGACAACATCTATGTGGTGCTGGCTGAGCCCACTGTCACATAAAACCCGTGCAATCACTGTGACAGGGGTTAGCACGCATCTCGGTTGGACAGTGACAGTTGTCACGAAGCCATCCACTAGTCGTCAGCCGTCCACTCTCGCCTGTCCTGGTTGAGGTGTCTAGCTCCAGGGCCCCTGGTTAGACATCTGTCAGGCATATGGACATCTAAGGCAGAGGAACACGCTCTATAAAAAGCAGAACAAACCAGTTGCTTCGTCTTCCTTCTGAGCTTACGGAACTGCTTAACTGCCACCAGCTCTACAGCTGTGGCCTATTTAAGTGCTATCACCTAAAAGCATAGCTCAATAAAATACTTACTACATCCTTGCGACTTTGTGGCTCTGTAAGCCCTGGTGTGAGAAGTGCCAAGGTCGGCGACAGGGCCATCCAAAAGGTTTGGTAGAACTGGGCGGAAATTACTGTCAGTAGCTTACACAGAGGGGATCAAAGCCTATGTTACACAGTGACAGCACACGTAAGTACTTACTGTTGACAATCCCATGAAGCACTCGCTGTAAGATCTGAAAGTGGCGATTGCATTGGAGTCCTATTTGTAGAAAGTTGCAGTAATGTGGGCGTTGGCAGCTGCAAAAAACAGGTGAAATCATTTGTGTAAAAAGCATGAACAATATAATACTGACTTACAGCTTTCTGTCAAACTGCTAAGTAGGAGTATACATACGAATTTCTTTTATTGTTGTGGCTTGTTGTTTTTAAGTTAGGCACTTACTGAGAAACATCAGCCATGAGCAGAACTTGTTTACTACCCTGAATTATGTGCTAGACGGAAATATTAGAATCCCAATCCACAACTGTGTGCGTCCAAGCAGGCAGTTCTCAAAGTACTCACTCTGCCAACAAATATTGAGAAATTGCCCTTGCAGTGAAAGCAAAGCAGAAAACGAAGGATCGTGCTTTTCTGAGCCTTGGTTCTGATTTACCCCACACCTGAATTGTACAGCCCCACAGCGAGGGATCGTAGCTACCCTGGCTACATCCAGTAGCATTAAACAAGATCACTACAGTCTTGAGTTAAATGTGTTGTCTACTCTCGTGTTAAAAGTAAATATCCTCCCGGGACACCTTGTCTGGGGTCTGAGCAGAAGGAGAGGAAAGCAGGGGATGACGAATGAATGAATGATGAATGAATGAACCATCAGCTTCAAGGCTCTGTGTTTCTTTTGAGTAGACTCTCGCTTCACCAAAGCGAACACGAATAGAATGGCCGTGAGGTGTTTTGTTGCACATAAAAAGTTCAAGAGTTTTCCCTTAAATAAGTTCAAGTAAGTGTAAATACGAGAAACCGATGGCACCAGGGGCTCCTCATCGTACCATGTCACTCCTTCTCCCATAGCTTGGACATTTCAAGGAATGCAACACTGAATGATGGGTAAATTCCAAGCCTGGAGTCTGTGAGGCTTTGCATCTCTATGATGACAGATAATGGTAATTTTTAATTACTTCTCATATCAGCTGTCCATATAAATATACTCATTTCATTCTCATTTTCCTTGTCCAACTCAATGAGCCTTGACCACTATACTATTTGCTGTCTACAAACGAGATACAATATTCCACCTCCCTCAAAGTTCCCTGGTAGCTCTTTATGATTAATCGACCTCCATAGGCCTCCCAAGACAATCTAGATCCGCCTTCTCTTCTCAGGTTGCTTTATGTAAACTATAATTTTATTGATTAATTGAACTGTGTGTGTGTGTGTGTGTGTGTGTGTGTGTGTGTTTATCAGAGAACAACTTGAGGAGGTCTGGCCTCTCCTTTCTCCATGTGTATCTCAGGAACTGAACTCAGGTTGTCAAACTTGGCAGCCAGCTCTTTTACCCACTCATCCAACTTGCCAGCCCTATTCTATAATTTTATATGAAGCCCTTTTACGCTAACCCCTGCTGCCGAACCCTGGGTTTCGCCTTCCATAGCTTTAGTTACATAGGATCAATAATATTTTAACAATATTACATGAAAAATTCTAAAAATAATCATAAGCTCTTCATTGTGCATGAATATTTTTGAGATATAAAGTGTTTACTATTTTTTTTACTAGATGGTAGCCCACTGATTTTATTTTTAAAAAAATGACGTCATCTGTTAGAAAGGCAACTTCATACCCTCAGCACACCACAATGACGTCATCTGTTAGAAAGGCAACTTCATACCCTCAGCACACCACAATGATGTCATCTGTTTTGGTTTCATCAGCTCTTCTTGTTCTATTATACTCGTTTGAATGCCTTCCCTGAGTAAATGCCAAATTTCTGAGAGGGAAATTACTCGTTTTGGTTCCAAACATAAGCACTGGATCGTTTAATATGAAATTTGTTGATACTATTAGGTTCTGATAAGTCTGCATGGAAATTAGATTTTTATTATAAGTATACTTTCATCTATGAGGATGATAATATGCACCTCTGTTTGTCAATGTGTTCATGCATTCTGTGTTGAGCTGCATTAACACTTGAGCACAAAATAAGTTTTGCATTCCCCGTGTGGATTCTACTCAGTCATAAATGAATTATTTTTGTATATTGTTGTTGATACATTGTATGAGTTGTCAGTATATTGTTAAAGATTTTTATTTCCATGTTCATGAAATCTTAAGTTTTCCTGTG
The DNA here is from genome assembly GCF_014885135.2 of Alexandromys fortis. NCBI lineage: Eukaryota > Metazoa > Chordata > Mammalia > Rodentia > Cricetidae > Alexandromys > Alexandromys fortis. Next base: position 63,438 of record NW_026068142.1, on the reverse strand, counting down.
ACATGTATGAGTTAGGTTTAGCTACCAACACCAACCTTATCAAATAAATTTGGAAATGTAAATAATCACCCTGTTTTTTGAAATTGAGAAAATAGGTTTATTTTTTCTTTGAGAGATTTTTAGAATAATGGCTCATATTACCCGGGCAAGTAGTTGGCTTTGTGTGGAGTTTTAAAATAAACATCTAATGTTTTAATTAACCACAGGGTTTAACAGATTTTGTTTTGTTTTGTTTCACCTTTGACCCTATGATAATTTTAAGCTGTCAATGAATTTGTTCACTTCATTTAAATTGGCAAGTTCATCAGTTAGAACTGTTTGTGAATGTCACTGATATTTTAGCATCTCTAGTGCATGTTTGGCTCACTTCTTTCTCTTTCAGGACTGAATGTGTTATTTGTGTATGTTAATAAACCAGACTGACTGCCAAGAGATCCACCATTAGAATAATCTTCTACAAGAACTAACTGCCTTTGCTTTTATTGATTTCTTTATTTCCTGTTTGTTTCTATGGATTTCCATTTTCATTTATATTAAATTCGGTCGTGGGATAATGCTTTTTGTACACTGTAAAGATTTGTCCCTCGCATATTGGTTTAATAAAACACTGATTGTCCAGTAGTATAGGTGGGGAAACCAGACCAAGAGAACTCTGAGAAGAGGAAATGAAAGATACAGTTTCCACCCAGACACAGAGGAAGCAAGAGGAGAATGCTGTACTGATCAAAGGTACCAAGCATGTGGCTAAACATGGACAAGAATTATGTGTAAATTTAGGTTGTAAGAGCTAATTAATAAAGAGCCTGAGCAATAGGCCAAATAGCTAGTAATTAATATAAGCCTCTGTGTGTTTCTTTGGGACTGAACAGCTGTGGGACTGGGCAGGGCAGAAACTTCTGTCTTCATATTCTGGGTTCATCTCTATTGGTTTTGTTGTTGTTGTTTATTTACTTATTTTGCTTAACTAGGGAAAGGTTTGTATTGGAACTTTCTTTTCTTCCTTCACCATTTAGTGTTTTTCATACCAGCACTAATTTATCATCACCAAATATTTGTTTCATAGCCCCTTAAAATGTGTGGGAATACTTCAGGTTTTTGCATTGTATAAAATAATGAGCTTTATTATGACATTTTAACCTTCCTTTGTCTCCTACCCCCATTATCTTCTTTTCCGAAACAATTCCCCTTTCCCTCTACTTTCATGTCCTTTTCTCAATACAAGACAAAACTTGTGACATTTATCTTTCTTCCTAGGTTTAGCCTTTTCATTTAATATGGTCATCTCTCACTTCTCATCTTCATTAAGACATCATAATCTCCTTAACTGTTAATAGTAGTCACCCACCCTCAGGGAGTACTGTAGCTCTCCATAGACGCCATAACTACTGTGCACCTCCTGATTTCTCCTCCATTCTCAGTGTGACTCTTGCCATCCACTTTACTTCTAATGTCACTGTTATTAGATTCCATGCAGATGACAAGCATTTCAGAGTTTGAAAATAATCCTGTGTCTTGTACACAGGGCTTCATTTTGGCTTCCTAGGTTCTTCATTTATGTGCATTCGAATTTCCATCTGGCATCATAATCTCAGTGTGACTGAGAGAGGAAGGGGTTCGGAAGGAGTGAGAGGGGACAGAGAAGAATAAGGGGTGGGTGACTGTCATCAAAATACAAATGCACCTGTATGAAAATGGTACAATGAAACTTATTATCAAGAATAATTAATAATAAATGTTGATAAAGAACATCAAAGATAGAAATCCCTATGACATTTTTGTTTCACTATGGCATTATTGACTGGAATAAATTCAGATTTTGTTTCTCTAAAATTATTTTGCTTTCTTTTTTAAAGGTGTTTTCAACAAGTAAATTATGGGCAGGTTTTCTTTTCAGTACATTTGTTCTGTGACTTGTGTATTTTCTGATAAAACAATACCTTCAGTATTTTACCTTCATCTTTAATATTCATTGAGCCTAAGTACAACGTTCCTGGAGCATGTACATGCATATGTGTGCATTCAGATCACATGTGCATGGGAAGTTATCAGAATTTTTGTATATTACGTCAGTTATCCTTCAGGAACATTGTAAAAATTCTAATTTATTATCTCTTAAATATTTCCTATCCTTTCTAAAATTGCTTTTCTTCTGGAACTCTTTTATACAAAATCTTTTCCTATTTTTGAGATTATAATTACATCATTCTCCCTCTTCCCTTTCCTCTTTCAAAACCCCTCCATATCCCATTGCTCTTTTTCAAATTCATGGCCACTCTTTCAGTTACATGTAAATATACATGCACATACATAGCTCTATGCACATACACGCATGCACACATACACACACATACACAAACTGTAGTTGACATTTTCTTTGGGCTACCAACCAGCTCCCAAATAAAGACATGAATACTCATTATTTATTATGAATGCTCAGTCTTAGCTTAGGATTGTCCCACTAGCTCTTTTAACTTAACTTAACCCGTCTCTATTCATCTACATTTTGCGTCGGGTATTTTTACCTTTTTCTCATTCTGTATGCCCTACTTTCTTGCTTCCTCCATATCTGACTGACTGGCCCCTGACGTCTCCCTGTCATCTCTTTTTCTTTCTTTCCTGAGCCTAAATTCTTCCTCCTACTTTCCCTGACTGCAAGTTCTACCTATGCCTCCTCCCTTGCTATTGGCCATTCAGCTTTTGATTAGAACAATCAGGTGCCTTAGTCAGGTCAGGAGAAACAGCAATACATCTTTACATAATTAAGCAAATGCAGCAATCTTTGCATAGTTAGATAAATATTCTGCAGCACACACACAGCTGTTTTCCTAAATATAACCTGCTGGATTCATATAATGCTACTTGTAGGTGTATTTTCAGTACTGACCATTGGGTACTGAATAATCAGTCAGTGTGCTTTTTCTTGGGAAGACTTCTTTCTCCCTCTCTCGGCATTCTTTTCATGACTGGAGCTCCTTGTGTAGATTTGAGCCTGCGTGGTCTTTGCTCCCATCCCCTTTAGCCAGTCTACTGTTGTCCTTGTTCAGCTCATGTTTAGACAGTCATATTAGTGATGCTTTATGGGCGCGTCTTCTGACATTAGTAGGTGACACAGCCTCACAGAAAACTCTCTGATCTTCTGGCTCTTACAAACTTTCTGCCTTCTTTTCCACAATATTCTCTGAGCTTACGGTGCAGGAGTTGTATTGTACATACATCAGTTAGAACTGGGCTCTATAGTTCTGCATTCAGATTGGCTGGGACTCTTTGTTTCTTAGATATTAGACCATTTGACGTCCTTTAACTCAGGATTCTGTGATCTTTTCCTATCTATTTTCTTTTTGTCATTCATTTTATATAATTTCTATATTTCCATTTCTTTTTTACTTTCCTTTGCTGTGCTCAGTGTTTCCATAGAATCGCCAAAGGAATAATTCATCTGCAGTACAGTGAATTAAAATTCGTACTACACTCCCATTTGACTGCTTTATATCTCCGTTGTGATAATGAAATTCCCCAACATGGTCCTGTGAGTCATTTGTTTTTCCTTCTTTTTAACATAATATTAATGATTATTTTCAAGTCTTTGTCAAATCTTGCAATCTATGAATCACATATAGCTATTTGGATTGATTTACCTATTATAAAGGATATATTTTTTTTTTTTTTTGGTTTTTCGAGACAGGGTTTCTCTGTGGTTTTGGAGCCTGTCCTGGAACTAGCTCTTGTAGACCAGGCTGGTCTCAAACTCACAGAGATCCGCCTGCCTCTGCCTCCCGAGTGCTGGGATTAAAGGCGTGTGCCACCACCACCCGGCAGGATAATATTTTCTTATATTTTTTAATTAACTTTTGTTGGATGCCTGACATCTTGCTCAGGATACCAGAAATTAAGCTATATATATGTTAAGTCAAGAAATGGGTGTTGCTTCTCTCCTACTATGGGAGGATTCAGGAATTTAATAGGCTCTCCAGCTGGATTTGGATTTAAGTTTTATTGCTATTTTCTTCTGTGTCAGTTGGAGTTCTCTGAGTAAACAGAATAATGTGATCTGGCTAGCTAGTTTTGGTAAACAGATGGATAGAAAGATCATCACTTTACCCATTTAATTACCCAGGCTCAAGCACATCTGCTTCGTCATATTTTCATAATTTACTAAGTACATTATTGTTCAGTTCTGCCTTTGGGCCTTGTTTCCTTTGTTAATGCCCTAGCGCCACATACGACTTACATTAAATGTGATTATCTCCTTTTCCAGTTTTCCTATTTCGTGCCATTATTTTCTCAGATGTCAATCACAGTGAAACTGCTAATATGTGTGTGCGTGTGTGTCCACCCAAAGCACATTGTTACAGATCTAAACAGAATGCTCTAAAAGTTTCTAAGGACAGCTAGGAAAGGAATTGGCGTGCAATAACAACCTAAGTAGTGCAAGCAACCGTAGAATATGGGAAGGGCTCAAAAAATTTCCTTGCTCTAGACTCTGGAGAGAGCGCCACTCAGCCACACTCTCTAACCCAGTGATAGAAAGTTCGGACGTCTGGCTTCCCAAACAGCAAGAAAACAAATGCCTGTAATTTTCTAATGTGTTAACACACTCTTGAGACAGCAACACAGCAGGTGTGGTGCAGATGCAGACACACAGCCTTATTGAGCCAGCCGAGACACCAGCAGGGACTTCTCGACAGACAAATTGGCAGGCTACTGAAAGGACACTCAGATGCTGGTGATGCTTTGGGAATTAAGTTATTCATAGCTATTAAGCAAACCTAAGATAAAGCTTTAAGTAAACACTTGATTATAGGGGAAAGGCAATGTAAACGGCAAGGTTGGTTTGCAACATCATTTTCATGGTTGCAACCACGTGCTCTGTTGCTCAGTTAGGAAAAGGAAGGGCTGCAGGGTCTGCCCCTAACGTCACAAATCCAGCTCCTCCAAGATGACATTAGAAATGCCAAAGGGAAATCAGATTTCTGCTGGACACGCTGTACTTAGAGATGCGAGATAAGCATCAAGATAATGAGATTAAACCCAGACAGCACTGGCTTTGGGGAAAGCCAGGAAGAAGTGGGAAAGCAGATGTCACTGTTCTTCAGTAAGAAACCACAGAGAACACCATGCATATGTGTGCTTGCATAGTGCCAATGAAGTGAAAGCTGGAAGGGTTGAAAATAGCGGAAGATAGTAGTCCTTATTGTCCGCTATGTTCAGCGAGTCCGGTTTTATCCCAGGCTTTTTCAGACCCAGGCCAGCTGGCCTTGGTGAGTTCCTGATAGAACATCCCCGTTGTCTCAGTGTGTGGGTGCACCTCTCGCGGTCCTGAGTTCCTTGCTCGCGCTCTCTCTCCTTCTGCTCCTGATTTGGACCTTGAGGTTTCAGTCCGGTGCTCCAATGTGGGTCTCTGTCTCTGTCTCCTTTCATCGCCTGATGAAGGTTAATATTCAGGAGGATGCCTATATGTTTTTCTTTGGGTTCTCCTTCTTATTTAGCTTCTCTAGGATCACGAATTATAGGCTCACCTTACTAGACCTGGATGGAGGTGGGTGGTCCTTGGACTTCCCACAGGGCAGGGACCCTGATTGATCTTTGGGCTGACGAGGGAGGGGGAGGGAAATGGGAGGCAGTGGCGGGGAAGAGACAGAAATCTTCAATAAATAAATAAATAAATTTAAAAAAATAAAAAAAGAAAATAGCTGAAGATAAAGACAATAAAAGTGCTCTGAGGACTTGAAACTAAAGTAATAACGCGGTGGGGGGGTGGGGTGGCTCACGCCTTTAATCCCAGCACTAGGGAGGCAGAGGCAGACGGATCTCTGTGAGTTCGAGGCCAGCCTGGTCTACAAGAGCTAGTTCCAGGACAGGCTCCACGGCTACACAGAAAAACCCTGTCTTGAAAGAAAGAAGGAAGGAAGGAAAGAAAGAAAAAAAGAAGGAAAAAAGGGAGAGAGGGAGGAAGGAAGGAAGATAGATTTAAAAACAAATTTCATAGCTCTATATGTGTGTGTGTGTGTGTGCAATAACATTTTTGGTGACGGTGTAATACACCAGTTCAAAAGAAGCTACTATGTTTCAAATACCACGGAAGTGCTCTAGGAATCTCTACATGAAGGAAATGGGGAGCACAACTCTTCAGAGCCAAACTCTCTCACACCAGTAATGAAGTGGGGAGACAGGGCTCGGCCACTCATCTCCATTGGCTTCTCCTCTGCTGGTCCTTCTAGATTCTTCCCTGTCTTCTCAAGCCATATAAACAGGCTCACTGCAGTGCTAGTTTGGCAAATATTAACCATTATTAAATCATTATGTCCATCTGTGTAAACACATGTGTTTACTTGAAAGTCTGTTTCTGTGAGGGCTACCAGTGCCAAGAACCATCAATATGTCAAAGTTCAGTACGAAAACTCAGCAATCAAAATAAAGTAGATTAAATTCAAAATTATGGGTATTGTAGAGGGCCAAAATGCCACATGATGAAGTCACTCAGAACACTGAGACCATTAAGTCCCTTGAAAATTGGGGGGAAAAACAAAGTGGTGGAAATTTCCAGAGAAAGGCCACAGGGATTTGGGGTGAAGACCTTTGGCAAAATAGGCTAGCCTGTGGTTACTAAGCAAGCAAATTTCCTCATAGCGTCCCGTGCTGGAACAAACTGGGGCTCCCAACCATTGTCCAGCCTCTGTGTCCGTATGCTGCTGACATGGAAGTGGGTCACACAGTGGGAGGGGGCACATCTCATATTTATTCTGTCAAGAGAATTGTAACCCAGCTCCTGTGCATCTCTCTGAGGGTAGAAGGCAAGGTTAGCATCTGCAGGGCTCAAAGTAGTTGCCAGATGAAGCTAATGTTATGTCAAGAAAATATAGCACTGAAAAATGGAAAAGACATTCCCTCCCCTCTCCTGACACCTTCAGATTTCGCTAATGTTGCTTATTGGCAGAACTGTTAGGGAAGCCAGATCTCAACGGCATTTACCAAGCAGCATAGAGCTCACTCCATGTTTTGAGGTTTCTATTGCTGTGAAGAGACACAACGACCATGACAACTCTTATAAAGGGGAATATTTAATTAGAGCTGGCTTACAGTTTCAGAGGTTCAGGTGCTGGCAAGGTAGTGAGAGGTCTACATCCTGAACAGGCAACAGGAAGTGGTCTAAGATACTGGGTGGCATCTTGAGCATATATGAGACCTCAAAGCCTGCCTCCACAGTGACACATGTCTTCCAAGTGTGATTCTCTTTGGGGGCTATGTTCTTTCACACCACCCACACTCCAAAAGGGTAGAGTGGGGGAGATAGCAGGAGAATAGGGCAATTAGCATTTGTATTCATTTGCTTTAACTTCAGCCCATACTCACATCCCATGACCACACATCAGGTGTGTCTAGAGGGCTAAATACCCCTACCCTCCACTTCTGGGGCCCCATGTCTTCAGGCTGCCCCTTCTCCAACACCTACTCTCAGTAGGATACCCTGATGCTCTCACTTTTGCACAGGCCACTAACTGCCATGAAAACCCCAGCTTAGAATGGGTTTTTGATCCTACTGTACCTATTGGTTTCGTGGGAGCCTAGGCAGTTTGGATGCTCACCTTACTAGACCTGAATGGAGGTGGGTGGTCCTTGGACTTCCCACAGGGCAGGGAACCCTGATTGCTCTTTGGGCTGACGAGGGAGGGGGACTTGATTGGGGGAGGGGGAGGGAAAGGGGAGGCGGCGGTGGGGAAGAGACAAAAATCTTTAATAAATAAAAAAAAAAAAGAAAACCCCAGCTTAGGATGGCCTGTTTCCCAGTTACTCCCTGCTTCCTTCCCTTCATTCTCCAAAGAGGGATTTCTCCTTTTTCACCCTGTCTGGCCCCCAGCCTTAGCTGCAGGCGCATCCTCCTTTCGTGGTTATTAATAACCTCCAGTGTGTGCTTCTCTTCAGTTTCTTTACTCTCCAGTTCTCTTGGAGATTCTGGTTATTTAACCCCTTGGACTTCTCAGGTTCCTCTTCATTTCTCCACTACTAACTGCTGATTTCCCCGAAAGTTGTTCTTCCCTCTAGAACTCTCTCCAGAAATTAACTGAAATTGAGTTCTGTATTAAGACAATGGGTTAGAAGTCTTCTCTACCAATGGTGAATGAGAAGTGTTCGGGGTTAGGAGGTGGGAAAAAAAAACTATATTCCAAAGAGAAAAAAACAGTAGGGATCAGAAAAAGAAGAAGGGGAAATGGGGAAGCTAAAAAGCATGGAGAAACACAAAGTAAACTCAGAGAAAATTAGAAATAGTGTTCAGCTGTAGCCTGGCAAGGGGAGCCTATAGAGCTAAATGGAAGTGGGACCGGGAGGGGAGAAAGCTTTCTAAAGAAAATTCTCAGTGTGCTGGCTACTTTCATGACAACTTGAGACAAGCTAGGGTCATTTGGAAAAAGGGAACCTTTATTGAGAAAATGACCCACTGGATTGGCTTATAGGCAAGTCCAGGAATCATTTTCTTAATTAGTGATTGTTGTGGGAGGGAGGGCCCAGCTCACTGTAGGGAGTGCCAATGGTCCTGAGTAGTACAAAAAAGAAGGTTGAGAGAGCTTTGGAGAGCAATCCAGTAAAGCAGCACTCCTCCATGGCTTTTATTACAGTTCCTGTCTTGATACTGCCTTGACTTCTTTGAATGATGGACTACAAACTGTTAGATGAAATAAACCCTTTACTCCCCAAGGTGTTTATGGTCAGAGTGTTCTATCACAACAACAGGCACTCCAGGGAAGACACTCAGCATGAAAGTGGGGCAGGCTTCCACCCCCAACGATGTGAAAAGCCACAGCGAAATACAGGAAGTTTAAGAAAGGCAACTGACTCCTTGATAAATTATAGCCTACAGTGGTTGCGTTGAGCGGGAATTGAACCAGAATGCCAGACAAAACACTCAAAGGGGGACTTCATGCAAGATGGTGGTAGCCACTTGCCCTTGCTGGACCGCCGGACCGTGAAGTCACTCAGACCCACAGAGTCTTTGAGGGGAGACACATCAGCAGAGGATGAGCCTGAAAGTGTGCAGCATCTCCAGAACAATGAAAAGGGGGCAGGTTTCATGGGAAGGTGCTTTTAAAAAGTTGTCTTATGAAATTGAAGAAATATATGGCGGAGCAGTGCTGCTTGCTAGTTTGGAGAAGCCAAACTAGATATGCAGTAGCCATGGCAACTATGGAGGGTGCTGTAGCATGTGGTTGCTGAGTGGGGCTCTGAAGAGCAGGGGCTGCAAACACCTGGTGCCAAGGGCAGGTAGGTGAGTGGTGGCCAGACGCTTGAGAAGATCCTACCCCCAGATAAGCTGCCCAGCCATAAGGTCACCCTGACTCTGGGCAACAGCAGGATATTTGAGATGGGTCTCAGCAATAGTCCTGTACTTAATGGTGCTTCAGAAACCAAAAACCTTGAACCAGATCAATGACTCATTACAATAAGTGTTTTTATGTAAAGCTGTTTTGAGATATATATTGTGTGAAATACCACAGTTTGCAATGTCACTTTGATGGATGAATGTTCAATGCAGAAGTGGGAAAGAGAGCAGATTGGAGAAGTTCACACTCGGAGGAGAGACAGAACTAGAGATCCAGCAATTGTGGTAACAGGTGAGGAAGTAGAGGTGACATGTCTGTAAGAAGTAGGACTGGGAGGGTATTGGCAGAATTAATCTAATTAATCTTTATCATTAAAAAATCAGGAGTCAGATGTTGGGGTAGGAACCTGAAAATCAGAGAATCAGGGAACAGCCACCAGCCACCTCCTATCTCTACTGTTCCTCCATTCAAAAGGGCAGAGGTACTCTCTCTGCCTCTCCTTACTACTTCCTTTCCCCTCTCTGTCTACACGCCTCCAAACCTCTATGGCTAATTTAGGTCAGCTACTGGCTGACTCCGAGCTCTGATTCCAAGCAAGCTTTATTTGTCAGAACACAATCAAAATATCACAAAACAGTCCCCCCCTTTTTGTCTAAATAAAAAGCAAAGGTCTTAACTAACATAGAAAAATTATATACAATAAGAATAATAACTATATACCAAATATATGTAGGCAAGAATTACATTAACAATGTCCGGTCCACTTGTATTTGACAAATGCAGAGAAAATATTCCATTATCTGTCCTTCTTGGTGAGTCCAAAGTTTTGTATCTAATTCACTTTCTATCCTGACTTTCAGCAATAGTAGGCCACTCCCTTGTAGCTGCTACTGTAGAGGTCGCTCCAGGCAAATTTTTTTTTTAAGGCTTGCAATATAAACACACTACTAAAGGCCATATAGTGAATCTCCATCATAAATGTATGTGAGATTCCAGCTACATTCAGTAGCAAAATAATTGAATCTTAACATTAACAGTGCTTTTGGACTTGTCCTCAGTGAGCCAAACCCTGGAGGGAACCCAACAGGGAGACACCCACATAGCTCTGCATTGCCCTTAGTCCATTGTATTTTATCTTCTAAAGCTGTTCTGTCATCCAGGGCAGTGTGTTTTTTTCTCTACCATAGTCATTAGGTCGTTTAATTTCTTGGTGGAAGAGTTTCCCCCATGGTGACAGATAATAATTAAACCCATTTTACATGGGGGCCTGTGATAGCCCTTCCACCGAGTTATTTCCCAATGTTAAAATGTTACCTAGTCTGCCCCTTGTTGAACTCCATTCATTGGCCCAATGTTGACCTTTGCCACACTTATCCACAGTCCAGAAGGCAGGATCATTCTGTTTGAATTACTGATAGAAAAAAAAAAAAAAACACTCTTTCTAGAAATGCCTTGCCTACAATCCCTTTTTAGGTAACCTTGTTCATCACAATTAAAACATATGATATTTTGAGTTTTCTTCAAGCCTTTGGAAATCACCACTGCTATCCAAGTACCATCACGGTTATGAGCGTTGACATCAACTATATCTCAGATCCATTACTCTGTGGGTGCTGATCACCCTTTTTTTTAAATTGTAAATTAGCCTTTTCAAAAGCCAAAGATTCAGTCAGTATTTGTCTAGTTTCTGGAATTGTTATCATTCTATTTATAGCTGAACTCAACATTTGTAATAAAACCAGTGAAGGTTTCTTTTGGGCCTTGCATACATTTAGTAAATGACTCAGTTCTCTTTCTGACTTCTTGAACTCTGTCTCAAGCATCCAAAGCTGCTGGATGCCAGAGAGCCAAGGTGTGCTCTTCATATATAGATTGTCTTTGTACACCAACATAATCACCCTCCCGCAGAAGTTGGTCTTGGGATATTTCAATACCTCTAGGCCTCCTTTGTTTTTCAATGATCTTAGCCTCATCTTTCCCCCAGGTCCTCCATTGTAATTGTGGATCAGGTTCCAATACTGCTGTAACCAAGTCTTCCCAACCTTGTGGGATAATTCTGTTATTAGTTGCCCATGAATTTAACATCTGCTTCACAAAGGGTGAATGCATACCATATGAGACTATCATTTCTTTACATCTCCTCAAATCTAACCTTTTCCACAGGAATTCAGTGAGATCTTCCATAGCCCTGAGGATACCTGCCATGATGGTGGTTGTTCATGTTGGTGACTGGATAAATTAAGGCTGGTTATTTGATAACCTTAGGATGTTTTTCTCTAATTTCATAATGTAATGGTGGGTTGGTTCTCCTTTAAATTCCCCGTCTCTAACTGAATATCTCTATTATCTGTTTTAATGAGTTTTCCTACGGCTTGGAACTTGTCAGTTGTAACTTTTTCTACAGCCTGGATCTCATCAGTCAATTCCTCACATTTGGCTCTTATATCAACCAATTTTTTTTCGGGGATGAAACAAGATTTTCCAAACTTATAATGAATATACTAGACATTGCATGAATCCCAGGTAAGTTAATTATCCCCTCATTTAATTGCTCTATTTCCAAATCATCCTTTGTGGAATCATACAGGGTCCCACCAAATCTGCTGACGACGACACTGAAGTGTAAGGCTGGATATCATCGTGTAGCAGGGTCGGGGCTGAGAACACAGGCGATGCACAGCACAAAGGACAGGCATTACTGAATCTACATAGCTGTGAGCTGAGAGTATGTGACAGTTGCCTGAGCCGGTGTCTAGGTGGCTAACCTAGTGGGACAGCAGCCTGAGGAGGGGGTTCATGGGAAGCACACAATCCACAGTGTAAAGGATCCCAGGAGCCAGAGAGCCATCCTTCTGAAAGGCAGACACAGGGAAATGTGTAAAAGCAGCATTGTGCTAGGCAAGAAGTAAGAGCACAGAGCTGGCCAGTGGTGAGGGGCTAACTGTGGTAGTGCTTGGTAACAGATGCCTGTGGAGCTTGTGGGGACTGCTGCAGAGAGGTTGCAATGGGAAACACTCATGAGGGGAGATCTGTGGGGTTTTTTTGTTGTTGTTTTGTTGTTTTTTTGTTTGTTTTATAGTTACCTGAATATACTGAACTGAATTTTAACAAAAGTGCTGAAAACATATACTGGAAAACAAAACAAAATGAAAAATCAGTCTCCAAGAGATGTTTTGAGGAGAACCATAAAGTCATATGCAGAATCAAACTACCGTCCTCATCTTCTTCCCTACACAAAAATCAATTCAAAGTGGGCCCAAGGTATTAATCTGAGACTGAAAACTTTGAAAGCCCTGGAAGAAACCATGGGAAAAAACTGTAAACTACAGATCCAGGCACGGTCTCTCTGCACAACACACTGTTCACCCAGGAACTGAGTAGAGTAAAACAGCCTCCTGGTAAACTTTGGTTGTGAGCTGGGTGGTGGTGGCGCACACCTTTAATTCCTGCACTCGGGAAGCAGAGGCAGGTAGATCTCTGTGAGTTTGAGGCCAGCCTGGTCTACAAGAGCTAGTTCCAGGACAAGCTACAAAGCTTCCGAGAAACACTGCCTCAAAAATTGAAAAATAAAAAAACTTTGGCTGCAATTTTAATATAATATGATAGTTAACAGAAATAGCACTATGATATGAAAAATTACCATTAATTCTTATATAATGATTTTCAAAATATGTCTATTTTTGACAGTGTTCTGATTCTGTATTACTAAGTCTGTGGGGTTTCTGTCATCTGCAGCATAGTAACCGTATTCTGTTGTGCTTTTGCTTCTGCACCACCGTAAGGAGGATGGTATTCATAAGCCTTTGTTGCATGATCTACAGAATTCCACTCCACATGTCAATCTTCTTAGCTGGTACTCAGAACACTGCAGAGGATTCCTGCCTGCCTCTGCATTTTAACATCGTTAACATTATTTCTAAGACCCTGAACAGCGACATTTGGAGACAAATATTGCCAACACTCTCTTCATGTTCTTTACATCAAAATCAGGATCCAAGTTGGTGATGCCTTCGAAGCCTGGGAAAGAAAGTTCACAGTCACCCTCTCACCAGCTTTGGCTTCAGTGTCAAAGTAGAATATTATGCAAATTCTCCATGTCTGGTGTTGGGTTAGTCTTTATTAAGAACATTAACCAAGGAAGTAATATTTTTGCTGCTGGTAGTAGTTGAAGGCTACTAGATTCTTTACACACACGCTCACAAAGTCTAAATACATTACCTATTCTTTCCTAAATTACTTTCAAGTAAATATTAACCACAGTTACTTTGCCAAAATCTTTGACCTAGAAAAGTCTGAAATTGAAAAGAATGCCTTCTGAGCTTCAGGCCATCTCTATAGTTTTCCCTCCTCGGGCTTTACAAAATATGGAGGCTACCTTTGTGGGTACAGAGCTGAATAAACTTTGGACTGCCCCACGCCCTCTTGGCAGTACAGAGAGCATGTGTCTCTTAATCAGGGAGCTGTGTGTTAAGGTCCTCGCAGTACCGATTACCAGCTTATGGCACCTTGCAAGACAGTATAGATGTCCACCCCCGAGACATCTCAGTCCTCTTGATATACTTGAAAGTGTCAGAACTAGACACCAAACCCAAACTGGACACCTAGTCCACATGAGTGACAGAGTCTAGCAAAAAGACAGTAGAATTACCAACATTGCTCATTCAGAGTTGTGAGGACGGGCAAAGGAAAGTAGGAAGGGAGAGAGGGACAGACAGAGAGGGTGGGGATATGAATCATATTCCTGAAGATCAGCTGTTTAAAATACAAGGTCCACTTCCTTTAATGTTAAGTGATCTGCCTACGTGTCCACACCATAAAACTCTGATATACCAGCCTGCATGTCCACAGTTGCATTCTTGTTGTCTTAGAAAGGGCATTAGGGGGGCTGGAGAGATGGCTCAGAGGTTAAGAGCATTGCCTGCTCTTCCAAAGGTCCTGAGTTCAATTCCCAGCAACCACATAGTGGCTCATAACCATCTGTAATGGTGTCTGGTGCCCTCTTCTGGCCTGCAGGCATACACACAGACAGAATATTGTATACATAATAAATAAAATAAATATTAAAAAAAAAGAAAGGGCATTAGGGAATCTCCATACTTCTCTTACCTCACCTCTAAAATAGGTTGGGAAAATCTTCCTTGTAATGTTGCTCTTAATATCACAAAATAATATAGGGAGGATACCCACTCGAGTTTGGGAAGATAGTAGATATCCACTAGCTTCTTACCAATCTGTGCCTTGTAGGAAAACTGTGCACTTCCATTACTGTGTAATCCATAGATATGCAGGGGACTCTTAAAGGAAATGGAAATGCAGGCATGCCAGTTGTAGCTGGAACTCACCGAACTGCCCCTACCCATGTGGCTCCATGATCAGCACAAGTGCGCGCTGTTCTACTCGTTCCCCACAGTTGTTGAAGTGACACTCTAACATCCTTATCTTACAGAGAAGGAGACCACGGCAAAGAGCAAGGAGATACGCCCAAGTTCTCTCAGGAGAACGGATAGGGCATGTTGCAGCCACTGTCTCCTGGCAGGAGTGGAGTCTGTCTCTAACTCATCGCTGTCACCAACTGGACCAGCTCCATGCTTGCCTCAGGTCCTTGGTCAATGCTGACCAGTAGTGTGGGCTGCAGAGATACCAGGGATCTCAGCACCTTTGCTGTGCCTGAGGATGCTTCTCTGCTTTGAAGAAGAATGGACACCAACCCTTCCTCCCCTGAAGCTCTGTCTGTCCACCCCATCTGCCCCGCATTGCCTCATGTCCTCCTTACTATGCTCCATGTAGACTTGAAGTTACTGCTTTCCCTAGCAAAGGAAAGCAGACCTCTAACCTGTCTGAGGGAGGGGAAGAGTGAACCGTGGGAGGGGAGATAGATGCAAAAGGAAGTGTGGAGCCTAATGAAAGCAGAATGTCACCAACATCACATCCTCAGAACAAAGTTTCCTAGACAGAACAGTGCCTCCCCTTAACTTGCAGTGAGAATAAGCTGATGGGCATGTGACTAAAGGCCAGATCACGTGTGGCATCAGCTGACACTCCAGATAACAATATGTGTGCAACCTTGGCCCAGTGCACTGCAGGACAGAAGAGCCTACAGGGACCCATCAGTCTCCTGCCAGCAGCGAGGACAGACAGCATGAGCACAGCCGGAAAAGTAAGAAAAAGATCTTGCTGTTGGGAATATATTCTCACTAACGTGCTAAAAGATGCTGACTTCTAACTCAGAAATGACGGGCACTGAAGGGAATTGTGATGTGTGCTATGGCACAGGGTGTGCACTGCACGACTGTGCAGCCCGGCTGCTGCTAAATACCTTTAACAAGAGCACACAGACTCTAGATCTGGGGCCGTCCTCACTTCCTCACTAACTCTGCAGCA
>NW_026068142.1:9250-40491 GCF_014885135.2 Alexandromys fortis | reverse complement strand
ATCCACGAAGTAATCCAGGAAATGACCGATGGAGGGGTGGACTTCTCCTTTGAAGTAATTGGTCGCATTGACACCATGGTAGGTTCTGTGGCATGTCTTGAGATCTGTCCTTCTGCCATCCATAATGTGCTCCAGACAGCAATAAAGAAATCTCATGCAGAAAGCTATTTTAGATGGTAATTTTCCATCTCCTGTTTCTACTCATATTGATTAATTCTGACACACCTTTCGACTTGTAAGTTCTACAAATTTGTCTGAAGTAATAATCCTCCATTAATACAGGAAAGCTTTTCATTGAGTTTTTTTTCCCTAAAAATCAATTCATCAAGGGAATTTAAAAACAATTTATGGACCTAATGGATGAATATTTTTTCCACATTCTTAATATTATATAATATGTGAAATTAACTATTATGAAAAACATTTTCAAGTCTCATCATGTGGCCAAAAGGAATAATGAGTAATATGAAGCCAAGTATTATTTCATTAGCATCAAACATGTACAGGAGTGGCTGCTTTAATGGATCACCATCTTTTCATCGCAGAGACTGCAGATTGCCAGCGACAAAAACACCCAGATCTCCATGTTGGAGTAAAAACTTTTAAAAATAGAATTTACAGATTCTGCTATACTCCCTAAATTTAAGAGATATGCATTCTGTGGGGTTGTTTATGATATACATTACATAGTGAATATAAAACATTTACCTTGGAGACAGCTACCATGTGTTAAGCACTCAATTAAGGTCAGCTGGGGATAATGATAAGAAAGGCTATTGCCAAGCCTACAGTGCTTGTAGTTTTGAAATATACATGATTCATATAGTTGAAAACACCATGCATGGCTAAAGAACATTTTTCTATTATATATCAGCCAACCTAAGACCTCTGGCGTTCTAAAGAAGCATCCCCAGAAACCTAAAAAATCACCATTACTGAGGTCCTCCAGAAAGCCTTGGCAGAGTTGTTAGTAGAGAATGGGAATGGTGCCCAGAGAGTGACATTCTTCTCAGCCTTGAACTGAGACAAGATGTCAAGGAGGCTAGCATCTCCTCTGTGGATGGGGAATCCTTCGACACTCAGGGTTCTGGTTTCCTCAGGACCATCGCTCTTCTCTTATTCACTAGACCATCTCCCTGTTTGCTCATCTGAGCCTGGGTTGTCAGTGGATGGAAAGATCCAAAAGTCTGATTCCCATGTGTTCTGAGGACATCTGGTTGTCTAAATGTCACGTTTCAAAATCAAAAGATGGGGCATCTTTGAAGATTGTAAATCATTTTTTACTATAAAATGTTTTCTAAAATAACCAATTGAAAGTGAAAAGTTCCTGGATGTCTACAGATAACAGAATAGTGTAAAACCAATGCACACACTGGATTCACAGCCACTGAAAACTTGCCCGTTCTTGATCTGAGCCCCACAGGAGAGACGTGTTGTAAAGGGAGGTGGACAAATGGATAAGAGACAACTTCTGATGCTGTCGTCATTACATCTTCACCATCTAAATTGTCTTAGAGTGCAAACTTCAAAACTGTAGTTAATGGACAATGACAGTGAGTGAACCTACGCATAGGCAGCCTGAGAGTCACGTGATGAGGAAACAGTGTTCTCCTTGGAGGACCCAGACTGCACAGGCTCCCAGTGGGACTTGCTTCTTTATTAGTTGATAAGGAAGAATTGAACATAAATTCATTCAATCACTTTTTCCCTAAAAATATTTCTCTGCACGTTTCTTCATATGACATGAAACTGAATCATGAGTAGAAATCTCAAGAATATCCACTTTAAATATTATTTATATTCCAGATGTCTTCCCTGTTAAGCAGCCATGCAGCATGTGGTGTAAGTGTTATTGTTGGGGTGCCTCCTCATTCTCAAAGCCTCTCTGTGAACCCCTTCTTGCTGTTGCTGGGACGCACGTGGAAAGGAGCAATATTTGGTGGTATGTATTCACAGCTGAGGATCAAGTTCTGTATGTGTTCTTGTGTGCCAAAGTGGACGTGTAGATGTGTGTGAAGACAGAGAACTTTTGATGTAGCTACAGGAGCAATCAGCCTTGCTCATTTTCACTGGGGTCACAGTAGCCTACAGCTCATGGTCAGGCTAGCGTTCTTGGCCAGCCAATCCCAGGAATCTCCCAACTTCCTCCCTCCAGACCTAGAGTTACAGGCTCCCCCAGCACTGAATCCACTGTTTAATGTTATTGGGTTTTGTTTATTTTTTGTTATGTTTTTTATTCTGAAGATCAACTCAACTTCAATGACTACCTCTCCCCCTACCTGCAGCTCTACCCCTGTAATAAACAGTCCAGACAGAATGCCATTGAATAGCATTCCTAAAAGTTGTTACAAGGATGCTCAAGTGTGGCTCTCCACAGTTAGTGGATTCTGATGGGATGGCGACGAGGAAGGACTCAGTTTTCTCTAAGAAGCTGGCCACTGGGAGTTTGGCCATGCTCCAGTGAGAACATAGGCAACACAAATTGGACTTGCTATATTTTTTTTCCTTGGGAGATGTCACGGAGTTGCAGGGTCGACCTCGGAGGACTGGGAAATGAGCGTGATCAGGGGCATTGTGCGAAATTCCCAGATAATCAATAAAAATCTAATGTCAGAAAAAAAAAAAAGCAAAAAGAACTTTATTGCCTGAACCATCTCCCCAGCTTTGAGGATCAATTCCTAACTTTTTTTCAGAATTTCTTCCTTTGGTAACAGAAAAGTTCTTAGAAGGCAACATGAGAATCACTGTTTTCTATATAGAAAGAACTAATGCAGGAAATCCCAAGACAGGCTGCTATGCTCCCCAGAGAAGGAGCTTTCCTGGCTCATTCTACTTGTGTCTCTCTAGGCCCAAAAATGCCTCACAGGATGCAGAGAGCCCAAGGCAGTGATGTTTACCGAAGTTTGGAACACTCCCTTCTTTTGGCTATAAACATCTGCACTATGATTTCTTTAGGAAAGATCTACTAAGCTGCCGTCATCAGCCAGGAACCCTGTTCATCAGGTGGCATGTTATAAGACATTAACACCATGCAGAGGGTGTTTGAGTCCCGCGTCTGCCGCTCAGGGGGCAGCCTGGGCACTGTTAGGAACTTGGTTTCTTTGGAAGATCTCTTGTCTAATTCTCCTGCCTGCCCCCTGGCTGCATCTCACAGTTCTGCTCTCTCCTTTAAGGCTTTAAGAGTAAAGATTCTGTCCCCAAGCTTGTGGCTGATTTCATGGCTAAAAAGTTTCCACTGGAGCCGTTAATCACCCATGTTTTACCTTTTGAGAAAATCAATGAAGCGTTTGAGCTGCTTCGCTCTGGAAAGAGGTGAGCTTTAAGATTCTTTTTATGGGGTGGGTGGGGAAAAGAGATTATTTTTACGATAGGGGAAATGGCCAACAGAAATGAAGGAGAAATGGGAGAAGAGCAAAAATGGGACTTCTGTGACCGTTCAGGCTCTGAACGCACATGTACGACCCAGGGCATTTTATAAGGCTAAGCCTCAGTTTCCACAGTCTCTAAAATGGAGAAAATATGATAATCGACCTCATAGTGCCACTGCTTAGGATGAAGTTTAAATGAGACAATGCCTAAAAAGCTTCTACAAAGTGTATGGCAAATAGTCAGCATGAAATGTCTGTTATGGATGGTTTTCACTGAGACTCATAACACATGCTTTATTTACCCTCTGGGCACTGTGAGTTCTGGGAATGTGAACCAACATCTTATATCTGTTATTTCAGTATCCGGACTGTCCTGACGTTCTGAGACCATATTGATGCCTTCCTATTCCTGACCCCTGCACCCCAGTGAATCACGACACCAGCCACATACAGCGCTAATGTTGTTCCTTAGAGACACTGCCAATAAAGTACTCATGTAAGCTTTCTGCGAGAAACTGAATTTTCTATGATTCTGTTTTCAACCCGAAGTGAAAGCTACCACACCTCAGATGGGGAGCTGCAGGGTATCCAGCCTTCCTTCTGATTTGTTTGACCTCTGTCATATTTCCTACTGGGCACAATGTCTCTTGTGACATCTGATATTCTTTTCTGTCTGGAATCCACAGAATGTCTTCATACATCAAGATAATCTGCCTCTCCCAGAAGCTGGTCTTGGGAAATCAACACCTCTAGCCCTAATTCATTGTTCAATTGTCCTAGCCTCATCTCTTCCTCTGAGCCTCTACTGTAATTGAGTATCAGGTTCCAATACTGTTTAACTAAGTCTTCCCAGATTTTTAGGACAAATCTATTAATAGTTACCCATGAATTTAACATCTGCTACATAAAAGATGAATGTATATCATATAAGATTATCACTTCCCCAGTCTCCTCAAATCTAATATTTTTACAGGAATCCAGTGAGCTCTTCCATAGCCTTGGGGATACCTGGCATTTGGTGGTTGTTCATATTCGTTACTGGATAAATTAAGGCTGGTTATTTGATAATCTTGGAATCTTTCTCTTTAATTTCATAATGTATTCGTGGGTTGGTTCTCCTTAAATTTCTCTGTCAATATCTGAATATCTGTATTATCTGTTTTAATAAGTTTTTCAAGGCCTAGACTTACCAGTCAAGGTGTCTCATTTGGTAATAATATCAACCAATGTTTTTAGGAATAAAACAAGAATTACCAAACCAATAATGATTATAATAGACATCACGTTAATCCCAGATAAGTCAATTATCCTCTCATTTAATTGCTCCATTTTTCAAATTATCCATAGTAGGATCACACAAAGACCTAATTCCCTCCATCATAATATTGTTTCCCATTTTATAATCTTGGAGAAAGTCTACCTTTCTCTTTCTCTCTTTTAGGCTAATTCCCCCTTTTAAGGATTCAAAGTAGCCTCATCAAGTCTGTTGACAGTGACATTGAACTGGATGGCTGGCTGTCACTTTGTGGCAGGGTCTGGGCTGAGAACACAGTCAATGCACAGCCTGGTTGAGGACAGCTGCTGAGGATTATGCATAGTTGTGAGCTGAGAGTATGTGACAGTTGCCTGAGCAGGTGTCCAGGCAGCTCCCCTAGTGTGGCAGCAGGCAGAGGCGGGGGTCCAGGTGAACTGCACAATCCAAATTCAAGTCATCTGAAAAGTGGATACAGGGGAATGTGTCCATGCAGCACTGTGATGGGCAGGAAGTAAGAGTGCAGAGCTGGCCAGTGGTGAAGTATTTGGAGACTAGGTGTGGTATAGGAGGTTCTTCTGTTCATGTGTTGCTTTCATTGGTTAATGAAAAAAGAAACTGCTTTGGGCCTGATAGGGCAGAACTTAGGTAGGCAGAGAAGACAGAACTGAATACTGGGAGGAAAGGCAGAGTGGGAGATGCCATGGATCTTCTGCCTGAGACAGATACTGGTTAGAATCTTGCCCTTAAACTACAGTCACATGGCGAAATACAGATTAATAAATATGGGTTAAATTAAGATGTAAAAATTAGCCAATAAGAAACTAGAGATAATGGGCCAAGCAGTGTTTTAATGTATCCAGTTTCTGTGTGGTTATTTTGGGTGTAAGGTAGCCGGGCAAACATGACAAACAAGGAGCAGCCTCTCCTTGCAACATGAGTGCCTTTGGATTTGGGGCTTGAGGAGGCTCCTATAGAAAGGCTGCAACAAGAAAATCCCAGACTCGCTCAGAGTGCTTGGAGAAGAAAAGGAAAAGCCAGTCTGCAGTGGGTGACTCCAGCCAACACAGTTCCTGCCTGCAGCTCCAGTGGGTGCTGGTGCCTGCAAAGCCACAGGCAAGCAGCTATCTCACGAAATCATGCCTAGAAGTTGGATGCCTAAAAGGTGAAATGTTAATCTAATTAATCTTTCTCAGTAAAAGCTTGGGAGTCAGATATCAGGGAAAGAACAAGAAAGTTCAGAGAAGCTGGGGGAAGTCAGCAGTTGCCCCCTACTTCTTCCTTTCCTCCATCCAAAAGGACCTACAGACTCTCTCTGCCCAGACTTACTACTTCCTGTCTCCTCTCTATCTACAGTCCTCCAAGCATCTATGGTTAATTTAGTTCAACTAGTGTCTGGCTCCAACCTCTGACTCCAAGCAAGCTTTATTTGTCAGAATACAGTCAAAGTATCATACAACCCTGAAGGGTAGCTCTTCACAGTTGATGACTTCAGGCAGAGCTTGTCGGGGAGGGGAGTGGAGGAAATCGCAGTCATCTTTAACAGGCAGGCCATGGGAGTTTGTCCATGATCCAGTCAGTATAAGGGCAACACAAATTAGACATCATTTTTTATTTTATTTTGGGAGGATAACACAGGGGTAGAAAGGTAGACCAGGGAGAAATGTGAATGAATGTGATCTGGGGGCTTTGTATAAATGCCCAATAAAAATATTACTTTGGAAAAAATTTCCAAGATATAATTAAAATGGAACCAATGACTTCCAGAATTGTACAAATAAACAGGCGGGTAAATTAAGGAATACAATTTAGGATGCGAAAGAATTCAGTGAGGCACTAGAGATTCTAAAAAGAGGTACCACAAAAAATCTTGTAAATGAAATGATCCGTAAATTCAATTTTAAAAACACAGTGAGATGGCTCAGCAGGCAAAGATGCTGTTGTGAAAGGTGGAGAGAGGCTCACTCCAGAGTGGTCCTCTGGCCTCCATGTGTGTACTTTTTAAAACATCAGTTGCGGTTTTCCACAGAGCAAGCAGAGGGAAGAACATCACGGCCTGAGGATTAACTTTTTGGGTCACCACACTCAGGCAACAAAAAAGAGGAAAACTAGGAAATAATAGGCTGAAATTTCAATGATTTGGAGACAAATTAAAATAGCCGTGCGCAGTCTCCAGCTCACCAGCAAGCCCATCGAGATTCTATGGCATTCTTCATAGAACTGGAAAACTGTCTCTAAAACTAATGAGCAAGCACAAACCATCCTGCATTACCAGAGTCCTGGGTGAGGAGAATGCCCAAGGCACAGCTGCGCTTGTTTGCACGCAGGCCCCAGAGCCTTAGTAACAAAATAACATGGTGGTAGCACAAAAGAGACCCCTAGACCAACAGAATAGAAAACAAGACTGTAAATCAAACTTCACGGGTGAGAACCATAGTTTTCCCAAGGAAACCAAGCCTACACTGAGTATTCTACAGAAGCTAGTCAACTGATTCTGATTTTAGTGATTGTGAAGAGGCTGGAACACTTCAGGTCCAGAGGCAAAGTATCCTGGGCTATCTTAGCCCTTTAGACGTCCATTTATTGCCCACCGGAATCTGCATCATCATTGTGACTAGTAGGTAAATCCCTTTCGAATGTAGAAACAGACCCTCTCCTCCATCAACCCCAAACCTTTACAGAAATGCATTACAGACGCATTCCTCGGGCATAGGGCCAGTTCTGTAGTTTGCTTCATCAAAGGCGCATGTCTCAAACCCCTCCAATAGAGACAGAGGAAGACAATGCTTTCTTGTTCAAAGACAGCATGTTACAGAAGCCCCCCTTTGACAAAGTATGAAAGTCAGGGTCTACTGCAGTTAAAGAAAATAATTTTAAAGCCCTCTTCAGAAGATAGTTGTCTGAGGTGAACTCACACCGAGGTGTTAGCTCCCTTAATTAGTGAATTCATTTACTTTTGAGGGGGATATCTCAGACCTGATTGAGTTGTGACCTGGAGGCCTGAATTGCCCTGGTTCTGGAATGAAAAGTCAGAAGCACCATTGTAACTTTGCAGTAATTCTTTGGTTGATTGATTATAAAGGGCTTGTATTTGTGGCTTTCTTGGGGCATTGGAGAAGTCTAAGGCCTCTTTGCTTCTCAAGTTATATGTCTCAGGCTCTCTTCAGTCATGGAGGATGTGTATGACACCCTTGTTCTGAAGTTGTAAATATGAGGTCCATTTGGCAATTAGTGGATATCTAAGTTCTCCTAGTACTCAAAGGAAAGGTGTGTCAATGTTCCCTTGAACACTGGCAAATGACTGAAGCTTTGATGTTGAGGGATATTAGTTTGAAACCCCCTTGAGTTACTGGCAAAAGTTGAGAGTTACCTTGGTTCTACATAAAAAGATTGAAGCCACCTGGGTCGTTGGGGAAGATCTTAGAGTCCCTGGTTCTGAAGGACAGGTCAGAAGCTCCCTTCATCCATATATCAGGTTGAAAGATCTGTGGTTCTATAATGGTTGGGCTATAGCGTGCTTCAGAACTAGTGGAGTGGATTCTGCTTCCTGGTTCAGAAGAGATGTGCTTGAGCGCCCTGTGCATCCTTGACAAGATATGGATACTAATACGCACACCAATAAATACCTGATTTTTGACAAAGAAGCTAAAATTATACAATGGAAAAAAGAAAGCATCCTCAACAAATGGTATTGGCATAACTGGATGTCAACATATAGAAGAATGAAAACAGATCCATATCTATCCTCACACACAAAACTCAAGTCCAAATGGATTAAAGACCTCAATATAAATCTGGCCACACTGAACCTGATAGAAGAGAAAGTGGAAAGTAGCCTTCAATGCAAGGGTACTGAAGATCACTTCCTAAACATAACCTCAAAAGCACAGACACTAAGAGCAACAATAAATAATGTGAACCTCCTAAAAGTAAGAAGCTTCTGTAAAGCAAAGGACACATTCAATAAGACAAAAAGGCAGCCTTCTGAATGAGAAAAGATCTTCACCAACACCACTTCAAAGAAAGGACTGTTCTCCAAATTATATAAAGAACTCAAGAAATTTGATAGCAAAATTCTAAGTAACCCAATTAAAAAATGAGGAACAGAACTAAACAGAGAATTCTCAACAGAAGAATCTCAAATGGCCAAAGAAATATTCAACATCCTTAGCCATCAGGGAAATGCAAATCAAACAACTCTGAGATACCATCTTAACACCTGTCAGAATGGCTAAGACCAAAAACACCAATGATAGCTTATGCTAGAGAGGATGTGATGTGGAGTAAGGGGAACACTCATCCATTGCTGGTGGGAATGCAAACTTGTACAACCACTCTGAAAATCAGTATTGCAGTTTCTCAGAAAACTGGGAATCAACCTACCTCTGGATCCAGCAATATCACTCTTGGGCATATTCCCAAAATATGCTCAATCATATTACAAAAACATTTGTTCAACTATGCTCATAGCAGCATTATTTGTCATAGTCAGAATCTGGAAACAACCTAGATGCCCCTTAACCAAAGAATGGGTAAGGAAAATGAGGCACATTTACACATTAGAGTACTACTCATCAGTAAGAAAACAATGACATCTTGAATTTTGCATGCAAATAGATAGAACTAGAAAACACCATTCTGAGTGAGGTAACCCAGACCCCAAAAGATGAATATGGTATGTACTCACTCATAAGTGGATACTAGCCATAAACAAAGGGTATTGAGCCTATAGTTTATGATCCTAGAAAGAAGCTAAGTAACAAAGTGAACCCTAAGAAAAACATATATAGATCGACCTGGAAAGTTGAAATAGACAAGATCATCTGATAAAATTAGGAATATAGGGATGGGAGAAGAAGGGAGGGCAAAAGGAGAAAAGAAGGTGAGAAGGGGAGGGGTGAGGAGAACTGACTTTGCCCTGTAGACAGACTGATGAATATCTCAAATATCACCATAGAACCTTCATCCAGAAATAGATGGAAACAGAGGCAGAGACACACATCAGAGCATTGGACTGAACTTCCACAGTCCAGTTGAAGAGTGGGAGGAATGAGAATATGAGCAAAGAGGTCAAGACCATGATGGGTAAATCCCCTGAAACAGTCTGCCTGAGCTAATGGGAGCTCACCAACACCAGCCGGACTAGGAAGGAACCAGCATAGGACCACACTAGTCCCTGTAAATGGGGTTGCAGTTGCATGGCTGGGGCAGACTGAGGGGCCACTGGTAGTGACACCAAGATTTAATCCTATGGCTTGAACTGTCTTTTTGGGAACCTATTCTCTTTGGATGGATATCTGCTCAGCCTAGATATGGTAGGGAGTCCCTTGGACCTTCCCCAAAGCAATGTGCCTTACCCTCTCTGAGGAGTAGATGGGGGTAGGGTGGGGGGCATGTGAAGGAAATGGGAAGAGGGGAGGGAGTGGGAAATTTGATGGGTATGTATAATGAAAAAAGATAGTTTCTTTTCTAAAAAAAAAAAAGACTTTGATTTTAATATCTCCATTATGGCTATTACAGATGCACACTGAGACATTGGATAGAGCCATTTGAATATAATAAAGGCAGGTATTTTCCTTCTGATTAAAAATAGGTCACAATTTCTTCCTAGAATGTAGGGAGCTGCGTGGAGCCACACCTGATAATCAGCTCCTAATATTGGCTAAGGCCTGATCACGCAATGATTGTCAGCTGCTTGCATATGCATGGACCTATGGGCAGTGCCCACCTGGCAATCTGGGGTTGACGGCCCGTGCCTTTTTAAGGGCTGGGAGAGGTTTGCCCGGAGAGAGAGAGACACAGAGAGAGAGACAGAGAGAGAGAGAGAGAGAGAGAGAGAGAGAGAGAGAGAGAGAGAGAGAGAGAGAGAGAGAGAGAGAGAGAGAGAGAGACAAGATCCTGAATAAACTGCTAGCAGGAAGCGCTCCGGTGTCGCGTCATCCTTGCTGGTCGAGGTGGGCGTGACACTAGAACATGATATATAATCTATTACCAACTGAGAATAGCATATTTTCCTTCTATATGTGGCCCTAGACTTACTTCATATGGACTAATGGATGATAGAACAACTCCTTCTGTCTAAGAGGTTCTGAGTGTTTCTTGCTCTAACCATCTGACTTCAAGGCCTCTGTCCAAAAATAAAAGAACCCTGGTGCCTGAAGTCCTAAAGCGTTAGAGCACCCAGCAGTGCCCTAACCCAGGACAAATATGCCTTTTATCTGGACATTAGAAATAAAGAAGCCACGCCCTTCATGTTCAGAAGGTAGCCGAATTGGTCAGGAGACCTAGCTGAGAACTGCCCCCTAGTATGATGGAGATTGATCACACAGCTGTCTGCCCTACATGACATGGATGTTGTAGAGTCCCATAAAGATTAGATAAGGAAGTGCTCAGGGTTCCCTAATTCCCAAAATGACTCTTTGTATCCCCAAAATCCCCACAAGACTCTTAGACCTATCTGCATCCCCCAACATAGCATGACACGTTCTTCCTCTGAAGAACAGTGTCCTCAAAATTCGCTGTTTGTCTGTGGATGGTTCGTTGGCATTCTGTTCAAGGGCAAGGGTTCTCCAAATTTTCTTTCTGACAAAGGAGCCCCAGACTTGTTCCTTCCGCCCCAGGAGGATTCATCCTTTCCCCCAATGACTGCAGTGGAGCTCGAATCGTCAAGGTCTCTTCAGGCTCTTTACAGCAAAATCAGGATCCAAGCTGGTGATGCATCCTAAGCCTGGGAGAGAAAGATCACAGCCACCCTCTCACCACCCTGACTTCAGGGTCAAAGTAAAATGTTGTGCAAATTCTCAATGTCTGGTGCTGGGTTTGCCTTGATTAAGAACATTAACCCAGGAAGTAGAATTTTTGCTGCTGGCAGCAGTTGAAGGCTACTTGATTCTTTACACACACACAAAGTGTAAATACACAACCTTCTGTTTCCCAAATAACTTTTAAGTAAATATTAACTACAGTTACTTTGCCAAAATCTTTGGCCTACAAAAGTCTGAAGTTGAATAGGATGACGTATGAAGTTCAGGCTGTCTGTATGCTTTTTTCCCCTTAGATTTTACAAAATATGGAGGCTACCTTTGTTGGTAAAGAGCTGAATGAACTTTGGACTGCACCACACCCTTTTGGCAGTACAAAGAGCATGTGTCTCTTAATCAGGGAGCTGTGTGTTAAGGTCCTGGCAGTACCGATTACCAGCTTATGGCACCTTGAAAGACAATGTGGCTGTCCACCCTCGAGACATCTCAGTCCTCTTGATATACTTGAAGGTGTTGGAACAAACCCAGACTGGGCACCTGGTCCACATGAGCGACAGATTCCAGCCAAAAGACAGAAGAATTACCAACAAAGATCATTCAGAGATGGAGGGAGGGAAGGTTTAAGGGAGGTAGGGAAGGGAGGAAAGAAGAAGAGGGGAGGGAGGGGGACGGAATGAGGAAAGGAGAAAAGGAGGAAAATGAGGAGGGAGAAAATGGGAACTGTCCCTAAGATACGTTGATAAAATACAAGTTCAAAATCCAGTGTCCTTTGATGACATAGTGATCTGTCTGCGTGGTCACACCAGAAAACTCCCTAACAGCAGCCTGCCCGCCCACAGTTGCATTCTTGCTGTCTTAGAAGGGCATTAGGGAATCTCCATACTTCTCTTACCTCACCTGTAATACTGGCTAAGGAACCTCTCTCCTCGTGCTGCTCTTAAGATCATGTCATACTGCAGGAAGAACTCCCGCGAGGGTTGTGTGAGCACAATAAACATCCACTAGCTTCTTACACATCTGGGCTGGATAGAAAAATTTAGTATTTCCGTTACCATTTAAACACAGAAATCTCGTGGGACTCTCAAAGGTGTTGGACTGTGAAACTAGTGGAACACCTGACTCCTATACAGACCATCGTATAAAAAGATGACTACTGAAGGTGACAGGCATCCTCTGGAAGAGATGTCTAATTTGATCATGTGACCTCTAGTCAACTCTCTACACCTGCATAATTAAAATTGTACATAGACATCGCCATTGTTTCCTGGACAACCCAAGAGAAGTGTACATATGCTTTTGTATATGTGTTGTCTGCTTGTTTAATTAGGGAATGGTACGTAATATGGCTCACTAACATTGGTAGAAAACTCGATATTCAATAAAAATCGAACGTATGCTCTTGATCCCAAGCTCATGCCATTAAACAAAGGACAATGTACATGTCTTAAGGGACTTTTGGCCCATTTGACAAATATTCATCCTTTAGACCAACTCAAGTGCAAATCTAAAGTCTCCGGAGTCCTCCGTGAGAATAGCTGTCTCCTAGCACCTACTGCATAGCTCAGAGCACACTCTCTGTCTTTCTTCTCCACTGTGCTGTGAGCTTGTCTTCACGCATGCCAGTTGTAGCTGTATCTCACTGAGCTTCCCCTACTCATGTGGCTCCATGATCAGCACATGTGTGCACTGTTCTACTCGTTCCCCACAGTCATTGAAGTGACACTCTAACATCCTTATCTTAAAGAAGGAGACCACGGCAAAGAGCAAGGAGATACGCCCAAGTTCTCCTAGCAGAAGAAATAGGGCATGTTGTAGGCACTGTCTCCTGGCAGGAGTGAAGTTCGTCTCATATTAATGACTGCCATCCCCTGGGCCAGCTCCACGCTGCCTTAGGTCCTTGGTCAATGCTGACCAGTAGTGTGTGCTATAGAAATAACAGGAATTCCAGAACCTTTGCTGTGGCTGAGGGTGCTTCTCTGCTTTGAAGAAGAATGGACACCAACCCTTCCTCCCCTGAAGCTCTGTCCGTCCACCCCATCTGCCCCGCATTGCCTCATGTCCTCCTTACTATGCTCCATGTAGACTTGAAGTTACTGCTTTCCCTAGCAAAGGAAAGCAGACCTCTAACCTGTCTGAGAAAGGGGAAGAGTGAACCGAGAGAGGGGAGATAGATGCAAAAGGAAGTGTGGAGCCTAAAGAAAGCAGAATGTCACCAACATCACATCCCCAGAACAAGTTTTCCTTGACAGGCCAGACAGTGCCCTTTGTTTTTACTTAATGTGCAGTAAGGATAAACTGATGGGCGTGTCATAAATGGCCAGATCACATGTGGCATCAGCTGACACCCCAGCTAACAAAATCTGTGTGCAGCCTTGGCCCAGTGCATTGTAGGAAGGAAAAGCCTACAGGGACCCATCAGTCTCCTGCCAGCAGCGAGGACAGACAGCATGAGCACAGCCGGAAAAGTAAGAAAAAGATCTTGCTGTTGGGAATATATTCTCACTAACTTGCTAAAAGATGCTGACTTCTAACTCAGAAATGATGTGCACTGAAGGGAATTGTGATGTGTGCTATGGCACAGGGTGTGCACTGCACGACTGTGCAGCCCGGCTGCTGCTAAATACCTTTAACAAGAGCACACAGACTCTAGATCTGGGGCCGTCCTCACTTCCTCACTAACTCTGCAGCACAGGGAATTCATTCTGAGCAACTGTGACTACCTTGTAAACCGAAAGCTTTAAAGAGATCTTCTGCAGAGAAGTCTGTTTATATCGAGATACCTTAGTGGGCTGTCCTTTGGAATCACTGGTTTCTATTTTTTGTTTGTTTGTTTAGTTTGTCTAGACACGGTTTCTCTGTAACAGCCTTGCCTGTCCTGGAAATCACTGTGTAGACCAGGTTGGCCTCGAAGTAGCAGAGATCCACCTACCCCTGCCTCCCAAGTGATAGGATTAAAGGCATGTGCCACCACAGTCCAGCACGTACTCATAGATTTCTTATGAAAACAGTAAAGTTAAATCTGTCAATAGTTTCATAAGAGGAATTTGACTCGGGAACATAGTAGAACTGTCCCAATAACCTTTAGATAAAATATCTGATAAGAGGTGAATTGATTTATAAACTTTAGGATAATCCACAGTGATTTACATTACCATGCACACTGTGATTTGGAGGGGTCCATTGCTGCACAACTCATCAAATCTCTAGAAGCTCTATAGAACTGTTTCTTTTCTCTTAAAAAAATCATCCAGCTTTACATCAATTAATTCTAAGAAAAAACTGAATCACTTGCTAACACTGAGAATACACACATGTGGTACTAGGATTTCCACAAAGCCCCCTTACTTGTTCAATCTGTATATGGTACTGATGACACGCAAGCAGTCACTCAGCATAAACAACTGATCCATGCTATCCAACTGCCTAATTATAATGCCTGTGTTTCTGTTGGCACAAGGGCTGTTTTAGGAGTGGGTCAAAGGTCCAACAGCTCACAGTGAGAACAGGGGTTGGAGACTTCTGCATCCACGGTGTGACAGGATTCGGTATAGAAAAGATTGGGTGGAGAATCGGCAGAGAAGGGGCAGTCGCCAGTAGTTTTGTTTCAATCCACTCCTGGTCATGTTTAGGATGGCATGTCACATTTCAAGGAAAAGTATTAGGATAAAGAATGACTGAAAAAGTTAAAAGAAAGACTGAATTCATGCAACATAAGTGGAAACCCAATCCTATCAACCTAACAAGAATCAAGGGACTAGGGAATCCAGGCTCTTAGGTGCAGGGTCAGTAACAGCGCTATGGTGATCAGTGGCTTGAGTTTATATTGCATATAGCAGCAAAATAACAATGTAGCCATGTATGATAGATCATCCCTGAAATCTCAGTGCTAGGAAGGCTAAGACAGAAAGATACCTAGTTCAAGGCCAGCCTGGGCTGCTTCTCAGACTATGTCTCAGAAATCCAAAGCCTGGGGTTTAACTCTGTGACAGTGTTCTTGCCCAGAACACACAAAGTTCCAGGTTCTGCTCCCAATCACTTCAAAAATATATTAATAATTATGATTTAGAATTGAACATATACCCAATGATTTTAGTACCAATGAGTACAAGAATAAAAGATAGTGTTAGAGTGCCCCGAAAGAGCACACACCCATGCATCCCAGTGTATGGCCTGTCCTTTCCTTACCTCCTACTATGGTTGTTACACGTTTTTAAGGGTGTTTTGACTCCTTGTAAAATGAGAAGAAATGCCCATTTCTATGTAACAATGGGTGGCAGACCTGGGACAAAATTGCAAAAAATCCCCTTGGAGCTGCAGTAACCCTTCATCTTCCAGGTGATCAAGTGCAAAGCAGCTGTGCTATGGGAGACCAAGAAGCCCTTCTCCATCGAGGACATAGAAGTCGCACCCCCCAAGGCTCATGAAGTCCGCATTAAGGTAATGTCTCTTTCTACCTTCTAAAATGTTAGGTTTGAAAAACTCAGAAAATACTACATAGATGCGTCCAGATGTCCATTAACATTCTATTTCATAAGCTCACCCCGACATGAATGAGCCTGTTGCTGAGCCTAGCGGTTGATATCAGCCGCTGAAAGTTCGAAGTTTAACATAATCCCTGAAAACTTTAAAAAATAAATAAATAAAATGTTTAAGTGTTTGTAAAGTGCTAAACATCTTGAGTCCAAAAGCAATTAATATTAGGTAATTTCTTGGTGCTCATTTCCTGTCTCTTTTTCTATAACATAGCATCCATTTTTATATATTGTATAAACTACATTTTGGGGGGTGCCTTAATTCACAGGATGATCATTACCACTTAAGCTGTGTAATTGGGAGAAGAGATGAAAGCACAGGAAAAGTTGGCCCTAAATCGAATCTGGAAGCAATAGGGGTTGTTAGCAAGCTCCTGAGAAGCCCCATTTCAGAATAGGTGTGCTAAACCTTCACAGTCGCTATCTTGGCTGAGTGAAATCAATCTCTCTTCTGTAGATGGTGGCCACGGGGGTCTGCCGCTCAGATGATCACGCGATTAGCGGAAGCATAACCACACCACTTCCTGCAGTTCTTGGCCATGAGGGAGCTGGTATTGTGGAGAGCGTTGGAGAAGGGGTGACTTCTGTCAAACCAGGTATAGAATTCTTTACTGTCAGGGCTTATGTTTGGTCCCAAGAGCTTCCCTCCCAAAATAGGAAGCCCTGGCAGTAGGAGACTTAAAAGATTTGCCCAAGGTCACAGGGTTTCCACCTCTTCCTCCCTTCGTGCCTCTGTCCTCTGGCATCCAATCATGTCTTTTCTCATTCAACATCTATTTATCATCTACTAGAGTTAGAGTCCCCATTGTGACCTTCAGAGTTCACAGTCTGCTAACTTCCACTTCAGTGTCACTGAGCACCAGGGACTTTTCAGGATCCAAGCCTACCAATGGGGCGAAGGCAAGACCTGCAGGTCCAGGTTCTGAGTGCCTAGATGTAGGGAAGCTGCTCTGTGCTGAGTTCAGAGACCCGACTGCTCGCCTGGCTTCAGGATGCTTCTCCTGTAGGATGCCATAGGTTTAACCGCATTGCATCCCCGTGATGGTTTCCTCTTCACTATATGCTCTTCCTTCTCTGATATAGAAGAATAATACAATATAAGAGGAAACTCCAGCAGGAAAAACATGGCCAAAGGCCTCCAAACACAAACACCATTTTATTATCACTAATTGGGGCTCGAGATGGTGGGTGACACGTTGCTGATTACTTTATCCATGTTTTTATTTTACCCCTGCTGTTTGTATTCATAGGTAAAGGTTGAGTAAAAATAAATTTTCCCTGGTGTCATCACACATTCATTTTTTCTATGAAACATAGTGATCAAGTCATGATTTGGTTCGATAACATAGGTAGCACACATGATTTAAAAACAACAACTGCATTCACCTCCAAAAACATCACGTTAGCCAATAGAGTCAGATGTCTCTCGCATTCCAAATAACCAGAAAATAAGGAAACAACTCATCTGGCTGGAGTTAAGCTCTGCCGTTTCCTTTATTTGGAAACAAACTTAGAGTAAAACGATTCCTTTACTTCTCAGGATGCTTTGTCTATAGCAGAAAAAAAATTGATAGTTCATAAACAATTATCTAAAAAAAAAAAGTTGCCTTTTCTTTCTCAGGGGAAACCTCTAACTCGGTGTTGAGGACTGAGATGTCCAGAGCAAGTCATCACTTCTCTGTCACATTTCAGTCTGCGTCCTCAAAAACAACTAAGATTATTCTTAAAGCATTCGTTTCATAATAAGAGAAGCACAGTCACTTTGAAAAACCAAAACATGGTGCTGGAGAAACGACTCAGTGGGTGACGTCATCCTGTTAGACAGTTGACAGTCACCTGTAACTCCAGCTGCTCGGGACCCAGCGCCCTCTGCTGACCTTCAAGGTCACACACACACAAGTGCATACACATATGGATCCTCAGACATGCACAAAAAAATAGGACAAATCTTTTTAAGATGTAAAAAATTAGCTCTTAAAAGTCTCATTTTAATTTTATCCTATAATGAAATTTAGTTTGTTTTAATTTTATTATAAAATATTTCCTCTATTATGTTTGTTTTTAATTTTATTGTAACTATTATGGAAAATATCAGATTTCTCCAACATCCAATAGGAAGTCAGCAACTCATGACAACTAAAGTATATATTTATACTTAGCAGTGAGTATATCTAAGGTTTGACCTGGCTAATATGTGCGAAGCCCCCAGAGAATGAGTCTCACAAGGAGAGTTAACTGCTGATCCGTGGAAATGGATGTTTTTACATTTCCCTTTTCTTTTGGGAAACTTCAGGCATATATAAACCTGGAAGAATAGTAAGGCGGCAAGGCAAGGACCCATGCATGACTTTACAGGAAGTTCTTTTGTGTGTTAATATAAAGCAAACCTAAAGGTCAGAATAGCAAAACAGTCAGTCACTGGTTCTTACCTCTACCTCAGTCTGAAATGGGGATCCTGGCTCCAGGAATCTCAGAAAGAGACCGAGAGCTGTCTCCTCCCGTTTTATATTCCTCACTAGTTCTGGGATTAAGGGTGTGCACCACTACCGCCCAGTCTCTATGGTAAACTAGAGTGTCTCCTGAGATTAAAGGTGCATGTCACCATGGCCTGGTCTGTAAGGCTGGCCAGTGTAGCTGTTTTACTTTTCTGATCTTCAGGCAAGCTTTATTTGTTAAAATACAAATGAAATACCACTACACATGACATAGTACAGAGGGGCCATATCTCTGGGAAATCTTTCTAGGGCACACATCCCTACAGAAAAGCTTCATATTCTTGTCTTGTTAATTCATGAGTACATATTTAAGTGATTTTCTTGTTTCCCCTCCAGGCGATAAAGTCATCCCACTATTTTCTCCCCAATGTGGAAAATGCAGAATCTGCAAGCACCCGGAGAGCAACTTCTGTATGAAGAATGAGTAGGTTTCTCACTGTCTTCTTGCACAATTAGGGTGCACACTGGTTTTCTTCTGTCTCATGTCCTTTGTTTGCTGTGTTTCACTGGCTAGTTTGGCAAACCCTCGGGGGACTTTGCTTGATGGCACCAGCAGGTTCACCTGCAAGGGAAAGTCAATCCACAACTTCACCAGCACCAGCACCTTCTCTCAGTACACTGTGGTAGATGAGATGGCAGTGGCTAAAATCGATGCGGCTTCACCCCTGGACAAAGTCTGCCTCATTGGCTGCGGGTTCTCAACTGGGTACGGCTCTGCTGTCAAAGTCGCCAAGGTAAGATGGACAGTGGCCAATGGACCAAGCTACGTATGTATTGTTGGGACCAAAGAGAAAAAATTGCGCACAGGCATCAGAGAGTGTTTTTGTAGAAAAGATAAGTCTGTCTAACTCCAGTGAGAATTCCCTCCACACACTCAAGAAAAGCTCTATAATAATATGCATCCAGTTCTACCAAGTTCCCAAAGAAACTGGGCTCTCATAGAAATTGTTTGAAACTTATGTAGATCCGCAGCTGTAACACTTTGCATTTGTTGTTGTTTGTAAAGCTCTGTTATGTCCCAGTCCCAAGATACACTTGAGCAATAAAACATGTGTTAAAGGGTCAGAACCTGGAAAGCTTGGCCATTTGGGACAAATGGAAGATTTTAAAGTGGAGATGTCATCCCTGTTGTCTCTAAAGTAAGCCAAAGTCGGGAGATGTGCGCGGCACAAATGCTGTCACCAGTGTTTTTAATATAAAGACCAGCACTGGTACCAAGAGCCAACCCGCCTGCATGGTGGAAAGTTCCTGAAAAGAAAACCGAGGCTTAGTGACGAACCAGGACTTAAGGCACTGGACCAATGCAGCCCCTCTGAGCTGCCTGATGTTCTTTGAAAGAGCATCGTGATGAACGTGAGCTTTGATAAGGGGCAGCTGGGAGCTGGGTTTGTCTCCTTCTTTATGGAGATTGAGAATAAACCTTATCAGCAACATTTTCCCAGCAAACCTAAACTTTGTGTTAGAGGTTTACCTTTCCCACAGTTTCTGTCTCTTAGTGTGTGCACATCGCATGAGAGACAATGCTCCTTTAGCTAACCTCAACTGTGTGTGACCAATTATATCCTGAGCAAGTTTGTTAGTAGATCCTTTAAAACCTCAGTTTATGACTCTAGGATTCTCCCACATCATTTTTATAGGTTGATGGTGTGGATTAAAATATTGATAGAAAAATGAGCTCAGAAGGAATTTGAACGCTGAAGAAAATTCATGTCTTTATTATAGATGAAAATGATGCTGATTCTGAGTTATGAGAAAGTAAATGTTTATGGAAAGAGATACATTCTGTAATTTTTTGTCATTTTAGCACTAAATGTAGTTACTCCTTGTGCAGTTGCTCATCTGTTTCAACAGGAGGACTGAGGGAGCCTCGCAAGCCAAGGGTACTTGTGGTCAAGGATTTCAGTCATTGTTATTAAAATACAAATCAGCTATTGTTTCAGAATTTTTCATTTGCCTCTAAAAGTCAGGCTTAAAGTCTCACAAAGACAACATTGGTCTCTTGATGTATTTAAGTTTCCTGTCCACTTTCCTCTTACACCAAGGATGACTTGTCAATGCTGCCCAGATGACTTCTGCTCCAGTTACCCTGGTTGTGACTACTGAACGATAGCCAACCAAGGAGTTAATGATTGAAGGGTGGTTGGATTGCAGTGCACTCGCATGGAGTAACCATGATCATTTGTTTCTCTTTGGATACAAACGTCACTCCAGTCCCTGGCATCCAGACATACAAAGAGTGTGAGATGTTTTAGTAAAAGCTCCATCACAGGCCTCCTCTCTGATCTCTCTCCAAACCCTGCTGTATCTCACAAAGCCCACTAAATGATGGCCCCTGTTGTAAGGAGGCTGCTTGTTTGCTCCTGGCTGCCCATAACTCAAATAATGACACAGAAACTGTATTAATTACAATACTGCTTGGTCTATTTATGTATGCATATATTTAGTTCACTTTTATCTCTTAAATTAACCCATTTTTATTATTTTATATTTTACCATGAGTCTCATGGCCTACTGGCAAGGTTTAACCGGGCTGATTGTGTCTTCTCCTGTGGCAGCTCCATGGCATCTCCTGACTCTGTCTTCCTTATCCCAGCATTCAGTTTAGATTTCCCCACCTAGCTCTTCTTTGCCCTGTTCTAGGTCTAAAACAGTTTCTTTATCAATCAACGGTAATCACAGCATACAGAGTGGAATACAACATCAGGACCCTTCTCCAGTGATGCTCAAAGCCACTCCCACAGGGTATTTAAACTGCCCCACCCCCAGCAAACAGACACATGATTTTCTCCACTCTGGTGGGGGGTGGGGATAGGGGGTAGCTAGGAGGCCATCGGCAGTGCTGAATTCATTAAACCGGAGCAATTTCTAGTTCGGTTTGATTTGGTCTGATTTGGATGGCTGAATCGACTGAGAGGCTTACTGGATTGCAGAAATTTTTCTGTTTCATGTAGACAAATTGCTTTTGTGTATGTGTAAGAGGTTATTATGTGGCCCGGGAAGAGGAAAGTCATTGCCATGTTGAGTTCAAAGATTGTCCAGTACAGCTGGTCTCACAGGGGATTTCCATTGGATTAGAATGGGGTTCTACCTGCAGAGATTACAATTAACTGGTAGAAGCTGTTACTGGATCCTGAGATGAACAAAAATGATAACTCCCCAGATATATCTAATATAGGACAGATTTTGAGAGCCACTGTTGTACCCCTTTGGGCAGCTATAGCCAGAAGACGTTTTGGAAGCAGGTGGAATGACATCTGAGAGGCCATGACAGAGGACAAAGTAAGGTGCCTTGTGCGGCATGGAACACTGTTTAGTGGTCACTGGTCCGTCTTTTATATTTTCTGCAACCATAGGTGACCCCAGGCTCCACCTGTGCTGTGTTTGGCCTTGGAGGTGTCGGTCTGTCTGTCATCATTGGCTGTAAAACAGCTGGAGCAGCCAGGATCATCGCTGTGGACATCAACAAAGACAAGTTTGCCAAGGCCAAAGAATTGGGTGCCACTGAGTGCATCAACCCTCTAGACTACAGCAAACCCATCCACGAAGTACTCCAGGAGATGACCGATGGAGGAGTGGACTTCTCCTTCGAAGTAATCGGTCGCCTTGACACCATGGTAGGTGCTGTGGCATGTCCTGAGATCTGTCCTTCTGCCATCCATAATGTGCTCCAGACAGAAGAATAGAAATCTCATGCAGAAAGCTATTTTAGATAGTAATATTCCATATCTAGTTTTCTTCTCATATTTATTAATCCAGTGCTGTGATAAACATTTGAGTTTGTCTCAAGTAATAATGCTCCATTAATTATTAATACAGGAAAGCTTTTTTTTTTTGTAAAAATCAATTCATCAAGGGAATTTAAAAACAAATTCTGGACCTAAAAGGATAAATAGATTTTTTCCACATTCTTAATATTATACAATATTGATATTAACTATTCTGAAAAGCATTTATAAGTCTCATCATGTGGCCAAAAGCAATAGTGAGTAATATGGGTCCAAGCATTATTTCATTAGCACCAATCATGTAGAGGAGTGGCTGCTTTAAAAGATCACCAGGTTTTCATCTCAGAGACAACACCATGCCGGGCAACAAAAACACCAGATCTGCATGTTGGAGTAAATACTTTTCAAAATAAAATTCATAGATTCTGTCGTAGCCCCTAAATTTAAGAGATACATATTTTGGCCCTCTATCTCTGTCTCTCTTCTCTCTCTGTCTCTCTTTCCCACCATTCTCACACCCAGGGACTGGACTCTACAACACTCTGCCACCTTCTATCTCCTCTCCCAAAAAAAAATGAAGAAGAAAAGAGTTGCACATTTTATAGGGTTATTTATGATCTACACGACATAGTGCAGTGAACTACTTAGCACGGAGCCAGCTGCCACGTGGTAAGCCCTCAATTATGGTCAGCTGGGAATAATGATAAGAAAGGCTATTGCCAAGTGTAGAGTGCTTAAACTTTTGAAATGAACATTCTTCATATAGTTGCAGACACCATACATTACTAAGTATGTAACTTCTCCAGTTACATATCAGCCAACCTAAGACATCTGGCGTTCTAGAGAAGCATCCCTAGAGACCTAAAGAATCACCATTACTGAGGTCCTCCAGAAAGCCTTGGCAGAGTTGGAAATAGAGAATGGGAATGGTGCCCTGAGATCGACATTCTTCTCAACCTCGAACTGAGACTAGATGTCAAGAGAAGCTAGCCTCTCCTTTGTGGGTGGGGAGCCTTCAACGTTCAGGGTTCGGCTTCCCACGGCCATCGGTCTTCTGTGTCAGTGGATCTGAAGATCCAAATGTCTGATACCCACGTGTTCTGGGAACATCTGGTTTTCTAAATGTCACGTTTCAAAATCAAAATACCAGGCAACATGAATATTTGAGGATTAAATACCATCTTTTATAACAGAATTTTAGATGAAAGAATTGAAAGTGAAAACTTCCTGGATGTCTACAGATAACAGAATAATGTAAAAGCAATGCACACACTGGATTCACACTGAAAACTTGCCCGTTCTTGATCTAAGCCCCACAGGAGGGACGTGTTGTAAAGGGATGTGGACAAATAGATAAGAGACAACTTCTGATGCTGTCGTCATTACATCTTCACCATCTAAATTGTCTTAGAGTGCAGACTTCAAAACTGTAGTTAATGGACAATGACAGTGAGTGAACCTACGCATAGGCAGCCGGAGAGTCACATGATGAGGAAACAGTGTTCTCCTTGGAGGACCCAGACTGCACAGGCTCCCAGTGGGACTTGCTTCTTTATTAGCTGATAAGGAAGAATTGAACATAAATTCATCCATTCACTCCTTTTCTCAAAATATTTCTCTGCACATATCTTCGTATGAAATGAACCTGTGTATTGTTAGTAGACCACGAGAATATCCAGTTTAAGTATTATTCTTATTGCAGATGTCTTCCCTGTTAAGCAGCCATGCAGCATGTGGTGTAAGTGTTATTGTTGGGGTGCCTCCTAATTCCCAAAGCCTCTCTTTGAACCCCTTGCTGCTGCTGCTGGGACGCACGTGGAAAGGAGCAATATTTGGTGGTATGTATTCACAGCTGAGGATCAAGTTCTGTATGTGTTCTTGTGTGTCAAGGTGAACGTATGGGTGTGTGTGGAATCAGAGATCATTTGATGTAGCTACAGGAACAATCAGCCTTGTTCATTGACTCTGGGGGTCTCAGTAGCCTACAGTCATGGTCAGGCTAGAATTCCTAGCCAGCCAATCCCAGGAATGTCCGAATTTCCTCTCTACAGACCTGGAGTTACAGGCTCCCCCAGCACTGAAACCACTGTTAAATGTTACCGGGTTTGTTTATTTGTTTTGCTTTTTATTCTGGAGATCAACACAGCAGATAATCAATAAAAATCTAATGTCAGGAAAAAACTAAAAGAATTTAATTACCTTAACCATCTCCCAAGCTTTGAGGATCTAATTCCTAACTTTTTTTCAGAATTTCTTCCTTTTTGAAACAGAAAAGTTCTGAGAAGGCAGCATGAAAACCATGATCTCTCTATAGCAAGAACTGATACCGGAATTCGTAAGACAGGCTGCTGTGCTCCCCATAAATGAGCCAGGTCTTTTCTGGCTCCTTCTACTTGGGTCTCTAAGGCCCAAAAATGCCTCATAGGACACAGAGAGCCCAAGGCAGTAATGTTTGCCTACACTCATTACCGAAGTTCGGAACACTCCCTTCCTTTGGCTATAAAAATCTGCACTATGATTTCTTTAGGAAAGATCTACTAAGCCACCGTCATCAGCGAGACACCCTGACATCAGGTGGCATGTCATAAGACATTAGCGCCATGCAGAGGTGTTTGAGTCCCGCGTCTGCCGCTCAGGGGGCAGCCTGGGCAATGTTAGGAAGTTGGTTTCTTTGGAAGATATCTTGTCTAATTCTCCTGCCTGCCCCCTGGCTGCATCTCACAGTTCTGCTCTCTCCTTTCAGGCTTTAAGAGTAAAGATTCTGTCCCCAAGCTTGTGGCTGATTTTATGGCTAAAAAGTTTCCATTGGAGCCGTTAATCACCCATGTTTTACCTTTTGAGAAAATCAATGAGGCATTTGAGCTGCTTCGCTCTGGAAAGAGGTGAGCTTTAAGATTCTTTGTATGGGGTGGGTGGAGAAAAGAGATTATTTTTACGGTAGGGGAAATGACCAACAAAAATTAAGGAGAAATGGGAGAGGGGCAAAAATGGGACTTCAGTGATGGTTCAGATTCTGAACGCACATGTATGACCCAGGGCATTTATAATGCTAAGCCTCAGTTTCCACAGTCTCTAAAATGGAGAAAATATGATAATCAACTTCATAGTGCTGCTGCTTAGGATGAAATTTAAATGAGACAATGCCTAAAACACTTCTACAAAGTGTATGGCAAATAGCCCGCATGAAATGTCTGTTATGGATGGTTTTCACTGAGACTCATAACACATGCTTTATTTACCCTCTGGGCACTGTGAGTTCTGGGAATGTGAACCAACATCTTATATCTCATATTTCAGTATCCGGACTGTCCTGACGTTCTGAGACCATATTGATGCCTTCCTACTCCTGACCCCTGCACCCCAGTGAATCACGACACCAGCCACATACAGCGCTAATGTTGTTCCTTAGAGACCCTGCCAATAAAGTACTCATGTTAGCTTTCTGCGAGAAACTGAATTATCTGTGATTCTGTTTTCAACCCCAAGTGAGAGCTACTACACCTCAGATGGGGAGCTGCAGGGTGCCCAGCGTTCCTTCTGATTTGATTGACCTCTGTCATCTTTCCTACTGGGGACAATGTCTCTTGTGACATCTGGTATTCTTTTCTCTCTGGAATTCACAGATAGTCTTCATAAATCAACATAATCTGCCTCTCCCAGAAGACGGACTTCAGAAATCATTACCTCTAAACCTACTTCATTATTCAATGGTCCTATCTTTTCACCGGGTCCTCTGCTGTAACCAAGTTTTTCCCTGTCATGTGGGATAATTCTATTAATAGTTCCCCTAAATTTACCATCTGCCTCACAACAGGTGAATGTGTATCAAATGAGAATATCAATTTCTTAGGCTATGGAAGAACTCACTGGATTTGAGGAGATTTAAGGAACTGATATTTCCACAAGGGTTTAGTGAGCTCTTCCATAGTCTTGGGGATACCTGTCATTTGGTGGTTGTTCATGTTGGTGACTGGATAAATTAAGGCTGGTTATTTGATAACCTTGGAATCTACTCTCTAATTTCATAGTATAATTGGTTGGTTCTCCTTTAAACTCCTCTGTGAGTATCTGCATATCTCTATTATCTGTTTTTTTAGATTTATTTATTTATTTAGTATACAGTATTCTCAGTAGTCCCTCTGCATGTACACCTGCAGGCCAGAAGAGGGCACCTGATCTCACTACAGATGGCTGTGAGCCACCATGTGGTTGCTGGGAATTGAACACAGGACCTTTGGAAGAACAAGCAGTGCTCTTAACCAATGAGCCATCTCTCCAGCCCTCTATTTTCTGTTTCAGTGAGTTTTTTGAAGGCCTGTAGTTATCAATTTCTCACAGTTGGCACTGATGACAACCAATATTTTTAGAAATAAAACAAGAATTACCAAACCAATAATGATTATAATAGATGTCACGTGAATCCCAAGTAATTACCCTATCATTTAATTGTTTGATTTTCAAACCATCCATTGTAGAATCATGCAGAGATCCAACTCCCTTTATCATAATATTGTTTCCCATTTTTTAACTTTAGAAAAAATGTCTCTCTCTCCTGTCTCTCTCTCTCTCTCTGTCTCTCTCTCTCTCCTGTCCGTCCCCCCCTCTCTCTCTCTCTCTCTCTCTCTCTCTCTCTGGCTAACTACCCCCTGTGAGAATTCCGAGTTTTCTCACCAAGTCTGCTGACGACGACACTGAAGTGTCAGGCTGCTGTCATCGTGTACCAGGGTCTGGAATGAGAACACAGGCAATGCACGGCCTGGCTGAGGACAGGCGCTACAGATGATGCATAGCTGTGAGCTGGGACTATGTGACAGTTGCCTGAGCAGGTGTCCAGGGGGCTCCCCTAGTGTGGCTGCAGCCTGAGGAGAGGGCCTGGGGGAAGTGCACAATCCCCAGCGAGAAGGAGACCACCTGAAAGGCGGATACAGGGAAATGGGCAACAGCAGCAGTGTGGAGGGCTGGGAGCATGAGCGCAGATGGTACTGAAGGCAGAGGGAACAACTCCAGGGTATTCAGAGCCCAGGCGCTATGGTGTTTGGGGTTTGTGGAGACTACTGCAGAAGGGCTGATACAGAGAATACCAAAGTCACTCAGGGGGGTCAGGGGAGGAAAGGAAAATTCAGGTGATGCAGCTCCAATGGATGGTGGTGCCTGCAAAGCCACAGGCAAGCAACTATCTTGGGAAATCACGCCCCAAAGGTTGGATGCCAGATGGCATGTTAATCTAATTAATCACTATCAATAAAAGCTCAGAGTCTGATATCAAAAAGAACATGAAAGATGAGATGAGCTGGGGAAAGTCAGCAGTTGCCTCCTACTTCTTCCTTTCCTCCATCCAAAAAAACCTACAGACTCTCTCTGCCCCGCCTTACTACTTCCTGTCTCTTCTCTGTCTACAGTCCTCCTAGCATCTATGGTTAATTTAGTTCAACTAGTGTCTAGCTCCAACCTCTGACTCCAAGCAAGCTTTATTTGTCAGAATACAAAGTATCACGCAACACTGAAGGGAAGCTCTTCACAGTTGATGGCTTCAGGCAGAGCTTGGGTTGGGGGGAGGGGAGTGGGGAAAACTCAGTTGTCTTTACCAGGTAGGCCACTGGGAGCTTGCTTGTATATATAAG
Source organism: Alexandromys fortis (assembly GCF_014885135.2). Lineage (NCBI taxonomy): Eukaryota > Metazoa > Chordata > Mammalia > Rodentia > Cricetidae > Alexandromys > Alexandromys fortis. The sequence goes on along the minus strand of NW_026068142.1, from coordinate 12,737 downwards.
GAACACAAATTTGACTTGGTGTTTTGTTTTGTTATTGGAAGCTAGCACAGGGGTGGGAGGGTAGACCTGGGAGGAATGTGAATGAGTGTGATTTGGGTGCATTATATAAATTCCCAATAGAAATACTATTTTAGAAAATATTCAAAGAGACAATTGAAAAAGGAACCAATGATTTCAGGAATTGTACAAATAAGCAGGTGGATAAATTATGGAATACAATTAAGAAATTAAGGAATGGAAGAATTTGATAAGGAGCTAGAGATTCTAAAAAGAGAAGCAACCAAAAACCTTGTAAATGAAATGATCAGTGAATCCAATTTTAGACACTCAGTGAGATGGCGCAGCGGGCTAAGATGCTTCTGTAAAAGCCTGGGACCCTCACAGTAGGAGGAGAGAGGCTCTCTCCAGAGTGGTCCTCTCCCCTATTTGTGTGTACTTTTTAAAACATCAGTTGAGAGCTTCCACAGAGCAAGCAGTGGGGATGACGTCAGCACAGTCAGGCAACTAGAAAGAGGAAAAAATACGAAATCATAACCAGAAATTTCAATGATTTGGGACAAATTAAAATAGCCATGCGCAATTTCCAGCTCACCAGCAAGCCCATCGAGATTCTATGGCATTCTTCACAGAACTGGAAAACTGTCTCTAAAACTAATGAGCAAGCACAAACCATCCTGTGTTACCAGAGTCCTGGGTGAGGAGAATGCCCAAGGCACAGCTGTGCTTGATTTGCACGCAGGCCCCAGAGCCTTAGTAACAAAACAACATGGTGGTAGCACAAAAGAGACCCCATGACCAGAAGAATAGAAAACAAGACTGTAAATCAAACTACACGGGTGGGAACCATAGCTCCTCCAAAGAAACCCTCCCTATGCTGAGTATTCTACAGAAGCTAGTCAACTGATTCTGATTTTAGTGATTATGGAGAGGCTGAAACACATCAGGTCCAGAGGCAAAGTATCCTGGGCTATCTTAGCCCTTTAAACATCCATCTATTGCCCACCCAAATCTGCATCATCTTCGTGACTAGTAGGTAAATTCCTTTGGAAAGTTCAATCAGATCCTCTCCTCCATCAACCCAAAACCTTAGAACTTGATAAGCTCACACCTGAGGCCCAGACATTCCTCCACCCCGTTTTAGCCCATCTGATTGACCAACCCCGACCAATGTGTTTGCAAAGTATCTGAATTTATTCACACTTTGTTCTGTTTCCATAACAACTTCACAAAAGTTCTACTATGTTGGGACATAACATTTTGGGTAACCTATATCTGTACTCCCAGGCTATGCTAATACTAATACTTGGCTCCAGAATGAACTATTACTTCCATTGAGGAGAGATCTGTGTGATTTTTACAGTGGCTTGGTTACAATGAACTGAATTTCAACAAAGGTACTGAAAACAAATATTGGAAAATAAAACAAAATGAAAGGCCAGCCTCCAAGAAATGTTTCTTGGAGAAACATATGACTATATGCAGAATCAAAGCATAGTCCCTATCTTTTTTCTTATACAAAACTCAATTCTAGATGGGTCGAAGTTCTTAATAAGACCCTGAAGACTTTGAAAATAGTGGAAGAACCCATGGGAAAACACTGTAAAATGCAGACCCAGGCAAGGCCTTTCTGCACAGCACACCATTCGCCCAGGAACTGAGTCGCTGAGTAAAACAGCCAAACAGCCTCCTGCTAAACTTTATCTGTGATCGGGGATATAATATGACAGTCAACAGAAATAGCACTGTGCTATGAAAAAAAATCACCATTTATTGTTAAGTTACTATGTCTGTATTTACAGTGTTCTGATTCTGTATTACTAAGTCCCTGGGGTCGTCTGCAGTATAGTACCTGTATCCTATTGTGCTTCTGTTTCTGCGTGACCTTCAGGAGGACGGGGTGCGTAAACTTTGCATTATGATCTACAGAATCCAGTCCACATGTGCTAAACACGTCAGTTTTTATTACCTGGGCCCAGAACACTGCAGAGGATCCCTGACGACCTCTGCTATTTAGCAACTATGAGATTAGTTCTAAGACCTTGAACAGCAAGGTCTCTGGATAAATATTGCCAAGACTCTCTTCATGTGTACATCAAATCAGGATCCAAGCTGGTGATACATTCTAACCTTGGGAAAGAAAGATCACAGCCACTCTCTGACAAGCTTTGGCTTCAGGGTCAAAGTAAAATGTTGTGCAAATTCTTGATATCTGGTGTTGGGTTTGTCTTGATTAAGAACACTAACCCAGGAAGTAGATTTTTTGCTGCTGGCAGCAGTTGAAGGCTACTTGATTCTTTATACAAACACAAAGTGTAAATAAATTATGTTCTCTTTCCCAAATATTTAAGTAAATATTAACCATTGATACTTTGACCAAATCTTTGACCTAAAAAAGTCTGAAGTTGAATAGGATGACATTTGCATTTTAGGCTGTCTGTATGCTTTTATCCATTAGGCTTTACAAAATATGGAGGCTACCTTTGTTGGTAAAGAGCTGAATGAACTTTGGACTGCTCCAAGCCTCTTGGCAGTACAGAGAGTATATGTCTCTTAATCAGGGAGCTGTGTGTTAAGATCCTGGCAGTACCGATTACCAGCTTATGGCACCTTGCAAGACAATGTGGCTGTCCACCCTCGAGACATCTCAGTCCTCTTGTTATACTTAAAGGTGTCAGAACGAGACACCAACCCAAACTGGGCACCTGGTCCACATGAGTGACAGAGTCTAGTCTAAAGACAGAAGAATTACCAACAAAGATCATTCAGAGATGGAGGGAGGGAAGGTTTAAGGGAGGTAGGGAAGGGAGGAGAGAAGAAGAGGGGAGGGAGGGGGACGGAATGTGGAAAGGAGAAAAGGAGGAAAATGAGGAGGGAGAAAATGGGAACTGTCCCTAAGATACGTTGATAAAATACAAGTTCAGAATCCAGTGTCCTTTGATGATATAGTGATCTGTCTGCGTGGTCACACCAGAAAACTCTGTAACAGCGGCCTGCCCGCCCACAGTTGCATTCTTGCTGTCTTAGCCCACAGTTGCATTCTTGCTGTCTTAGAAGGGCATTAGGGAATCTCCATACTTCTCTTACCTCACCTGTAATACTGGCTAAGAAACCTCTCTCCTCGTGCTGCTCTTAAGATCATGTCATAATGCAGGAAGAACTCCCGCTAGGGTTGTGTGAGCACAATAAACATCCACTAGCTTCTTACACATCTGAATTTCACAGAAACACTGTGCCCTTCCATGACAGTGGGCAGAGAGTACTCTCGTGGGACTCTTAAAGGTATTGGACTTTGGACCTAGTGTGCCACCTGACTCCTATCCAAACCTTTGTAAACAAAGGTAGCTGGGGAGGTAGAGAGCCATTCTCTGGAAGAGGTGCCTGAATTGATCATGTGACCTCTAATAAGCTGTCTACAGCAGCATAATTAAAATTGGACATGGACAACATTATTGTTCCTTTGACAACCCTAGAGAAGTGTAAAGTGTAT
>NW_026068142.1:0-1504 GCF_014885135.2 Alexandromys fortis | reverse complement strand
GAGAACTGATTAGGTATATTTGGTCACTAGATGAAATAAAGGGTTAAGAGGAGGAAGGGCCATGATAGCAATAATAAGACAGAAACTTTCTGTTCATAAAATGTAACCACTTGCCTGAGGTTTACAGTCCCAAGGACAAGAGTTCCTCTTCTAAGATTTACAGTCCCAAGGACAAGAGTTCCTCTTCTAAGGACGCTTTGTGTCTAACACCTGTTTCTGATAATATACTTTTAAACATTGCTAAAAGAAGTTTTCATACTGTGCCAACTAATGATACATGACTTTCTGACTTGTTCTTTGTTTGAATACTATATAATGAAAGCATGATTTTAGTAAAATCGCAGCAGATTCTCACTACACAGTGTGTCTGTCTGTCATTCCCTTGCGTCGTATCCTGGCTATCCTATCCTTCACCTTGTTCTCCCGTGGATAGCGGTCTCCGAGAGGGACGGTCCGTGGCACAAACTTATGACATTAAACAAAGGACATGAATTAAGGGACTTTTGGCCCATTTGACAAACATTCATTCTTTAGACCAACTCAAGTGCAAGCTCTCTAAAGTCTCGCGAGTCCTCTGTGAGAATAACTGTCTCCTAGCACCTACTGCATAGCTGACTGCACACTCTCTGTCTTTCTTCTCCACTGTGCTGTGAGCTTGTCTTCACGCATGCCAGTTGTAGCTGTATCTCACTGAGCTTCCCCTACTCATGTGGCTCCATGATAAACACATGTGTGCACTGTTCTGCTTGTTCCCCACAGTCATTGAAGTGACTCCTGAACTCATCCTTATCTTACAGAGAAGGAGACCATGGCAAAGAGCAAGGAGATATGCCCAAGTTCTCTCAGGAGAACGGATAGGGCATGTTGTAGGCACTGTCTCCTGGCAGGAGTGGAGTCTGTCTCTAACTCATGACTTTCACACCCTGGACCAGCTCCATGCTTGTCTCAGGTCCTTGGTCAATGCTGACCAGTAGTGTGTGCTGCAGAGATACCAGGGATCTCAGCACCTTTGCTGTGCCTGAGGGTACCTCTTTGCTTTGAAGAGGAATGGACACCAACCCTTCCTCCCCTGAGGCTCAGTCCGTCTACCCCATCTGCCCTGCTTTGTCTCCTGTCCTCCTTATTATGCTCCATGTAGACTTTAAGTTACTGCTTTCCCTAGCAAAGGAAAGCAGACCTCTAACCTGTCTGAGGGAGGGGAAGAGTGAACTGTGGGAGGGGAGATAGGTGAAGAAGATAGTGTGGAGCCTAACGAAAGCAGAATGTCACCTACATCACATCCCCAGAACAAAGTTTCATAGACAGGACAGTGCCTCCACTCTACTAGCAGTGAGAATAAACTGATGGGCATGTCATTAAAGGCCAGATCACGTGTGGCATCAGCTGACACTCCAGATAACAATATGTGAGCAACCTTGGCCCAGTGCACTGCAGGACAGAAGAGCCTACAGGGACCCATCAGTCTCCTGCCAGCAGCGAGGACAGACAGCATGAGCACAGCCGG
>NW_026068141.1:1576828-1578826 GCF_014885135.2 Alexandromys fortis | reverse complement strand
TTAATAAATAAAAGAATTTTACCTAGTGACTCAATATCACCCATAAGAATATTATAACTAGGGCTTTAACCATTGTATATTTAATTAAAAGTTTGTAAGCTATTTTCCTCTTAATTTGCAAGTCTGCCTTGCAGATGGAAAAATAGAAAAAGGAAGCATTTTAACTAATGATCTGGGCCTCATTAGATATCAACATGTAGAAGAATAAAACTAGATCCACATCCATCTCCATGTACAAAACTCAAGTTTAAATGAGTCAAAGGCCTCAGCATATAAAAATTACATTGAACCTCACTGAGAAAAAATTAGAAGTACACTTTGCCACATCTCAAACACAGCCTCAGTGGTACAAACATTGAGAGAAACAATTAATGAGATCTCCTGATCTGAGAAACTTCTGTATAACAAACATAATGTCAGCCTATAGAATGGGAAAAGATCTTTACTTATTATAAACCCACTCCAAAAACATATGAAGAACTCAGGAAATTATTTATCAAAAAATTAATCCAATAAAAATATTTGTTACAGACATAAACTGAAAACTCTCAACAGACGAACTTAAAAATGACTGAGAGACACTTAAAAAATGCTCAAACATAACATCCTTTAGCCATCAGAGAAAATGCAAATCAAAACTCTGGGATTTCATCTTATCCTTGCAAAAATGACCAATATTAAAAATTACTAACAATTTATGCTTAAGAAAATGTGGGTAAAGACAAAACTCCACTGCTGGAAGTGCAAACTGGCACAGCCGCTTTTGGACCGTACATAGTATGGCTATTTTTTTAAAATTAGGTGACCTTTTACCTTAAAACTCAGCAATACCCCTTTTGGGCCTAAATACAAAATACTAAATACAAAAGTTGTTCAACCATACCATAAGGACATGTGCTCAGCTATATTTACAGCAGAATTACTTTATCATAGCCAGAATGTATCTCTTTTACACCTAGGATAAATGAGACATCATCCTTTTAAATATCCATGAATATCATAAAATATCTTGGAGTAACTCTAAGCAAGCAGGACAGAAGTTTGGGTCCTGTCATCTCTGCTTGTGAAGGGGGAAAATTTTTTTTTATTTTTAACCATTATCACTTGTTAAGAGTATAACTCTGGCCCTTGATAAATTTAGTAAGAGGCCTGTGTCTCAGCAATCCACCCTGAAGCAACACCTGGCAGCAGGAAAGGACCACAAGCTGAGACAACTCGACTCCCACCCAAGAGCAGACGTACAAATAGAAAAACTTGTATCTTAAATCTTTTAAGAAATTTAAGACATTAGAAAATGGAAAGATCTCCTATTTTCTTGGGAAAGTAGAAGAAACATAGCAAAAATGACAATCTCACTGAAAGCAATCTACAGATTCAGTGTAAATGTCCATTAAAAATTATAGCAACATTCCTCACAGAACTCACCTACAGATTTGGGTGCCAGATGAAGGCGTAAGTCATGAACAGTGCCACACCAGTTTGGAGTTATGATTAATAGGGTGTTATTTATTTAAAGGGGAAAAAGCTTACAGATCACCGTCCCAGACAACAGCCATCTGCACAACCAGGAAGGGAGTCTAGTCTCCGCGGAGCAGGAAGTGAAGAGAGCAATTGGAGAAAGTAGCCGTTTTTTTAAAGGGAGAGAAACCATGCCCCAATGGGTTGGTATCTCAGCAGCTATTGGTTGGAGGGGCGGAAGGACCTCCCGCAACACCTCCCCCTTTTGTTTAAGTAAGAGAGTTCTAAACCTACTACGAAATTATATACAATAAGTACAAATATCCTATTCTAAATAGCTTAGGTCTTGTATAATAAATAACTTGGCCAAGTCGTGAGAGAAAAGTAACTACATTTATATAGTCTTCAACCCCATCGAAGATCTGAGAAGGGAAATAATGTTACCTGGGTAATTAGGAAGTTCAGTAAAACAACTTCCAAAACATGCAACAAATCACAGAGACAACTAGCTACCTGGGCAATCACCCAAAGTCATGTTTG
>NW_026068141.1:1523074-1575368 GCF_014885135.2 Alexandromys fortis | reverse complement strand
GGGAAGGGAAAGGTGTCAGGGGGACGGGAAGGGTGTTAGGAAGCTCAGGTCTGCTGGAACTCAGGTTCAGAGACATCCCCAGCTGGTAAGTAAATACTGTAATTGTTGACTAACCAAGGAAAATGCTAATGAGTTCTGCAGCCTGGTTCCTGCAGGTCTCTGCTAGGAGATAAGACACCAGGTTGATTTCCTAGACCCTGCAGAGGGGATAGAGGTAAATATTTTTCTTAACTTGTGAGCTTAAGATGGCTGTAACCAAATTGCAGATCTCAAAATACAGGCCTTTGCTTCCGGCACTACTTGCTCTTTACAACCAAACACTAGTCCATGCAGGGAGCAATCCAAAGGGTACTCAAAGGACTGAGATCTGGCAGATGAATGTGTTCCACTTTGCAGAATTTGGAAAATTAAAATCTGTATACCACACCATTGACACTTATTCAGGATTTCAATGGGCAACTGCTTTGAGCTCAGAAAAGGCTAATTCAATAATTATGCATTTATTAGAAGTTATGGCCATCATGGGTATTCCTGTACAAATATAACATATGTCTCTAAGAAAATGAAACAGGTTTTTTTCTTTTGCTTATTATAATAGAAAACATATTACAGGTATATCAAGCAATCCTACAGGTCAGGCAGTTATAAAAAAATCAAATCAAACTATAAAGGATATGTTAAACAAACAGAAAGGGACTATTAACCTTGACTTTTCTTGATGCTAATGAAAAAGGGACAACAGCAGCAGAGAGACATTGAATAATAGAAAAGTCTTCTGAATTAAATCAGCTAGTGTATGTTTCAAGAATATGTTGACCTCACAGTGGAAGCCAGGAGATGTGCTATGTTGTGGGAAGGGTTTTGCTCTTGTTTCCACAGGAGAAGAAAAGTTATGGATACATCACAATTAATAAAGATTCGGTTTGAAAAAGAAAACTCTTGAGAATGAAATGATGGCTTATCCACAGAGGTAACAACTAATCTGGTGTTAAGGAAACCTCGTAAGTTTTGGGGCAGGGTTCTACTCTTGTCTTTGCAGAAAAATACTCATCTTCATAGAGTCAGGAGACCCTGGACATGTAGATTCCCAAAGAGGAAAAGATATCATCCAGATAGGATCACCAAGCAAAGAGAATTCTCACTTATGAGGACAGGTAATCTGAGGGTAAGAATTTCTGAATATTAATTAGAATAATAGAACTCACTTAAAAATCAAAGGTGGATTTGGAGTTGAACAATGGCTCTATCCTTCTCTAAATCCAAGCATGTTGTTAAAATAAAAATTCAGAGTTTCTGTCTCATGTCAGGAGCCATGATATGTGACAGAAAGAAGAATAATTTAGAAAAAAAATACTTTTCTTCATATCTATTTTTCTCTGTTTTGTACCTTTCACTGCATAGATGTCTGTATAAATAATGTTTTCTGTCTCATGTCAAGAGTTTTCTGTTATGGAACAGAAAGAATAAAGAATTTAGAAAATTTTACTTTTCTTCATACCTATTTTTATCTCTATTGTACCTTTCATTGAATATATATATATATACACACATATATATATATATATATAGGTTTATATAAATAATGTTTAAGTTTTCCACAATGAACAATGAATTTTCCTGCCATAATCTTTGAAGTTTCCAGGAAGACGATGGGGCCCCACAACAACTCCACCTTGTTGATATGACGTCATGATGCTGATGGCACTACTATAAGACTTGTTTCAGGTACCAGCTGTTCAAGATGGTTCCAACTTGATTAGCTGAAATGGTGCACTTTTTTACAGTGTTCTGGCCAGAATTCCAAATAGGAACCTCAGAAAAACCCTACTGAATACTCAGACACTATTTGCAATTATACAAGACAGTAATCTTGGAACTTAACCATCATTTTACTTTCACAGGATCTCATAGAAAAAAACATCGCCCCCATGACAGCTGGAAGTAATTCTAGAAGACAACATCCCCTCTCCCAACAAAGTTTGTCCTCGGGGTTAGGAACATTATTTAGGGATTGATTATAATTGTTATAGCATTGGGGGTTGGGGGAAATTATGTAGGCTCACGGATCTCTTTGAAAAAAAGGGGGGAAATTGGATGGGATAATAGATTAGTGTGAGCTTACTCACACTAATGATAGTGAGTAATAGAGTGAATACTTGTGAGCTATTATTTATAAGCAATTTACATTGGTACATTCTTATATATTGATACAAACTTAAATTATATTGAATATGTTCCTATTTTCATTGACAAAATTTGTATACCTAGGCAAAGTTATTTTATCATATGATATGCATGCATGCTTCTTCTTCTTAAGACATTTTATATACTGATACAATTTTAGGATATATTTATCATATTTAATAGACATTTCTACCTCTGCTCAACATACTTATACATTGTTCTCATTTGTTGCACAGTTGTTTAAAGATTGTTCAATATTCTAATATGAAATCTTAGTCTTTAAGTTATATAGGTATTAAGAATTATAGGCCAATAGTCAACCATGTTTGTCATACTTATAGTTAGACTAATCAGGTTCTTTAGATACATAGAGAATGTATTCCTCATAGATAGGTAATCTTCAACCACTTTAAAGAACTGTAGAATATGGCATTTAAATAACTTAGGGTTCTGTTGATGTGAGACATGATTGCTCCTGACAACACCATTCTATTCCTGAGAGAATGTTGGGCACCACTTGGAGTTTGTTTTATTCTTGGCAAAACTGGTCTTTGGGCAAGGAATTACCCATGTATTGACCACTGACAAAATGCACGATGTCCCAAAAGGACAAGCAAGATACAAGAAAAAAGACTCTCAAATCTTGCCAAGGCAGGGTAAGACAGTTTTGAAAAACTTCCTGCCCTTAAAAATGGTTACTCTATTGGCCTTAGCTCAAGCTGGTTGCTCCAATGTTGCAAATGAGACTTTGGGTGATTGCCCAGGTAGCCAGTTGTCTCTGTCATTTGTTGCACATTTTAGAAGTTGCTTGATTGCACTTCCTGTTTACTCAAGTAATATTATTTCCCTTTTTGGGTCTTTGATAGGATTGAAGCTAGATAGTCAGAGTTACTTTCCACTCATGATTTGGTCAAGTTATTTATAATACGAGACTTAAACTCCTTAGGATAGGATAATTATTGAAACACTTATCACATGTTTCTTGCTTGATATTGTTTAGGCTGATTGTAATTATAATTTTTATACCTGATATTTGTTCTTATTGTATATAATTTTGTATTAGGCTTAGAATTTTCTTATTTAAACAAAAGGGGGAGGTGCTGTAGGAAATCCTACAGCCAGTAGCCTTTAAGTTAACTGCCTTATAGTATATGGTCTCATATACTATAACTGCCAATGTAAAGCACGCGTTCTCTCTCTCTTCCGGCTGTGGGATTCGGTTCCTGTTCCCTGCTCGAGCAGAGGATTGAGATCTGTGAGTCTATCCCTAAATACATAACCCTTTATTATACTCAATTCTGAGCTAGTGTGGGATTTCTTTTTAGCATGGTTCCTTGAAAACAACTTAAAAGTATAAAGCTGCAGACAGATCTGACATGATAGCACCAAGGTGACCTTTGTTAAGGCAAGATGAAAAAGCCCTTGCAATGAATTATAAAAACACCCAACCCTGTATTAATTTGGGGTTGAGGATGTGTTTATGCTTTTTTCACAGAAAGAAAATAAAGCTGGTTGACTGCATATACAGTAAAGGAATGGCAGTCCCAATGACAGAATAGCTGCAAACACCCCCATAGAGGAGTCGGAATAAAAGGAGTTGGAGGGTAAAAGACCCTACAGACCCCCTCCTCAAAACCCGCAGCAGCCAGCCTCCTCTCGTAAGAAAATCCCATGTGCTTGAGAGAGCAGGATGAGATAGGAAGACTGCAAGGCAGGATATCAATAAGATAGGAGGACATCAACAAAGCAGGTTGACTGCAAAACAGGATATCTATAAGATAGGAACAGGATGACTTTTGCTGACACTCATGCTGAGAGAGGAAACCATTCATGCCCCCGCCTCATTCCGATAACCATGCTTTTGCTTCTGTAAACTTGCTTTTTGCTCTTCCCTATAAAAAACCCGCCCTCCAGTCGGCAGGCGCGCAAGTCTTCCGAGAGATCTTGCCGCCCGCAGGTACCTGTGTCTACTCAATAAACCTCTTGCGATTTGCATCCGTGTGGTCTCGGCCTGTTCCTTGGCGTTGGGGAGGTCTCCTCCCAAGAAAAGGTCCTCGTCGAGGGTCTTTCAGAGAGGAGTCCTTGGTCCAGTCTTCCCTGCCCCCACAGAGAGGAGTGCCTGATCTGCTGGACCTGCTGCTGCCACTCTGCGCTGCAGGGTACCATGCTGCTGAGGGACAGAAGCTGAACAACTTCTAAACTCGGGGCACACACAAAGTCACAGAAGCCTCCTGCATGATGAGTACTTGATTGCAGTCTGAATCCTGTTTGCTTTGGAGCTGAAATGCAAACTGAACATTTGACTGTTTAATCTTTGGGACACAGAACTCATTTTGATTAAAATAATGGACCTGAGAACTAAGACCTAAGCTTTCCCCTAAGGGAAAGAAAGATTCAAAATAAGGAATGACTGAAGCCCCTCTTCACTTAAGAGGGGGCAGCTTAAGGGTTTAACTACTACTCAGAGACTGGAGCTGGTATTTGAGAACAACAATGTCACTGTACTCTCATCCATCAGAAAAACTTTTCTTGTCTTTGGATTAATATGGATTTAAGAAGATTGTGATATGTTAAATTGTGGATTTATTGTTAATTCCCATTCTAGAATTATGGTATTGACATGATAATGTTTGTAACTGCTTATAAGATGCTGAGAAAAGTTTGACATGCCCTGTAAATGTCTGGATTTAACGCATGTGTTAAGAACTCTAGGTTTTGATACAGTATAAAATTGTTAAGAGGTGTTCTAGGCCAGCTGAAGAAACATTTTCAAATTTTTCCTGACTATAAAATGTGTCTCCGAGACACAGAATCCAAAGGTATTTCTCTCCCTTAATCTCTTTTGCTCACAGAGGTCAGCAGTCAGAGGTGGGTTTGACGCTTCTTCTCCCCAGATGTCTAAGATAGGAGCCCGCATGAATGGAATGCCTATTCCAAGGATGGGTAAATTTGGGTAAATGAGGAGTCTTTGCCAAAAGCAGACGTTATCATCTTTCCTGTTGCAGAAGCACAGGTTTTATTAAAATTAATAAGACAGAGTGGATTGTAGGGCTGTATTATACAGGCCCATATTTCTACATTGTATGGCAGCCAAAATTTCAGGCCACAGTTTGCACCTGCCACACAGGAGGTGGTCACCTAGCCTTTTGAGACAAACTGAGGCCATTCTAAAAGGGTCAGGATATGCTAATGTCGCTCTGCTCCTTCTTTGTAATTGGGGAGGTCACCTGAGAAAGAGGCGTTAGTTCAGTCTACATGACAGAGCAGGCATACAGAACAGGAAGATAGATAGGAAGACGTGACAGAATGGACATGGAAGGTGTGGACATGACCACAGTCGTTCTCCAGACTACCTAGGAAGCAGAATGCTAATGAATTTCCCCCTCTGTTTACATTTTGGTATAAAAGCTGCTTGGAGAATAAATGCGGATGGTTTTCAGGATGTGAACTCAGGATTTCAAGAGAATGCCCTCTTGATAAAGTCATGTGAGTTGTGTCTTATTCCCATGCCTCTCCTCTGGGCTAAGAAATAATTTATGGTCCAGGCTGACCCTGGACCATGACAATAAAGAGTTCATGGAAAAGCTGTGCCATATCTGTGTAGCTTTGAAACTATTGTGTAGAAACTTAGGGGCATTTTCATATTGGGACCAAGGGATATTTTCAAACTCTCACAGTGCCTTCCTATAAGTTGTCCTATCAGGCCTTTGATGAAATATGAATTACTGGTCTGTCTGGGTCCTCATGGCCCAAGCTGGCTGAAGACATCTACAGGCCTGCCAGGTTCTCACAGCCCAGGCAGATGGAAGACATTCACAGACCCTCCTGGCACGAGCTGGTAGGCACCATTATGATGAGCAAAGGTATGGTAGAGAAATGAGAGAGAAGAAGCAGAATGGTTTGTGTGCAATGAAGGGAGGCACTAATGCATATCTATCCATACCTGTCACAACTAAGTAAGACTGTTCATGGCTTCCCTGTCCCCAAGCAGGCTATGTAGTACCCTCCAGTACTAAAGGAGCTAGCCAATATGGAGGGAACTTCCTGGTCAGTACCGAGTTGATTTTTCCATGTTTTGTGCTCATTGTGTGTGGTATCTTCAACACTAGAATCTTATCATGAAGTTCTGTGGGCAACTGAGAGCAATGACAATAGCCCATATTGTTTTGGGGTTCTTAGGGACACATCAGTTTAGAAACTTAGGGGAGGTATCCCACATTTGACATTGGACTTTTTATTTGGCAACATAGAGCTTCTAGAGTGAGCACAATCCCCTATGTAGGTAACTTCAATTAGCTATGTATCCCAGGCTAGCCTCAAACTCACAATTCTCTTGCCCAACCTCCCAAGTGAAAGGATTGGAGGCAAATGCTAGCACACCAGGACAGCCATTTCTTTTTTGAAGTATTATAAACAATCTTCTATTTGTATTTTAAACATATTTTTAATTATTCTTTGGGAATTTCACATCATGCCCCCCAATCCTGCTCATTTCCTAGTCCCTCCATAACTACCCCTTAACTCCTTAGCATTCCCCCAAAAGAAAATTTAAAAAATAATAAAAACAAACAAAAGAGAAAAACCACTTCACTTCTCTGTCTTTCCCACTTTTCCAGCCCTCTTCATTTGTCTTAGTGGTGTTGGGAGCTGCAGTATGTCTCACGCTGTACCCTTTTGTCTTCAGCTGCAGAAGGACCACAGACCCAGATATGGCATCTGGGAGCAGCTCAAGCCTGGACATTACTATGGTCCCAGTGGACCATAGTACTGCAGAACCATGTTGCTGCCAGGATCATACTGATCTGGGTGTCCTACAGCAAAGTGACAGGAGTTAATAAATACTTTTCCATAAAACTCTGGATGTTAAGTCTCTATTCTTCAATGAAAGACATAGACAAGCAACATAACAGTTTGGATTTAAATAGCAGGACATATCTACTTGTTACCTACAAGAACGATACCTCACTAGATAAAATAAATATAGCCTTGGAAGGAAGGATGGAAAAGAATATTCCCAACAAATAAAACCAGGAAGTAAAATGATGCTTCTATGCTGATATCCAATAAAAAAATAAGCAGAAGAAATAAATAGGGTCTCTTGTATTGGTTAAGGAAACGGTCCTTCAAGAGACCATCACAATTCTAAACATGTGCTCAGTGGCCATTGATATGCCCAGTTTAATAAAGTAAACACTATTGGAAGTAAGGCACAGGGTAGCCTACCACAGCCAGAATAGGTGATTTTATTATCCCAATTTCATCAATCAGCAAGTCATCCAGACCAAAAACATCAACGAAGAAACATCACAGGTCAAATGAACTAAAAAGAGGTCTTTAGACTATTCCACACAAACACTGCAGAATGAACATTGTTCCAGAAACCCAGAGCTTTCTCTAAAAGAGACCACATTTAGGGGCCCAAAGGAAAGCCTTCCGAAATACAGATGGTTCCCTATATTCTGTAGGATCAACTGAATAAAATTAGAACCAGCAGCAGAAGGTACAAACACCACAGACTCAGAGATGGACCAACACACTGAAGAATGGATCAGTCTTGGAAGAGGTTAGGAGGGAAGTTGACAAACACCAGGAGCATCTCTCTCTACCTCCTACCCCTTGTCTCCTTTCCCCACCTCCCTCCTGATGCCATAAACATAAATGGTTTAATGTGTCTACAAAGTTCAGGACCTACAGATGATAAGATACATCCAGGATTGGCCTTCTGATTCTCTCTTGTTTATGATTTAAATCTCCAATTCTAGCCATTTTCTAGAAAAATGACATAATTTAATTCTTTTTTATAGCTACATAAAACTACATTTATAGATTAGGACCTGGTAGATGAAGGGCACTCACACACCGGCCCAGAGTTGCTCACCCTGGGCTGAGAGGAGAAAACACAGGCCAGTCCAGTGCTTTGTGCCATTACAGCGAGTCAATGTATGGTGGGGTATGGGAGACTGAGACGGGCAGAATGGCTCATGTTCTGTGGAGAGAGGCAGATCTAAAGAGGAGAATCAAGCATGGAACAGGCTGACATGGGAGACCTATGTGCCACTGAGGTTGACAGTAACATCCAGCCTGAGCTTGTCTGTGGCCCTGCCACAGCCAGGGTCTGTGTGATTGTGTTGATGTCTGTGGCTCCTATTATTACCAAAGGTCATGAGGATGCCAAGGGTCTGGGCCTCCACATGTGTCATGTTGTTGTCCAAGGACCATGCCACCACACTGGTCACCCTGCCAAGTGTCCTGTGCTGCCTCCAGGGACCATGGAGAATCTGGGCCTGAGCTGCAGTTAGAGCCATGTCTGGGTTCATGGCCGTACTGTAGAGTCCATGGTGATATCCATGGTGCCTGTTGCCATTGGGCTGTGTAAATCTCTGGGGTCAAGCTGCTGCCTATGGCCATGATGGTGTCTGGGGGTCATACTGTAGTCAGTGTGATACCGATCTGAGTGGCCACAGAGACCATGGTGTCCTCCAGGCCTGGACTACCTCCAAAGACCTTGTCTGGGTCTATTGCCCTACTGCAGGCAGGGTCTGCATCAATATCCATGGCTCCTGTTACCACTGAAGGCTGTGCAGATGCACAGGGTCTAAGCTGATACTTGAGGACATTGGTGCTTGAGGGTCATGTGCCACCAGCGCCATACAGACTTCACTGACACCTGGGGACCATGGTGTCATTCAGGCCCAAACTACAGGTCAAGGGCCATGTCTGTGTCTGTGGTTTATACGGCTGGGTCTGGGTTGATATCCATTGCCCATGCTGCCATAGAGCCCCATGTGAACCATGAGTTGAATCATGTGTTGAAATACAAGGGCTGTGCTGATCTGCCCCTGCCCCTCACTAGCCCAGAGAGGGCTATCCCTCACACCAGTGAGTTGACCCTGTTTGTGCCCCCTCCATCCAGCCCTGCCCCTCTATGAGGAGTGGGGGGGCTGCCCCCACTCCTGCTCTTGGGAAAGCTGACCCCACACCTCACCTGATGGGGGTGATCCCAGAAGCCCAGACTGAATGATTCAGTTACAGCCCAGGCCCACATCCAGGGCTTCGAGTTGGTGCTCCCCAGCATCTACCCCATCTAGGACCTAATGGGGTGTGTGAGGTACTGGGGCTGCAAAACCTCTATGACTGGGCAACAGCAGGATATCAGAAAGGAGGTTTGGTGAGGCTCCGGCACTGACAGTGTACCAGAGCCAGATGCCGTGAGCCAGAGCAATCACAATCAACATTTGCAAGAAAAGCTGTTTAGACAAAAGATTACACAGCATGGCACACAGGGCACTGAGACCAATGGAGAGGAGATGGGGAGGTGGGGAAGATGGAGGAGCAAAGTGGGCTTTGTCTGTTTGGTTGGTTGGTTGGTTTTTCATTTTTATTTTATATGTATGTATGCCTGTGTGTGTGCCAGATCCCCTGGAATGGGAATTATACACAGTTGTGAGCTGTCATGGGAGTGCTGTGGATTGAACCCAGGTCCTCTAGAAGAACAGTCAGTGCTCTTAACTGCTGAGCCATCTCTCCAGCTCTACAAAGTATTTTTTGTTTGTTTGTTTGCTTGCTTGCTTTATTTGTTTTTAAGTTAATATTATTTCTATTTTCTACTTTTTTTTCAACTTCAGAGAGCTTGGAAAAATTCATGAAAGACGAAGACTCATCCGACTTTGGGTGCAAAAAAAGGTGGAGAAGCACAAGTGCAGCTGAGCACAGGAGAGGTTCCTCCAGCCCCAGTGCCTTCCAACAGCACTGAACATAGTCACCTCAGCCCCAGCTAGTCACAGAGATGCCCCACTGCTGTAAGTCCCTACTGCCTGCCCTCGGGTCCCTGTTTGAACGTGGCCATCCAGCAGAGAAGCAGAGATGTTAATGGGTACTTCTGCTGCATCAACAGACCATCAGAGCACCGGATGGTCCAAAAGACCAGCGTTCTGCGTGGCTGGTGAAACCCCTGAGCTAATCTCTTGTGATGTGGGAGTGATTTCTTACTAATAAAGAAACTGCCTAGGCCCATTTGATAGGCCAACCCTTAGGTAGGCGGAGAAAGCAGAACAGAATGCTGGGAGTAAGAAGCTGAGTCAGGAGTTGCCATGATGCTCCCACTCCAGACAGACGCAGGTTAAGATCCTCTCTGGTAAGCCAGCTCATGGGCTACACAGAATATTAGAAATGGGTTAGAACAATATGTAAGAGATAGCCAATAAGAAGCTGGAACCAGCCGGGCCAGGCAGTGTTTAATAGAATTCAGTTTCCGTGTAATTATTTCGGGCATAAGCTAGCCATGCGGGCGGCCGGGTGCTGGGGACGCAGCCCCGCCGCTCCTATTTCAACACTCTTGCTTTCTCCTGGTTGGCTCCCCCTATGCCTACATGGAGAGGAACCAGAGGACAGGGAGTCAGCAAGTATAAAGTATAAAGACGCCACCCTCTGTGTTCTCAGAAGGAGCCACTCATCTTCCCTGGATGCCCACTCTTGCATCTGCTTGTCCTGTGAGGCTCTAGTGTGCGCTGGCATTGGGAGAAGGAATCACTGGAGTTCACACACAGCGCACACTGTGCATAGAACACCTCCCCCATGTGGGAAGCAGAACTGGATATTTTGCTTCATTCACTTGAACTATAACAATGCATACAGTTTGTTTGGTATCCACTATTTAATTTTAAGAAGCGTATTTTACTAGCATTTTGTTTGAGGAAAAATAGTGCAGAGGTTAAATCTATGTTGTATTTGTTTCTGGGATGTTTGTTTTAAGGTAACTACTGGCATACTTCTGGCTCGGTTTTTATATGCCNAGAGAGAGAGAGAGAGAGAGAGAGAGAGAGAGAGAGAGAGAGATCAAATAAGGGTGTGTGTGGAATGAAGGCCCAGACTGCAGGCCGATAGGGTACTGATCTGTTGTCTGAAGTACACTTTCACTTGCTGAACCTAAAAAAAAGAAAAAGAAAGAAAGAAAGAAAGAAAGAAAGAAAGAAAGAAAGAAAGAAAGAAAGAAAAGAGGAAGCTAGACTGGTGGCTCATGCCCTCAATCCCAGCACTTGAGAGGTAGAGGCAGGCAAATCTCTATAGTTAAAAGCCAGCCTGATCTACAGAGAAAATTCCAGGACAGCAAAATCTACAAAGAGAAACCCTGTCTCAATTCCCCTCCCCAAAAGGCAGTAAATGTACCGGTGGAAAATACAGGGACAGAAAACTTTTTTCAATAGAAAACAATGTGTCCGACTAGAAAGCGCAGAGCCTGAGAGCAGCACCAAGCTGTTTACTTCGAGGGACAATACACAGATTTACAGATGGGTTTGTACTGGATGCTGTAAAAATTCCGAGACACTGCCCTTGCCAGTGAAGACACTCATGCCACATCGCAAGCAAAACCGAAGAAGCTCATCAAGAAAAAAATCCAAAGGAAGTCTTCAGCCATGGTGAAACGCAAAGGACTGATGTTGGACCACAAGTCACCACAGCCGAGGATCACTCCTTCATCCACGTTTTCACTGCCTATGGTTTTGGTACTCATAGCCAGCTCTGGGAGCTAAAATATTTACATTAAAAATCCAGAAATAAACAGTTCATAGGCTTTAGATGATGGACCGTTGTAAGTAACATGATGAAATCTCCTGCTGTCCTGGTCCACCCTGCCCTGGACGTGACTCATCCCCCTGTCCAGCACATCCACTCTTGTATACATTTCCCACCCATTAGTCATTGGGTAATAACGCTCTTGGTTAGCAGACACGCTGCTGCGGGCTCACTGCACTTGCACTCAAATAACCCTTATCTTATGCAACAACGGCCCCAACATGCAGCGCAGTGTTTGAGATGTGCCAAAAGGAAGTCATGAAGGCGTGCTGCACTTTTACATGGGTCTTGTGGACTTTATTACAGGTGTGTGTGTGGAAAGAAAAGCATGGAATGCATATACAGCATTTGAATCCAGGTGGCTCTTTTGCTTTTTTTTCTGGAGCTGGGGGCCAAAACCAGAACGCTGGGCTTGTTCTACAGTCCCTCTACCACTGAGCTAAATCCCCACACCTACCTGTACATTTGATATTATTCAGTCTGGGACATCCACTAGGATCTTGGAAAGCAGACCATGTAGATAAGAGTGGAGAGCACTTAAGATTGAGTCCATTCTACCATGCAGACCTTGAAGTTTAGCTTGAAAAGAAATGCGATGCCCTTGAGATAAGTCAAGGTTTGAGAGACAACTGGACACCAAGGCATAAAACAGATTAGCCCAGGGATGACTAGACTCACTGGGGTATAGTTTGCCCCTTCAACTGCAAAAATGGAAAACAATGCAAGTCAATGTTGATGGACTATACAATGCCCAAGAAGAGAATATTGGCATGACATAGTTGTCATATATCAATAATGACTTTCTCCTGAAACTTCCAAGAATTTGGGATAGTTGAACTAGGTGACCCCGGGAATTAAAGAGCATTCTCTTGGAAGCACAGTTCAGTTTTGGATCACAGTGTTTACTTGAACTAAACTGGTACCATAAGTATGCTTGGCAGCAACATTCATAATAGCATATTCCATGTTGGTTCATTGTGCTAAATGGAACTTGGGAGGTTGGGAATTTGATTGTGGGTGGCACCAGGTACATGACTTTCCTGAAGACTCACCACTAGAGGGAGTCCTTTTCCAAGAAACTGATTGAACTTGGCAAGTGGCCCAAAAATACAATGGAAGGGTATTTGGATGGATTACGGGATTTACTAAACAGACTCAGTATCCTTCTTGTTGATAATTCAGGATAAGAAAACCTATGCCAATTAGGAAGAACAATTGCCAGGTTGCTAACCTTGGCATCTGCCACTTACACAACAGTAGCCAGATGTGTTCCAGGCTCAGGCAAGACACCAGCCAGCCTCAACCATGGCACAGGGCAGGATGAGAGATGAGCATGTCATTATTTTAATAACTAATGTGTTCCCTCTACAACAGGATTGCTTGAAGACAGAATTTGTAAGCTGTTTTGGTCTGTTTCCTGTTCTTATAATGGAATCCAGACTGGGAGGTTACTAAAGAACAGAAGTTGTGTCTCACAGTTGTAGAGGCTGTGACAGTCAAGATCAAGACACTCGTGATTAGTGAAGACCTGTGTGCTGACATGAAACAAGACATCACACGCTCAGCGCTCATCTCTCTCCCTCTCTTTAGGAAGCCATCAGCCCATAATAAGGGCCCCACCCTCATTACCTCATCCAATCTCAATTATCTCCCAAAGGCCGTACCTCCAAATACCACCAATCTATTGAGAATTAAGTTTCCAACTTATGAAATTTTAGGGAATACATTCAACTCATGACATAAACTAAGTCATAATATTAGTAAAAATAAGGCAGAGGTTTGAAATGTTCATCTTAATAAAAAGTTATTTTGAAATAAACTGTAATCTCTGATACTTTTCACAGGTATGTGTTAGTCAAAGAAGAAAGCAAATTTAACTTTAGGAATGATGTATGCAACTCAATGTCACTGTCAAGGATTATTTTAAAAATGGGAGTGGCAATGGAAGAAAAAGGAAAGCAGAGAAATGCAACAGGAAGAAGCAAAAATCCTAGACAGGAACATAGATAGTCATGTCTCCATGGAATTGATGGAAGGAACTCCAGCTCCCTGTTAGATGAGATGCCCATGCAGTCACATAGACTTTCTTTATTACTATGTGCTTTGTCTTGTTGAGGTTATAATTTAATTTAAAATGTCTATTTTTGTGAAACAAGTATTATATAAATTATCTAAGAATTAATTTTGGAGACAAGATGCTTATGTAATGCCTGCACTTAGGAGGCGGAGGAAGGATGGGGAAGGATTGTCAAAGTTTGAGATCAGTCTGGGTTACATAACATGTTCCAGGACAGCCTGAATTTTAATGTCTGACTGAAAACAAAGTCCTAAGTGTCCTGGTTTGAGTGTGAAATGTCCTCCACAGGCTCATGTGTGTGGACATGTGGTCCCCAATAGGTGGTGCTGTTCTAGACATTTTTAAACTGTGGTAGTTGAGTAAGAACGACCCCATAGATGCATATATTTGAATGCTTAGTCATCAGGGAATGGGTCTATTTGAAAAAGAGTACAAGATGTGGCTACGTCACTAGAAGTGGAATTCGAGGTTTCAAAAATGGGCAGTGCCCCCCCCCCTGAATCAGGATGTAGTTCTCAGCTTTTTCTCCAGCTCCATGATGTCATGCCTGCTGCCATGCTCCCCACCGTGATGATGGACTAAGTATGCCCCTGGAACTGTAAGCAAGCCCCCAATCAAGTTCTTTCCTTTATAAGAGCTGTCGTGGACATAGAGTCTCTTCACAGCAATGGAGCAGTCACTAAGACGGCGTGCTTTTCAAAGGTGGAATCTTAATGGAAGAAGAATCACTGGGAGGCAGGTTGGCAGCCAAGTCTCACGAAGCCCTTGTGATCCAAACACCCTTGAAATGCCTACCAGTTCTCAGTGCTGTCGTGCCGGGGACTCAACGTCAGCCTGAATTTCAGAAAGAAAAATCCATCCTAATGACAGCATCTGTGTCGCCTGGTGTCTTAGTTAGGATTTCTTTTTTTTTTAATTTATTTATTATGTGTACAACATTCTGCTTCACACACACCAGAAGAGGGCGCCAGATCTCATAGANAAAAATCCTTGGTTTTTAGTTATTATTAATTTTTATTCTTCAACAATTTCATAGGTGTATATGACATACTTTGATTACTCCATCTCCCTCCCTCTGGAACTCTTCTTTGTCTCAATATGTCTTATAAACATAAACATATATTCATATATATCTGAGGATAGATGGATAGATAGGTAGATAGATAGATAGATATAGATAGATAGATAGATAGATAGATAGATAGATAGATAGATAGATAGCAGATCCATCTGAGTTTAGAGCTACTGGTGTGTGAGGTTATTGACTAGAGCATGGGCAGTTGGTCAGGCTACATTCTTGCAGAAAGATGGCTCCCCTTCCCAATAGCCACATACTTCCAATAGCTCCTCAGCGAGGAATGGAGCCTTGTGAGCCCTCCTGCATTCAAGCTAGAAGACTGAGGGGCCCCACCTTGTACCGGTAAAGCACAGATACTGTGAATTCATGAGTGCTATGACCACATCATATCCGAAGACAGTGTTTCACAGCAGTCTTTCCCACCCTCTGGCTCCAGCATGCTTTCTGCTGCCTTTCCATCTCAGTCCTGAGCCTTTCGCAGGAGGATGTAGTCATCACTTTGCTGTTTAGATAAAATACCACAACCAAAGCACTCAAACAGTCAAGCCTGTGAGGGACATTTCTCATTCGGACCACCACAGGCCAGGATAGAGAAGTCCCGCTCAGAGGCGAGCACTCAACAGCCCTAAGTCGTAAGTCTCTGCATTAACCTTTGCCTGGTGCGAAAAGAAGCTTCTCTGCTCAAGATTTTGCAACAAGGTGGAATGCTAAAGGTCTGAACTTCAGTGTTGGCCATCAAGAAAGTCTGCTGTTTCCAACCTCGTTCCTTGGTGGGTAGACTGCTATAACACTGTATCGGAACTCCCGAGTGACCTGTACATGGTTTTAACAGTTAACAGAAGTCCTGAAAACTTCTGGAGCTGGGGGGAGTCCAGCCAGAGTACTGGCATCAGAGCCCCAACAAGAATCCTGGCATCAAAGAGGAACTTGTCTGCCAGGAAGGTATTTCACATAGTTCTGACTCACAGCCAAGTCTGCCTATTTTGCTTTATTATGGCAACGCTCACAGGTGATCACGTAGCTGCTCTTGAGATATGGCTGATCTGCTTACAAATGCGAAATATATGAAGTTCCTGGCTTTCCTTTAGTTACAGATGCTTCTTGTCCCCTGCCCCCATTCTTCCTCTTTTTAAAACTAAAACTTGGATCAGTACCCTGAAGACAGACTTGGGGGGCACTGGGCCCTTTACCAGTTCCTCTTCTCAATGAGCCACTTTGGTTAAACCTCATGGTTCTCCCTTTTGCCATTGCGTGTCTCTTTGAATGGTGTGTTGGGGAGGGTGACTGAGCCTCATCCTGCAGTATTCCTGGATTTGGATTTTATCATAAAACACCGAGGACTTTACCTGTGAACATCATCTTCACCTGTGTATGTCAGTCCCTAGCTCCAAGTTTCTTTCTGTCAGATGTCGCTTCCTGGAGGGTTAGGACCTACACTAAAGACCTAGTTTAACCTGATTTTCTCTGCAGAATTATTCTGAGCTCTTCAGAGTGGGCACTACCACTTGTCCTCTGGAAACACAATCAGCTATAATGGCTGCTATTGTCCAGTGTGAAGCCTAAAATCCTGAGCTCACTAAGTCTGGACAATACGGCTCCTATGGAAGTTGGCAGGCCCAGCCCTCACCTCTCATCCTGCCCCTTGCATTCCAGGCTCTAGTGTAAGCTCATTTCTTATGCCTTCGGGACTTCGTTGTCTGTCTTCTTGAAAATGTCCATTTATCTTATCTGTTCTTCACCCTCAGGCTCAGATTAGCTACCACATCCTCTCAGATATCTGCCAGGCATTCTTCCATCAGTTTCAGATCAGTCTTGTGCAAACATCTGGTAAAGAACTGAATCTCAGTTTTTACAACACTGCTTTCCTCACTAGACTTTGAGCTGCCCAAGTGTGAAGCCTGCATCTGGTCACTGGCTACCGAGCCCACCTTGGCAGGGAGCCTGGAACACAATGGTCCCTTGGTAAATATTTACAGAGTAGAAGAATGCCTGGATGGCCATTGAGGACTCTGAACAGATGCAATGAAGACATGCAGCAGGTCTCAAACCACCTAAAGACCACCGCTCCAGAGGTGGCAGGAGCCCTCCGTGGGGCTGCTTCTTGGTTTCTCACTGGCTACACTTTGAAGCAGACTCCTTGGGGCTCTGAGCTAGAGACACTCTCAGAGATCACGGAGCAACAAACTTCTGTTGTTTGAGCCACCCAATACACAATACGTTACTGTGGCAACTCTCATTAATG
The DNA here is from genome assembly GCF_014885135.2 of Alexandromys fortis. NCBI lineage: Eukaryota > Metazoa > Chordata > Mammalia > Rodentia > Cricetidae > Alexandromys > Alexandromys fortis. The sequence goes on along the minus strand of NW_026068141.1, from coordinate 1,558,214 downwards.
AATGGCTACCTTATTTGTGCCTGTACTTTAAGGAAAAGAAGAGGAGAGACCACAGTGTGACAGACAGGAAAGAGAACTTAATGCTTTTACTGTTGGAATCAAAGCCAGTAAGTACTCAGGCCTCTTAGCTTCTCTCTAAAAAGAAGTGCTTAGGCTGATGTGGAAATAATGCTTCATGGAGCCTGAAAGTGAATGTTGGTCCGCTTGTCAAGTGAGAGGGCCAGTGCAAGTTACCTAACTTCTTCAACAAGATTTGTCTGCCTGTGAAATGGATAACAGGAATATCCATTTTGAAAAGTAGCTGGGAGAACTCCATGAACACATTTAAAAAGCCCATTGCCGAGCAAAGAGGTCAAGCCCGTGATGGAGACACCCACTGAAACAGCTTACCTGAGCTAATGGAAGCTCACCAGCTCCATCCGGACAGGGAAGAAAACAGCATTGGACCAAACTAGACCCTCTGAATGTGAGTGACAGTTGTGTGGCTGGGGCAGACTGTGGGGCCACTGGCAGTAGCACCAAGATTTGTCCCTGCTGTTTGTACTGACTTTTTGGAAACCATTCTCTTTGGATAGGTACCTTGTTCAGCCTGGACATAGTGGGGAGGGCCTTGGTACTTCTTCGGAGCAATTTGCCTTGCCCTCTCTGGGGAGTGGATGCAGGGTGAAGTGGGGGAAATGGAAGGAGGGGAGGGAGTGGGAACTGGGATTTGTATGTAAAATGAAGAAAGATAGTTTGTTTTCTTTCTTAAAAAAGGAAAAAAGAAAATAAATAAATAAATAAATAAATAAATAAATAAATAAATAAATAAATAGAAGCCCAGTGTCTGGCAGGTATTGGCATCCCCAGCCCCAAACATCCACTTGGAGCCCGATATTGGAGCACAGTGAGCAGTCAGTTGCAGTTAGCTTTTGGAAGCCTGCCTTGTGTGCACTTATGATACCCAAACACGCGAAAGCCAGAGGCTTAGTCACAGTGGCCACCCACTCCTTTTTGTACACATAAATAGTGCTGATTTCATTTGGTTAACTTGGATATTAACACGGTAACCCTTCCCTGATTCACCAGTATCTTATCAAAATGAATCTTGACAACGTTTGATTCATAGACACTTTGCAACTTGGTTCTTCCACAGCTGGTACCAAGGAAGGCATACCTATGTCTAGATATGTGCAGCAAACATGGCTGCTTTGTCAAAGTAGCTTTCTATAGAATAACCCTTTCCATCCCAAGTCTTCACATTTACCCAGTGAAAGGTTTCAGCCACCCGGCATTTCCCCACCTCCTCTTTATGATCAGAAGGAGGATGACAGACAGGAAAAGCTAATACCCATCAGGTTTTCTCAACCCTGTTCTAATTCATTTCTCATCCCTATCTGCCTGTGGCCCTGGCACTCTTCATTCTAGAAGACAGAGACGCGGAGCTGCCAAAGTGAGATGATTGCCACCGAGATCTCTCAGACCACACTATCTCCACAGTCCTTTGCCAGGACTCCCTAAGTCCCTTTCCGCACCGATGGAGTAGCACATCAACAGTCCCTGCAATCCCTTGGGGAACCCTTCCCAAATTCTTCAAGCTTAAGAAAGCAACTCACAACCATAGGAGGAGGGAAAACACCACCTCTTTCCTGATACTGATAATATTCCCAGAGCCTCCTTGATCCTCTCTCAGAGGTGTGTCTCAGTTTCCCCATTGGCAGGTGACCAGGATTCAGGAATAGCAATGGTAATTTTGAAAGGTGGGGTGTCCATATTCGTGTCTGTGTGTGTGTGTGTGTGTGTGTGTGTGTGTGTGTGTGTGTGTGGTGTTTCAGTGTCTGTGTCCATGTGTGTGTAGTGTATATGTCTGTCTGTAGGTCTCTCTGTGAACGTACCTATATTTACACTAGTCTACATATCAATAATGGAAATCCATTAGCCTTCAGTGTTGACTTACGGCTTAGTATCAAATTTTCTGGTTCAAGAGCCGGTGATGTCAGGGTAGCCTTTCTTTTTGATGTTTCAGTATGGAGGCAGAGTAGTTTCCCATGGTCTGGCCATGGGGAAAGGTGGGGGTTGTTCTGCTTTCGGTTCAAATAATGGTACCCAGCAGCTCTTTCCAGTCACCGGCCTTTGTCAAATGATGCGAGTCCTTTGTCCTCTGAGACATGAAGTTGTTGCCTGGATCAAGGAGGGAAAATGAAGTCTGGGTACTGGGAATATGCTCAAGTATTTACATAACTTTGAGAGCATGCCGTGCTTTCTGCGGTAGGTATTTCCCACTAAGTCTTGGCATGCAAACAACAGCAGTATAATGTTGGGCTGGGGACTTCTGGAGCCTCTCTGACCAACAAATAAGTTCCCTGGAACTGGTGTTTTCATATAACAAATTTATGGCTCTTGTGGAATATTCTTTCCCACTTGCAAAGAGTAGTTTGACGACTTTTTACCCTCCTTCTTGCTTTCTAAAATCTGTAAGATATTTAACGATCAACATTTAAAAATAAAATGTTCTACAAAGGATGGGGAGGAACCTGAAGGCCCACCGCTATCCACCCCAGCCAAGTGACAATTGGTCTTGGACAGATACTAAAAAAAAATTAACAAAATCCAAAACAGAACAAAATTAGTGACTCTCTTGTACCCATCTGTTCTGTTGCTATGAAGAGACACCATGACCAAGGCACCTCTTGTAAAGGAAAGCATTTAACTGGAGCTTGCTTACAGTTTCAGAGGTTCAATTATTATCACCACGACGGTGCATGGCAGCGTGCAGGCGGACATGGTGCAGGAGAACTACCTGAGGGTCCTGCATTTGGATCCACAATCAGAGAGACAGACACTGCGGCACTCTTCTCTCTCGGGTGGCTCCACACCCTCTTAGCGGTTCTCCTTGGCAGGACTCCCTTGACTCGACATCTCCAACACAATCCAGTCTTCACATTCATGGCTTCACACAGAGGCCTCTCTGGGCCTCCATGCAGGGACACACACACCTGGTCTCAGAGGGAGATTTCTCAAGCCTTTTTGGACCCTTGACTATGCAGCCAGAACCATATGGTCAAATCTGCAAAGTTCTGCAGCTTGCTGGGGCTGAAATTTGGCCCTTTTGTTAAATTACGTTAGCATCAGCTTTCTGTTGTTGACGGTTTCCTTTACTGCGTAATCTTTTCTTTAATTCCTGTTCACAGGTTGGAAACTCAGCTGGGTGGGATCTTGCTCTGAGGTCACCACTCCTTTTATTCCATTTAGCATCGGGCCTTTCTTTAAACTTTTTATCTCCTCAAGCACTGGACTTAGCTCCATTACACTTCCTGGTGCTCCTTTACTCCTCACACTGCACGTACTGTATTTCTCTTCGCCTAGCTTGCTCGTTTTCTTCATGGCTCCGTATAAGAGTGACCACTAAGAATATACAACACCATCAATACTGGGCTGTCTTGAAATCTCCTCTGCCAGTGACATTAATCCAAACTCTTCAATTTAGTCTCAGGCAGTTCTTTTAGACAAGGGCAGAAAGCAACCACATTCTTTGCCCAAATATCACAAGAAAGTTCTCTAGGCCACTTACTAATATTCTTCCCCTCTGAAACCACTTGAGTGTTTCTAAACAATCCTCATCTACATTGTTCTCAGCACAGTCCTCCCTGTTCCTAAAAGTATGGTCCATTAAGGCCCCACTTAAAGCATTCAACTGTTTCCTAATCCAAATTCCACATTCTGCCAACAAGCAGCATGGTCAGGCCCGTCGCAGCAACACCCTGATCCTTGGTACCAACTTCTGGAGTTCTGGAGAAGTAGCTAAGAGCTCTATCTTACTCTATAAGCAGAAGGGGGGGGGGGCTTGTCATGGGCTTTTGAAACTTCAGAGTTTCCTCCCATCAGATCACACCTCCCAATCTCCCAATTCTTTCGAATGGTGCTACTCCCTGGGGACCAGGTATTCGAATCTATGAGGGAGCTCTGTGGAGCCATTCTTATTCAAACAATCACACTATTGTTTCAACAAAAGAGCAATGTTGGAGGCTGGGTACAAGAACAGGAGCCCTTGTTCTTGCAGAAGACTGGGGTTCAATTCCCAGCACCCATATGGTGGCTCACAACACCTGTGACTCTAGTTCCAGGGAATTGAACATCCCCTTCTAACCTCAACAGGCATCAGCCACACACACGGTACACATACATATTTGCAGACAAAAGACTCACACACATGAATAAGTCTAATTGTTTAAAAATGAGTAATGTTGTGTGTAGCAGCATGAGTGGGAGACACTACTCTAACGATCCTGTATCATCCAGTAATTTCCCATGAGCTCTTCATTCTAGGGGGCTGCTGTTGCTATGAGACTGTTTAGCCTGGCTCAAGCCCACTGGGGACCACTGATGATGTTCTCACTCCAGCATGCTGTTCTTGTTGCTTCAACTGCCACCTTGGTTGTGACAGCCTCAAGGCCTCTTCCATCAGCCACACTTCACTGCTGAAGGTGCCATAGGTCACACAGTCATCATTCCTAGTACGCTTACACCCCAGAAAAGGAAATAGCTTGGTCGTGGTATTTGATCTTAATGAGTTCTTGACTTCAGTTTGCAGAATTTGAGAATTTTTTTCTTTATGTTCATGAAGGAAATTGATCCATAGTTTGGGTTCTGTTGTTTGTTTGCTTTCTTATTGTGTCTTTATTTAATAACTTTGATGTCAGGCCCAGCTGGCTGTAGTTGGTTGGTTTATAGAGCTTACCTTCCTCTTCTAGGTAGTAAAACAGTTTGAGGCACAGTAGCACTAGGTCTTCTTTAATGGTTAGGCATAGACAATTAAGTATAATGTTTAACCAACATCCTTGGCAATGACTTGTGATATTTGGGGATGGGGAATTCAACAAGGTGTAATCTATTCCTGACACTGAAGGATTTACCGATGGCATAGGATATCTAGTTGGGGCATTGTCCCACCCACTATACGATGACTCCATTTAAATATTTTATGTATATGTGTATTTTAGGAAACTCCTACAGTAGCAGGTTTCCATATGACTTTTCAAAAGGCCTTTGGTGTCAGTTGTCCCTCCCCAGATTCCTCCTTTACTCTGCCTTCTCATCCCCTCCCCACTCAGTCCTCCTATTCTAGTCTTTATCTCTTTACAGCACTGTACACGATGTCCCCTTCCCTGGAAGATCCCCTTCTCCCCCTGCTCCCTTACTAGCTACCTAACCTCTGTGGTTGTTCCAAATGAAATTCTCAAGGCTAAAGCTTAAAAGCTAACATCTGCATATAAAAGAAAATATGCAATCTTTGTGTGTTGGTGTCTACGTTGCCACACTCAGGATGATTCTAGCTCAATCCATTTCCTGGCAAATTTCCTGGCTTCATTTTTCTTTTTAGCAACTACCAACAATGTAAATGTACCACATTTTTATTATCCATTCATCAGCTAATGGTTATCTAATGATAAATCCCTATTTCTGAAGACACAACTTATTTATGTCATTGAACATGTATAAACTAAGCTAGTGCCCAACTAAAGGCCTCACCCCTTTAGTGAGCGAGTGTTCATGGTACTGGAAGGTACTTTGTAGGCTACTAGAGGGAATGATTGCCCCCATAGGCTCGTTTATTTGAATGTTTTGTCATCAGGGAATGGCACTATTTAAGAAGTATTAGACAATGTGGCCTTGTTGAAGTAGGTGTGACCTTATTGGAGGAAGTGTATCGCTGGGGGTGGTCTTTAAGGTTTCAAATGCCCACGCCAGGCCTAGCTCTCTTTCTCTCTCTGCTTGTGGATGTCACTCTCAGATACCTCTCCAGCACCGTGTCTGTCTGCCACCATGCTCCCCACCATAATGATAATGGACTAAACCTCTGAAACTGTAAGCAAGCTCCCAACTAAATGCTTTCTTCTGTAGAAGATGTCTTAATCATGCTGTCTCTTCACAGCAGAAGAACAATGACTAAGACATCATATTTCCTGCTTTCTCTTCCATGAATGGTAGTTAACAGGGACCCACTACTGGACTGTGTCTGTGGATGGTAGTTAACAGGGACCCATGACTGGACTATGTCCGTGGATGTAGTTAACAGGGACCCACAACTGGACTGTGTCTGTGAATGGTAGTTAACAGGGACCCATGACTGGACTATGTCCGTGGATGTAGTTAACGGGGACCCACAACTGGACTGTGTCCGTGGATGGTAGTTAACGGGGACCCATGACTGGACTGTGTCCGTGGATGGTAGTTAACGGGGACCCACGACTGGACTGTGCACAAAGAGTGAGAGACTTCGGAGCCATCAGCCCTAAACAAGACGTCTTTATCAAATTCCTCCCCTCGAGGCTTAGGAAATTATATAGAATGGAGGCAGAAAAATTGTAAGAGCCGGAAGTGGTGACTGACTCCAAGGAAACGGTGTCTTCCAAACACAACAGGGCTGATACACATGAACTCACAGGGGCTATGACAGCATGCACAAGTTCAGAGCAGACAAAATCCCAGCACACAGAAGGAGAAGTGGACACCAACTCCCACCACTAACCACAAAGCTATTTACAGTTGATATCTGCGGGAGAAAGAGAAATCAGTTTTCCGCAAAGCCACATCACTGGGTGTATCGACAACACTCCAGGGCAGACTCCGTATCCAGGAGCAGTTGAACAGCACAAAAGAGACTCCATGCTTAGCTGTGCAGCTTTGCTTTGTTGGCTTTATTTGTACGGGTTATTGTTTCCTCCTTTTGCTTTTATTTTGAGTAGAGAGAACATGGAGTTGGGGTCAGAAGGTGGATAATTATATATTATAATTATATAATATATAGTATAATTATATATACAAACACATAAAGGCAAAAAATAAATGAATGAGTGGACTCAAGGGGAGGGGAGAAGAGGAAATGGGAGAGGAGAGGGCTGGGAAAAGGGACAGTTAGACCTTATTAAAATGTCTTACAATTCTGTTCTTTAGAGTTATTCTGAAAAAATCAAAAGCCAGGCATGGTGGCACACACTGCAACCTCCACACATAAGAGATGGAGTCAGAAGACTAATAAGTTCCAGGCCAGTCTCAGCTTGCATAGCAAGACTTCATCAAAAACAATGACAATGAGATGGATCAGGTGGTAAAGGCACTTGCCACCAACTCTGAAACCTGAGTTTATCCCAGAACCCACAAGGTGGAAGGAAAGAACTAACCCCTTTGAGTTGTCCCTTGACCTACACACACACACACACACACACACACACACACACACATACACACACACATAATTAAATATCACTTTAGAAAATTTAAAAAGAAACCAAAGAGCAAGGCAGAAACTAGTACAAAACATTTGCAATCCTATAACTTACACCAGTGATAAGGACACAATTCAGTAAGTCACCAAAGCTGCAGAAAGACACAGCATATAAGGAAAGACATAACCTGGCATGGTGGCTCCAGGTCCCAGGGGATCCAGTACCCTCTTCTGACCTCCTGAGGCACTATATTCATATACACACATTTGTGCAAATGTAAACACATACCCATAGTTAAAGATAATAAAATCAGGGCTAAAGAGATGGTGCACTCTCAGATTGCAATTCTTAGCACCTACATGGTGGCTAACAACAGTCTGTCACTCAAGTTCCAAGGGATCCAATATGTGTAGGCAAAACACTGATATACATTTTTTTAAAATCTCAAAGAATAGTGTACTGTTTAAAAAATAATAATAAAATAAATCTCCCTTTGAAGAGTGCACTGATCAAGTACTGCCTGATGAAGAATGTCCAGAATTTTCCCCCACTGTTGAGGGATAAGGCACAGCAGAGCCATCTGGGAAAACTATTTAGCAGTCTCTTACAGGGTTACACACACACCTACCACATAACCCCGCAGTTCTCCTCCAAATATTTATTTAACAGAAACTATGTTTTATATCCACAAAGACCTTGTATCAGATGTTCATAGTTGATGTGTATATAATAGCCCAAACAAGAAACGGTCTAAACGTCCATCACCAAGTACAGGAATAAACAAATTACTGTATGTTTACACAATGGAGCACTGCCCAGGGTTTTAAAAGAAAAAACTACTGATAAACAGAGCATGATAATTTTATGAGATGGAACATTGGGCAAGAGAAGTAAGAAACAAAGCATGTTCATAATGTAATGTCATCCCTACAAAGGTTAAGGCCAGGCTACTTGGTCCATGTGCTAATAGCCACCTCATGGGTTAAATACAGCTTACACCAAGCAGTGAAGACCTGAGCAGCTTAGTGGGTGTGAAAGAGGTTGCAGCTATTGTGATGATGTGTTAAATTGTCAATTTGTCATGATCTAGAATCACCTGGGAAGAAATTTTCAGTGGGCATGTTTGGGGGAGGTGGTTGTCTTAAATTAACTGAAGTGGGAAGATCCAGTGTGAAAGTGGGCAGCACAGTTCCCAGTTTAGGACCCTGGCCTGTGTAAGGGCAGAGGAAGCTAGGCAAGCGGGAAGCATGTACACATTCACTCTTCTCTGTTCTTGGCTGTGGTTGTGTTGTGGTTTCCCTGTGACCTGCAACTGTGAGCTGAAATAAATCCTTTCTCCTCTAAGTTGCTCACGGTCACTACACAGCAAAAGAGACAAAATCAGGGCAATTATGTTCTGTAAAATAAGTCCCTGTGCTTCAAATCTGTGATAGTTCACGTGTTTTCTGCATTTCTACTAGCAAAGTCATGCTCACACGTGGCTGGGACCCATTCCATGGTGAGACCCTCTGCCCCCTCCCTTTATTTGCTAGTGATTTGGCTGTCATTTTGAATGGCAGCTACAAGCCCTGCCACAAGCATGTAAGAACTTTTCCTTGGAACAGTTGATTGAGGAACATAGTTCAGTGTTTTTCCAAATATGCAGGACTCTCACCTCTGAGCTCTGGTCTGGCTGTGTGACAAGAATGGCTAGATTCCAAAGAATAAACAAAGACTACCCATCAAGGATGCTCACCCAAGGTGTCCCACAGAGCCGGCTTATGTCAGAAGCCCGTGGGCTCAGTGTTTCTGGTCTACCAAGTTCCTCAAAGGCTTAAAGAATTGTCTGAGAGTTGGAAAAAATATGTATTTTCTAAAATACTGAAACAAAATGAAACAAAATTATAAATACTTACAAAATGGAATGATAATCCACTACAAATAGCCTTACATGTATAAATAATATACATGAAGGGTATAAACATATAAATTACACATGTGCAAACTAAATTGATACACTGGTACATTTTAATATGATTAGTGAAGAAGGAAGGATGGGTCATCCAAAAGAGATTTGCCCTAGTAGCAAGATGTCAGGAATAAAAAAACTGCCTTGATTACATCTCAGCCTTGTCTCTGTTAAATAAATACTTCCATGTGTTCTCTTTTTCTCTGTCTTTCTTTCTCAATTTAATTTTATTCATGTCACTGAAGTGGTGCTTTCATTTCTATAACCATATAGAAAGTCGGTCTCCATGGTTGTAGTAACCAAAAGCCCAAATTCCTGAGTAGAGAATTTTCACCGCACACCAAGTATCTGGCCCAGGTCATACCTACCTCTCTCCTGAGGCCCCTTAGTCAGTAGCATACAAGAATCCTCTCTTTCTTACCTGGCTGCCCTGAATATCATCCCACAGTTTGCAAATGCAGCTGACAATGCCCTGGGTCTCATTATCTCATTATCAGCATCCCAGATCCTGGAAAATTCCTAGGGCATAAGTCATTTGAATCTGTGCTCCATCTTTTTGTTCCTGCTTGACCTTTGGGTGGAATGGAAGGAATATTCTTTCATAATGGAGCAATGTGGGCTTTGAGATCAGCCAGACCTACGTCATTTATGTTTATCCTGGGAAAGTTCTCAAAGCTTGCTCATCGTTTAACAAGGGGTAGAAATGGCACTGGGTTTGGCATTCTGGTCCAAATTCTGCCAGTTACAGGCCTTACGACCACACAGATGTCTTTTCTCTCCGGGTCCCATTTCCTTCACCTGTGAGTGGAAGAACCCAGTCTTGCAGAGCATTCGCCCAAACCTTGAGATATGTGTACAGTGAGGTTAGCACAATGCCTGGCATGCAGGGAGTGCTCAGAACAGTCAAGCAGAACGACTAATGGTTACCAGAGGCTGGAAGGGGAGAAAAGGAAGAGGGAATGCCTAGTGGATACTGGCTTCCTTGCGAATGATAAAAATGTTCTGGGGCTAGATATCGGTGATGATTGCACAATATTATTAATGTCCTGAATGGTGCACCATTACACACCGCTAAATGATTAAAGGGGGTGGGAGTGTGGTTCAGGGATGGAGCATTTGTCTAGCATGCGTGAGGCCCTATGTTTGATCCTCATACCTCAAAAACAAGATTAAAACAGTCAATTTATATTACATGTATTTTACCAGGATAAAAGATGAACCACTACCATATCTGCATTCACAACCCCAGGGGTAAGGAAGAGGAGTAGGAGGTGGTTAGGACCAGCCAGGAATTTCTCCTATGAGAGCAAGAACTGAGAAGCAAGACAAAATTGGGCACCTGAGTGTGCCATGGTGAAGGCAGAGCCTGTGTCAGCGGAGGAGGGGAGAGCAGAGTAGAGGAAACAAACGGCAGGCAGCACCCTGCAGACGCCAGGGGACCAGCTGTACTCAGCCAACTTCGTCATGGTCACTTGGTGTGCACAGTGCAAGTCACAGATGTGGAGGGAGATAGCAGGCCTGGAAGAAATGAGTCATGGGAGAGGAAAGAAACGTCACCCACCCACCAAGGGAAGCACAACCGCAGGCCAGCATGATATGGAACCAAGAGCTCCATCTGAGCCTGCACAGAACCCTCTGCAGTGAGCTAACACTTCCGAGGCCTGCCACACCTCAGCTCTCTCTGTTCTCCCATTGCCCGCTGTGATTCAGCTTCTGGCTGACCTGGGTGAGGCTCAGGTGGGGCAAGTTCATACCTGGGAGTGTAACCACTGCCCATCAGACCATCACCAACCCTTGACCCTTCAGAGATGTCTGGCTTTGAGCAAGTTGTCTGGTTTTTTTTCTTTCCTTTTCTTTTTTAATGTGTGTGTGGGCGTGTTCATGTGTGTGAATATGGCCATCTGTGCCTTGTGATGCACATGTGGAGGTCAAAGGGCAACCTCAGGGGTGGTCCTCACCTTCCACCTTGTTTGAGACGGGAATGTTGTTTTTCCATACTATGTCTGTCAAGCTTACCCACCTGAGAGTGTCCACAGGTTCTTCTGTCTCCATCTCTCCCTCCCATCCCACCAGACTCCTGAAATTATGGATGTGTCTAGCTTTCCTTGGGTTCTGGGGGCCTGAGCTTGGGTCCTAAGCCTTATATGGCAAGTACCTTAATCATGGAACAATCTCCCCAGCCCCACGTTGTCTGAATTTTCCAAACCTCAATTTGGTCCTCATGAAAAACTCTGCTCACAGTGCTGCCAGGACGGGTCCACGTGACTGGCGGTGGAGCACACGTGACTGGCGGTGGAGCACACGTGACTGGCGGTGGAGCACACGTGACTGGCGGTGGAGCACACGTGACTGGCGGTGGAGCACACATGGTGGGCAGTGGAAATCCTCCACAGGGCAGGCTCCCTATAAACGTAATCTCTTCCCTCCCCCAGGAGATCCATTTTCTCTTTCCACTAGCCGCCAGAGCAAAGGAGACATGGAAGTAGATATTGAATAAAGGAAGGCTCCATCTTACATGAAAAGTGAGTGGAAACAGCACAAGTGGTCATCAACAGGTGACTATATGCAGACACACAAAATATTTACACAGCCAAACAGATACCTAAGATAATACGAAGCCAGACACACAAAAAGAACACACCATGTGACAATATTCTAATGAAGTTTGTAAGTAATCAAAATTAACCTGATGGTAGGAGTTACAATAGCAGTTAGCTTTGGTGTTCCTGACCACAGAAGAGCAGAAAAGAGACCTCCAGAATGCTGCAAAGGTCTACATCTTGATGTCCTTGCTGGCCAGATGAGTAAAAACTCATCAAGGTGTGAACTTAGGCTCTGTGTAGGGTGTTATACTACAAGGGCCAGGGATGGAAGTGGGGACCTGCCATGGAAGTCTGTACGGTCATATGACTAGGTTGCCCCCAAACCTTCAGTTGTGCAAATGACTTACAAATATGTTTATTCAAAAGCATAAACAAAGAGAGACAAAGAAATACTGAGCCAAGCCTGGGGCTGGAATCAGCTTCAAATAAAACCAGAGGAGTGGGTATAAGAGGGTAGAGAGGAAATACCTCCTTGCATTCCCAAACTAAAAGCAATTTAATTTTACCTTTTCTTTTTCTAATGTTGCTGGTGGCTTGTAAGATGGCTCAGTAAGTACAGGTTTACTGAGAATGCAGTGTGACCTGTGTCCATCCCCAAGTCCCAGGATGGAAGCAGAAAATCAGGTCCTGAAAGTTGTCCTCTGACCTCCACATGACCTTAGCCTGCACACACCTACACTCACACCTGCACATACACACTAATAAAGATTAAATATATAGATTTAGTGTGTGTGTGTGTGTGTGTGTGTGTGTGTGTGTGATTTGTATGAGAGTGCTCACATACCACAGTGGTGTGTGGTTAGAAGGCAATCACAGGGGTCAGTCCTCACCTTTCATCTCATTTCTGAGGAAGGTCTCTCTTGTTAGACACTGCTATACAGATGACTCCAAGCTAGCTGGCTCACGAGCTTCTGTGTGGTATGGGGAGGAGGGGAGTCTCATGACTGCACTCCAGGAGTGCTGGGACTACAAACACTCACCACTCTGTCTGTCTGCAGACACGCACCACTCTGTCTGTAGTTACTCACCACACTGTCTCTGTCTGCAGACACGCACCACTCTGTCTGTCTGCAGACACGCACCACTCTGTCTGTCTGCAGACACGCACCACACTGTCTCTGTCTGCAGACACGCACCACACTGTCTCTGTCTGCAGGCACGCACCACACTGTCTCTGTCTGCAGACACGCACCACACTGTCTGTCTGTCTGCAGACACGCACCACACTGTCTGTCTGTCTGAAGACATGCACCACTCTGTCTGTCTGCAGACATGACACGCACCACACTGTTTCTCTCTGCCTTGCTTTCACATGCATTCTGAACAGCTGAACTCAGATCATCAGGTTTGCACAGCCGCCTTTTATCCACTGAGCAACCTCCCTGCCCTGAGTCCTAGTTCTCGCTGTCACTCACACCAGCTGCTTTTGTTAAGTCTCTTTTTATCGGAAGAGTGTGGTTGAGTAGGAAGGTGAGCACATCTAATACGTTGACACTTCCCATGAGCCTGACTAAAAGACGGGCAACAAGCACTTCCCAGCCTTCTGCGCTGGGCCGCAGCTCCACTAAGATGTCATAGTCAACTATGGTACCATCTGATAGCCGCTGTAGGATTCCAAGGTTGGAAACAGAGACAAAAAGCTGGGCATATTTCCAGCCCTTTGGATACCTTTTCAATCCCAGGTAACATCCCACATCATGAGTCTGTGATCTCTCCAAGATCCAAGCCAGAAGATTCACTTCCTCACCCCTGCTTAGAGTGGGTTCAGACATATAAGCTTGTCTCCAGCAATCAAATATGAAATAAACGTGACCAAAATAGGAAGTGAGGTGCAGGCGCCACAGAGAAATCCATTTTCTAGCGAGGACAATGAAAGTAACCACCAGCTAGCTCTCCAGACCCAACAGTAGCTTTGGCAACATGGATGTAATCTGAGATGGCCGCATCCAGGCCAGAGGCCACTGTTCTTAGGCAAGAAGCTCCCAAACCTGGCTCTGGTCCTGTCAATGTCTGTGCACTATGAAAGCCTATAATGCATCCTTTCCTCTTCTGAAAGTCTACATGGCTTCTGTTGTTTGTAAAGACTGCCCTGAATGAAAGCAAAAGAGTAGTCCTCCAGGGAAGCAACCCAGACAAGGTACAATGGTGTATAATACATACAGGGAAAAAAATCTTTATGTGGGCAGTTGGTCTCACACCGCTGTTGGCATTGGCTAGCCTGAAATCTAGACACAGGAAGGAGGCTCACAGAGATGGTGTTGGCAAGCCATGAAGCAAGCATATTTTTGTTGTTGTTGGTTTTTCAGAAACAGGTTTTTGTTAAAAAAAAAAAAAAAAAAACTTTACAACTGACTAGAACAAGCCCACCTACACCACCAAGAGCAATCCTTGCTAAAATCAGCTGGTTCTAGATACAAGCTGCATCTAGAGACTGTCTTCACAGTGGTCCCTGCAGCCCAGCCCCCATCAACCCAAAACCCCAGGAGGGGTGCCAGCGTGCCTCCTTTCACTTTGACCTCTTGTTTAAACCAACATGTTTGGTTTGAGGAAACTTTTATCCAGGCCAGAGCAACGGCTCAGGCTCCAAGCATAACTACTTGAACTCAGTGTCTGGTGAGCTGTCGTGATGAGAGGAGACAACCGACTCCACCAGCTGTGGATGCACACTGGTGCACACAATAAATTAGTGTGAATTGCTTCAAATGTATGCAGAGCTGAACACTAAGCAGGTCAAGGCAGTCGCACCCCAGAGAGCAATCCCCTTGCAGGCCACCCCATCACAGCCTAACCTAGCTGCCTCTATCTCTTCGTTGGAGTGTAGCTACAAAGTCTTTCTGATCCATTCTTTTGCCCAACCCACCAGAGACTGTTTCCAAAGCAGTGGTCTGGTTGTGCCTCCCAGAGTACAGGCCCATGCTGGCTCTTCTCCACCTCACAGCCGTCACAGTTTGGTTGTAGGCAACAGACATCAACATTGATACAAATAAAAGATAAAATCTGCTGAAACAAGCCACACTGTGGAGGGAAAAGCTGAAGCAGTTTTTTGAGATGAGATCTCTCTACATAGCCCTTGCTGTCCTGGAACTCCTTGTAGACCAGGCTGGCCTAGACCTCTGAGGCCCGCCTGCCTCTGCCTCCCCAGGGCTGGGATTAAAGGCTGTGCCCCCACCACACTCAGTTTAAAAGCTGGAGTTTTGAGATTAGGAAATGCAACTGCACTGGTTCTTCAAAGCAGGAGCCAACAATCTGGGAACTTAGCTTTAGCTTCAGGGATGAGTCAGCCACCATCTCAGTCTCAATGGAACACACTCCTGGGGCGTGTGTGTTCAGGTGTCTGGCTGCCTGGCATGGATCATATCCCTGCCTTTGGCCAGAATACACTCCTGATATAATTGTATTTATTTATTTATTTATTATGTATACAATATTCTGTCTGTGTGTATGCGTGCAGGCCAGAAGAGGGCACCAGACCTCATTCCAGATGGTTGTGAGCCACCATGTGGTTGCCGGGAATTGAACTCAAGACCTTTGGAAGAGCAGACAATGCTCTTAACCACTGAGCCATCTCTCCAGCCCACCTGATATAATTGTTAAAACTGGTTTTAAAGCATGCATGTAGCACACTCGGGAGGCAGAAGCAGGTCTATGAGTTCAAGGCCAGTCTAATCTACATAGTTAGTTCCAGGCCATCCAGGGCTACATTATGAAGCCCTGGTTGGGGGCGGGGGTGTTAATAAGAAAAGGACAGACATGGCATGCCGATGCGGATGGAGGAGCTCTCACAGGGCCCAAATAAAGAAATACGCTGAGAGAGAGAATCAGTCTTCCTCAGGAATGAGCCTATAAATGACTATCCAATAGCAAATGGTCACCTCTAAAAGTGTGTGTGTGTGTGTGTGTGTGTAAAACACTAAATTGACTTAGGTTTTATCTATAGATTTATTCATATATATGTAACAATAATAGCTAAAGAGGCATGAATTTGAGGGGAGTGAGCATATATGACAATGGAGGGTTGGAAAGAAGAAAGGGAGGGGAAAATGAAGTGATTACAGTTTAATTAAGTTTTTTAAAGACTGACATTAGAAAGGACCAGAAATGGGCAAATAACCAGGTATTGAAAGGGGAAATCAGATACTGGGTAAGCAAGAACAAGACAGCAGTGCTTGCTGGTCATGTCTGGCACCCAAAGGATCCATATGTTAGAAAGCATTGGGAAGTGGGGTGGCAGTGATTAAATTCTTGATGTGCAGCAGGCCCAGGAAGAAATGCTGAGAGTGGCCCCCAACTAGACAACTAGGAAGAGGCTTTCTGAAGGATAGGACCCAGCCCCAAAGACCTCCAGCCGAACCCTAGTCCCTCTCTTTCCATGGCCACAGTTCTGGAAGTATGCTAGGTCCAAAGAGTGGAGCACAAAGGCTTTTCCTGACCTTCACTGTCATAGAATCTACGCGGTAAGGTAAAAAAAAGAACCAGGATAAGACTAGAGAGAAAAGGTGCCAACAGCCAGATCTCCACTATGGTACCTGTTGTCTATTCCCTCTCCGTTGAAATATGAGCTCTGAAGAACTGGCCCCTCACAGTCATGGACCCATCAAAGTACCATGTGCACGGTCAGCACTGGCCATGAGCAAGCAGCCCTCACAGCACATAAAGTGGAAGCCACCTTCCCACCAAACCTGAGCCTCTCATGTTGACCAGAGGCCAGAGCCAAACAGGAGGGAGACGAACTGGCTTCCAAGCCTGGTTCTGGGTCCTATGGGACTGGCATGTCACTTGGCCATTCTGCAGTTCTGAGGTTATACCACCTACTCCGCACTGTCCCGATGATAACAAATGAGAATCAGGTGTGAAAAGTTGGCCCAGAGTAGTGTGCTCTTCTTCCCAGGTTCCATGGTCTCGCCTGTCTCTTCCATAAGAGGATGCCATTTTAGTCAGCTAACAAGAACTACATGGACATCTCCAGAGCTTGAGAGTTAATATTCTAGGTGAATGGACTGGCAAATGCCGATTTGGGCCCAAAGATAGAGGTGAAGCATAAAGGAAAAGGCAGGCATGATAGGACAGACTCCAGGGTCAGCCTTGGAAAGTCTCATGCCACGCCTCATGCACACCTGGCCTGTGGGTAGGACTGTGTCTCATGCACACCTGGTCTGTGGGTAGGGCACGTCTCAGGCACAGCTGGCCTGTGGGTAGGGCCGTGTCTCATGCACACCTGGCCTGTGGGTAGGACTGTGTCTCGTGCACACCTGGCCTGAGGGTAGGACTGTGTCTCATGCACACCTGGTCTGTGGGTAGGGCACGTCTCAGGCACAGCTGGCCTGTGGGTAGGGCCGTGTCTCATGCACACCTGGCCTGTGGGTAGGACTGTGTCTCATGCACACCTGGTCTGTGGGTAGGACTGCGTCTCATGCACACCTGGCCTGTGGGTAGGACTGTGTCTCGTGCACACCTGGCCTGAGGGTAGAGCCGCGTCTCAGGTACACCTGGCCTGTGGGTAGGACTGTGTCTCATGCACACCTGGTCTGTGGGTAGGGCCGCGTGAGGGTAGGGGGAAAGCCTCATCAGGATTTTCTTGCAAATGTGACTTAAAGAGATACATAACAGGCAACTTTGGAAAGATAATTTTATTAGTTTCATGAACAACAGCTGCCACAGACCTGGATGGGGACAGAGCTGTGGTGGACTCCCACCTGTCCCTTCCACACCTCTGGAAAGGGTCTAAATGTGGCTCCTAAGAACATCTTACTTGCCCTTCAGCATAGAAACGGAAGTGGGCAAGGCAGTCCTTGCTGGATACTGGGGCCTTTTGTTCTGTGTCCATCCTACTGAACAGGAGAATTAACCAGTCCACATTCTAGACATTCAAATCTGGACTGGTCTGGCCCATGTTATGGATCATTGGCCAGGAACATGACCTCCTGAGTTACCAATCAGATAGTCAACATTCTGGAGGGGACCCAGATTCTAGGAAGAAAATTAAGAAACCTTTCACCTTTCAAGGGATTTTGTTAGGAGCTCTACATCCTAAAGTTATTTGTTTGCTTGTTTGTTTTTGTTTGTTTGTTTGAAGACAGAGCCTCACTGTGTAACCGTGGCTGGCCTAGAACTCACTATGTAAACCAGACTGGCCTCAAACTCACAAAGATTCAACTGCCTCTGCCTCTCAAGTGCTGGGATTAAGGTGTGTGAAACCACACCATGCCCTATAATATAAAGTTTTAAGTGTATATTCCAAATCAACAAGAAATCTAACCTTCTGGGTTGTCAACAAGGAGCCAAGTTCTGGGAAACCAGTTAAAAACTACTCCTATAGTTTTTAAGTGTTAACAAAGAATTCAGCATCCCAGAATGGCAAAATCACAATATTCTAGACAAGGGTGAGATCCAAAGTTCTAATTGTCAGCTCTCTCAGTGCTGTGCCGAGCCAGGAAACAAACTCTGAAGTCCATCTACCTCACCTCAGCATCCTAGAAGGACAAGCACAAAGCTCTTCCTTCCAGAAGGCTGCCTCCATGCCCCTCACAGCTCTGAGGACGGTCTCTTGACAGCAGGCCCATTGTCTCCGGGTGACTCTGGCACACTGAAGGAAACATAGGGGCAGGTCTTGGTGTTGAGGCAGATCAGTTTCTTCAGTGAGGCTGTGTTGACAAGGTTGAAGCCCACATCACCACCGAATGTGCTGGGCTTCCAGTACTCTGGAGAACAAATGGGATTCCCTAGGAGACCCTTGAGGGAAAACGGAGCCCCAATCTCTATCATGCTTTCCCCAAAGATGGAGTTGGGCTGGCACTTTTCCAAAAGCAATCCCGGGTAGAACTCTAAGGCATCGATGTCACCGTACAGCTCCTCCAACTCAGCCGCCATCTCCTTCTCTCCTGCAGAACAAGAACTTACCATCAGAGTCACAGTTTTGTTAAGATCAACCTGGGGATGGAAACTTCTAGATTCAGTTTTTCTCTAGGGACAACAGAGAGCCCAGGAGAACAATTTCGTCCACTGGGAAAACGTCCTAAAATGTGGCTCTGCGGGCATCAGCGAATAATTAGGAAAGAAAGAGGAGACGGGCACTTTGACTCGGACTATGTGGTGACAAAGGGTCTAGAGGCCTAGATCAGTCCCCAAACAGTTCATGACCTCCAACTCATTCCATTCTCTGGACTTAATTCTTGGGCCATCACAACATGGAGAAAACAGCCTGTATTGATTCCCTCAAGGAAGATTTCAAGGCCTTAACTCTGCCCAAGCTCTCTAGACAGGACAAACCCACACCTTCAGCACCCACGATCCTAGTTCAGTGCCAACCTCCCTTCACCACATGGCATCTCCCAAGACAAGCCCCCCCCGCTCTGGTCACATCTATAGCTGTCCTCCCAGAGGAGACCTACCTTCTTTGCCTCTGTGCCTTTGTTTCCCCCCTTGCCAAATCTGAAGTTCTTCTCTTTCTATTTCCAACCTGGAAAGTTCCTATTTATCCCTCAAACCCACCAGGAAGGTCATCGTCTCCCCATGTAGGGTGCTGCTACATCTCTGCCTTCCCTCACAATGTCCAGTGTAGTGCTGTCCATCTGCCCGCCCCAGTCTCTGTCCTTGTGATCTCACTCACTTCCTTGGCATGTCTCAAGGATAGAGACTGTGTCCAGGAAGCAGTGGCTGCCACCTACCTGTGAGCTCCTGGAAGGAGGTGTAGGGCTTCATACCAAACCTCTTCCGGTATTCATTGAAGGGCTGTAGGCGCATCTCTCGGGACTCCTTGATGACATCCATGGCCACATGAAGAACGTGGTGGTTAAAGTTCCTACCCCCACCAATCTGCCAAGAGATCAGCACAGCTGTCAGTCTAGGAACCAGGCCAGACTATCCTGTGTAAGGTCCTAAAAGGAGAACTCCAGGTCTTTCTGAACCAGGACAGAGAGTGGGGTATAGCCCAGTGGTCATGACACTGTGGTTTGGCTCTATCTCTGCCTGCTCCCCCAGCACTGGTATGCAGCACTCCACTCTCTAGTGACTGGAGATCTTTGGAGTCACTCCAAGAGGTAGTGTCGCTTTTGTTGAAAGAAAAAAAAAAGTCTAGATGAAAAAGAAGGACTCTGGATCCCCAGGACTTGTGGTCCGGCCTGCTTAGCACACTTGGAAAGCTCCAGGCCAAGTAAGAGATCCTGTCTGAAAAGTCAAGTGAACAGTTCCTGAGGAGTGACACCCACAGCTGACTTCTGCCACACACACACACACACACACACATGACCCCACAAAAAGTCATAACAGTTACAGGGCACCAGTTTAAAGGAAGCTCTACTTCTGAGATCTGTTTTGATTGAACAAGTATAACTGAGCCGGAAAGAAAAACAGTTGAATTGAAATCACACAACTCAGAGCAAAGCAAACTTGGAACAGCGAGCAGAAAGTGGTTCCAATCCCAGCTCTGGCCATGCCAAGCTGTGTGGCTGGGATCGTGCCCCCACCCAAAGATGCACCATTTAACTGCAGCACCCACAAATGTGACCTTAGCCAAAAATGTAATAGTCTCACCTTGCTGGTGGCTTGGCTTCACACACTTTCCATCACCCACAGGCAACTACAATCTGATAATATTTAATGGAAAATTCCAGAAATAAACAATTCCTAAGTTTTAAATCGCATGCTATTCTGAGTAGCGTGATGAAATCTAATGAGGAGTCTCTTGATCCTGCCCAGAATATGAATCATGCCTTCATTCAGCATGTCTGTACTGCACAAGACCCCTGGCTTGTCAATCATCTGGCATCTGTCAGTCATCAGGTCAACTGTCACGATATCAAAGTGCTATGCACAGGTAACCCCTACACAGTAAACTAAGCATCATAACCTGTGTCGTTCATCTCACCCCATGTCCTCACACAGACACAATATCAGCTCACATTATCCTGAGGGGCGAGTACTGCACACCACTGAGAGAGAAAAATCACACTATATACTTTTATTACAGAAAATTATTATGCATATATTCAATGTTTCTATTATTACTATGTCTCTTATTGTACCTAATTTGTAAGTTAAACTTTACCACCATAGTTCATATGTAAGGAAAAAAGTATGTATGTGTTTCAGTACTCTACCATTTCAGACATCCATTTGGGAAGAAGTCTTAGATGCATTCCCTATGAATAGGAGAACTATATCGCCTTCACTGGTATAGACGAAATAAAGTCATGCTTTGTTGTAATGGGAGCGGCAGGGCTGCGTCCCCAGCACCCCGGCCGCCTGGCTAGCTTATGCCCAAAATAACAACACACAAACTGTATTCATTTAAACACTGCTTGGCCCATTTCTATCTAGCCTCTTCTAGGCTAATTCTCACATATTAATTTAGCCCATTTCTTATCATCTATGTAGCACCGCTAGGTGCGCTTACCGGGAAGATTCTAGCTTATGTCCATCCTGGGTCGGAGCTTCATCGCGTATGCCCAGGAGAGCGAAGCAGGGCCTCTGCTCCAGAGAGCAGAGGTGTCGAGTCTGAGCTCACTTCCTCTTCCTCCCAGCATTCTGTTCTGTTTACTCCACCCACCTATGTTCTAAGCTATGAGGCCAAGCAGTTTGTTTATTACTTAACCAATGAAACCAACAGATTGATATATGACACTCCCACATCACTTCCCCCTTTTCTGTTTAAACAAAAAGGAAAGGCTTTAACTTTAACATAGCAAAATTACATATAACAAAACAGTTATCAAGTAGAATTATATTCTTTATTTAGCCAATGACCTTCCTCCATCAATGCTTGATTAGGGGAGATTCTAATCCAAGAAGTGATGCCTTGTTTGTTTGTTTCGAAACAGGGCCTCATGTAACCCTCGCTGACCTAGAACTAGCCCAGGAGCTGAAATGACCTGGTGGTCCTACTTCCACCTCCAGAGTGCTGGAATTACAGTGCACCTCTGTGCCCAGCCCAGAGACACAGAGAGGACACCATGTGACAAGAGGAAGAGGCAGACAGTTGACTGACACTTCTTCTACAAGTCAAGAACTAACCAAGGACTGTGGGGGTCCAGTGAGAAAGGCTAAGAACAGATTCCTCTCTAGAGCCCTCAGAGAGTGGCCACGTTGCCACACCCCAGTGAAGGATATGTCTCTATTATCTTAAGCCATCCACTTTGAAGCATTTTGTTGGGAAACCCTGGCATGCAAACACAAGGACAGATTATGCTTGGGTTTCATCATATGCAAACATGGGGAGTGTGGAAACATCCACCTGATATATTGTAGTAAAATAAAGGGTTGTCACAACGCCGGTCACATGCAAACATCACACAGTGGCCATCGTGATATTCATTGGAGAAAGGCCTGCTTTATCCTGCCTCTGCTTCTTTTTAATACCCTAAGAGTCAACAGCTGCTATCTTCTCCCAGTTTCAAAACCCAGACCTTCCACACACTTAGCAGTCACACAGCCCCACACAAAGGCTTCTGTCCATCTCATACCTGTGCCCCCACAGAGAGCAGAGGGTACTCAGGGGGCAGCAAATGCTAATTGCAGTCAAATTACCAGGAGGAAATGTAAACCCACTAAGTGTTACAGCTTCCTGTGGGGTAGGGGACAGTGAAGACAGAGAAGCAAAAGACTCAAGACAGGTGAAGAATGAGGAGCTTCCAGCTGTAGGGAAGGAGTGATTTCAGAGGGGCTGACTAAGAATCCCAAGAGAATGCATTCGTCTGCCAGGGCCATGACAGTGGTGTCTCAATTAACTGAAGCTTAGTCTCCGTGTGAAGTCTAGTGTGTCTGACGCTTGGTCCCTTCTGAAGCCAGCCTCTTCAGTTTATAGATAGCCACTGCCTCCCTGTGTCTGCACGTGGCTGTCCTTCTGGACAAGTCTGTTTTAATCTCCTTATCTTAAAACGATCCTGGTCACATTGGATTAGTGCCCACCCCAATTTCCTAGTTCGTCTTAAATGTCTCTTTAAAGACAGTATTTCTGAATGTTATTCTGAGGTCTTGAGGTTTAGGATCATGGCATATTAATTTGGGGTAAGACACAATTCAGCTGATAGGAAATACAGAACTCAAAAGGCATTTCATACAGGCACAGTCATGTATATTACCAGATCCCAACAGGGCCATCATGTCCCTCAGATTCCAAGCCCTCAAGCCTTTGCACATGCTGTCCTCTCCATCTGGAACACAATCATCCCTGTCACCATCACCACCCCTCTCCAGGGGAAATCCCTGCCTGTCTTTACCAACTCTACTTTGCCATCGCCCTAACACCCAACTCTGGGTTACAGAGTTGACAGAGTACCATGGCTTTCTAAAATATGGTCCTCAACATCTTATCATTCTGAGGACATTAGCAGGCACCTGTCATGGTGCTAGCTCGAATGATGTTAGCTGTCATTGGACTGTCTTCCTTTTATGGTGTACGTGCCAAAGGACAGGGTCCAAGAACCATGTCAGTCTTGTTTATCACCACATCCCAAGCATCTGTGTAGTGTCTGTGCTGTGGTCTCAACCTGAAACATATTCCATAGGTTTGTATTTTAAATACTTGCTCCCCAAATGGTGACACAATTGGGAACACTGTGGAGCCTTTAGAAGGTGTGGCCAAGCTGAAGAAAA
This sequence comes from Alexandromys fortis, assembly GCF_014885135.2. NCBI lineage: Eukaryota > Metazoa > Chordata > Mammalia > Rodentia > Cricetidae > Alexandromys > Alexandromys fortis. The sequence goes on along the minus strand of NW_026068141.1, from coordinate 1,534,869 downwards.
CGGGTCACTATAAGCCAGACTTTAAAGGCTACAGCTCAGAGCCTGGTTCCCATCTCATTACTTCCTGGTCTGCTGTGACATGAACACCTCTGCCTTGAACTGCTGCTGCCACTGACAGGGTCACTCTGCCATGGCTTCCTCATTGTGCCACTGCCAAAATAACCCTTCTTCCCTTGAGGTTTTTTGGTAAGGTATTTGAGACATAATAATATGAAAGTGACTAATGAACCCTGGTACTGTCACCTGAATGAGAGAATTCCTAAAGAGATATTTATGACCACCTGTAGAAGTGACACTATGAGCTGGGTGTTGGTGTCACACACCTTTAATCCCAGCACTCAGGAGGCAGAGGCAGGCAGATCTCTGTGAGTTCGAGGCCAGCCTGGTATACAGAGTGAGTTCCAGAATAATCAGGGTGGTTATGCAGAGGAAACCCTGTCTCAAAAAAAAAAAAAAATTAAGTAACACTATGCTCATCCCACAGATGAGAAAACTGCATTTTGGATCAAGTCTGTTGGCTCCCAGAGCCCACCCTCTGTTTCTCTGAATCTTACCCGGCCAGCCCTCTGGCGGGAGAAGGCGTCCACCAGTGCCTCGACACCATAATCCACCAGCATGGAGGTGTTAAACAGAAACTGTTCGTAGCTGTACTCTTGCGAGCCCACTTTGAAGGAGTCGGGCATGAGTGGGTGCCAGTGATAGAGATGGTTGAACTCCACGGCGATGCGGTTTTGGTACTGGAACTGGGCTCGGAACAGCAGCTCCGGATCAAACTTGAGCTGCAGGAAGTAGCCACTCAAGTGTTGCACATACTCCTCAATGATAATTTTGATGGTTTCCCCTGTGTGAGGAAGATGGGGAACGGGGTCAGCAGAGCTTCATGTGTGGGAAACCTGGAAGCTCATGAAAAGAGTTTGTTTTTACCCCACCCCACCCCACCCCCTCACCCCCACTCCCACCCCCACTGTTGCTGACGCTCATTCATTCCCCTGGTCACTTCTGCTTTCTGTCCTTCTCAAGGGATGTGAAAACACTATCTCAGATTTGACTGGACTCCCCAGACAAGGGCATTGCTGCTCCAGAAGGAGGCGCTGGGCACAGTAAGGGAGAAATCCAGGGGCTAGAGGTAGATGAAAAGAGGTGAAGAACACTGGCTGCTCTTCTAGGGGACCCAGGTTCAACTCCCAACACCGACATGGTAGCTCACAACCATCTGTAACCCCAGCTTCAAGAGATCTGATGTCCTCTTCTGACCGCCTCATGTACCAGGCATGCGTATGGTACACAGATATACATGAAGTCAAAATCAAATCACCAAAATACATGGAATAATTATTTTAAAAAAAAACTGTCTTCCCAGCCCTGATATAACCTCTCTCCTACAGACTGTGACAAGGGTCTGGAGAAGTCATGGTGGCACAAGCCCCTAAACTAAAACCCAGCACTTAAGGAGCCAAATCAGGAGAGTTGCAAAGTTGGTGTCCAAATGACCTTCATAAAAAAAAATTGTCTCTAAAAAGGAAAAAGCTGAGAAACCCTGAAAGATATAAAAATAGAGTGCTGTGTTAGTGAGGAGTGTCATTTCATGCAAACCCTTAGTGAGGGCACAGGCTTCAGAGACACCACCTGACAGCTACTACAGAGAAAGCTGCACTGCTGGGAACGCAGCCTTGGGCATTCGACTAAACATACTACAGTTCTCATGTGTCGTCATGTGCATTACAGTCTCATGGACAGAGATTTCCTTGACCCCTTGGGAACCAGTTATTCACAATGGAAACAGCCGAGAAAGAAGTAAGCTGGACACACCCAGACAACAGGATAATCAGCCAGCAGATAGTTACAGGAAATTGGTGTCTGGCCCAGGCCAGCACACGAGCTGGCTTTTTAGTAAAATGACCTGGAGCTGGAGGATTTAGTTAGCAGCCATGGCTTCACATGCCTCCAGCTTCTTCATATGTGAGCATCTGAGCTCGGCTCACCCTTCTTACCTGCAAACTGTGGGCTCTATAAATTCCCACGTGATTCCCTTGTGACCATGTGTCAGGCTATGGGAAGAGTAGACAACAGGCAAAGTTTATGCTGTTGGCATGGGACAGGCAATTTCAACCATGTGAACACAGGTTAGCCACAGCCCTGACTTTGATCACAGTTTCTTCACCAGCCGCCGTGCTGGGCAACCTCTAACCAGAGACCTGGCCTCTTTGGTAAAGGCCTGTGAGATACAGACTTCAAAAGAAAGCTCAGCTGGTCCACCCTCAGAGTACTCTCATCCCCAGTGCCTGACTCTTCCTGAAGCCAGTGAATTCGCCACTGTAATTGGGACCAGCCATGCCCAGTAACACCCAGAGATGGGTGACTCACGCAGAGTAGGCAGGACAGAGGTGACAGGGTCCAAGCTCCCAGGCAGGAAGCCATCTGACATTTTAGGTTATGGACCCACCCCTGTAGTGGACACAAAAATATCTGTCCCTGAGTCACCAAGCATCTCCCAAACTCCACAAAAGCTGATAGACTGAGAGAGGGGAGGTTGGGAAGTTCCTGAGGGTGGGGTAAACTGGCGTTTGATCCTGGTGTGCTGAGAATCTTAGTGTCAAACTGGGTGGTAGCCCAAGCGGGGAACTGGGTACAGCACAGGGGGGAAAAACTGGGATTCGAGGTAACCAAACAAATATGCCCAGAAAATTCTGACTAAGTGTCATAGCAAATCCTTCCAGCAACACATTCAGGATCTGAAGCTGCAGCCTGGAGGCCCCGACTGAGCTCTCAGACACCAGCAACCGTCCCTCTCACCAATGTGACCACACTGACTGTCTTTTTCTGCTTTTCACTGTTAATTTGTTTTACTTTTATTTGGGTTACTGAGTATGGGTGGCCAAATCTGACTTGGGGCTCAGGCTATGAATTCCCCAGTTCAGTAACTCTAGAGTCCAAACGTCTCAGCTCCTCAGGCATGCTCACCTATAAGGATGAGGCGAGTGGTCTGGAAGAGCTGCTCATCATCCCAGGTTGGGTGCTCCTCCTTCAGCAGGTCGCACACGCGGTTGTGCTCACGCAGCCAGATCGTGGACATGACCATCAGCCCTGGGAGTAACCCAAACACCTCCTGGCCCACGGCCATCTGCTTCTCGGGCGGGACACCCGGTGGGTAGCGCATCAACACGGACGTCTGTTCCACCGACGGTGGGTACACCTCTCCGTCCTGCACCTGTGGGATGGGGCCGCCTGGCAACCTAGGGCCGGGCAGAGCAGCCGCAGCTGACTCCAGCCCTCCTCCAAGATCCCTCTCCACATCCGGGGCCCTGTGTTCCAGCTCTACTTCCTCAACCCTGACCCACCTGCCTGGTTCTCCCTAAGTACCTGCCCTAGGCCAACTCTTGCTCTTAGACATCTTTCTAGGTACACAGCAGTCTGCGCACCCACTTACAACACAAAACAACAACAACAAAAACTTCAGCTCTAGCATCACAGGCTAGCTATGTGAGCTTGCAACTCTGCCAGCCACCCTTCGCTCTCAGCAGAGGTCAGAAACCTACATACTACAGACGCCTGCTCCCTCCTTTAACCCAGTCGTTCCTTCGCACCCTTGGATCTTCCTGCCTCCACGATTCTCATAGCTAAACCCTACGGAGAGCTGACTCTGGCCCCGTCTTGGCTTCTGCAGTTCTGCTGCTACAACTCCAACTTCTCCTCAAGGCCCCCCAACTGTAGCAGCTGGTTGGTGGCAGTTATACAATAGTAACTAGGTAGGTGGTCTCTTCTTCATCCATTCATGAAATATACACACTGCCAAGCTATATGCAAAGTACTATTCTCAGCTATGAAGATGCCCCAGTGAATTTTCATTCCATTCGTTCAGATTTCCATAATCGAATATAGTCGCCACTAACCCATGGCCCCTGACACTCCAAATTTGACTATTTTGTTTCATTTAGATTTTACTTGACTTTTCTTTTAAATTTTTCTTTTTTAAGATTTATTTTTGTATGTGTATTTGTATGCCTCATGTGTGGGGATGCCCACAAAGTCCAGAAGAAGGCATCAATCCCTTAGAGCTGGAGTCACCGACAGTTCTGAGCCTCTGTGGGTCCTAGGAAGCAAGCCCAGATCCTGTGGCAGAGTGGCTGTTAACTGCTGAGCCATTTCTCCAGTCCCGTAATTTTACATTTTAAAGTGGATGTTTCAGCTATTGGGTATATGAATCTACTTATTGAATTATAATTTTTATGAAATCTAGAGAGAGATCAGCTACCTCCAATGAAAACCTTTTTAACTTTTATTACATTTATTTATTTATGTGTTCACGAGGCAAGAGCACAGTGGTGCCGAAGTGAACCTGCTTAGGTCAGACAACAACTTGTAGGAACAAGTTCTCTCCTTTCTCCACATGGGTCACAGGGATCAAACACTGGCTGTCAGGTTTGGTGTCAAATGCCTTTACCTGCTGAGTCATCTTATCAGCCCAAGTAGAGTATATTATTAAAATCCATCTTATCTGTTTTTCATTTTTAATGTGGCCACTAGGAAATTTGAATTACATATGAGGTTCACACTACTGTTTGACAGCTCTGGTTACCCAAGCAATCTTGCTACAGCCGATACCACAGTCAGTATTTATGTGTGTGACCCCTGATGGACTGTGGGTCCCCATACCCTAACATTCATGTATGTGACCCCTGATGGACTGTGGTTCCCCATACCCTGACATTCATGTGTGTGACCCCTGATGGACTGTGGTCCCCATACCCTAACATTCATGTATGTGACCCCTGATGGACTGTGGTTCCCCATACCCCAGCATTCATGTGTGTGACCCCTGATGGACTGTGGTCCCCATGCCCTGACATTCATATGTGTGACCCCTGATGGACTGTGGTCCCCATACCCTGGCATTCATGTGTGTGACCCCTGATGGACTGTGGTCCCCATACCCTGGCATTCATGTGTGACCCCTGATGGATTGTGGGCCCCCATACCCTGGCATTCATGTGTGTGACCCCTGATAGACTGTGGGCCCTCATACCCTGACATTCATGTACATGACCCCTGATGGACTGTGTGGTCCCCCCATACCCTGACATTCATGTGTGTGACCCCCTACTGACTGTGGGCCCCCATACCCTGACATTCATGTACATGACCCCTGATGGACTGTGGTTTCTTGATGACTGGGCCTATAGCTAAGACGGACACTGCTCATCACCTGCACAAGTCCCATCATGATGCCCATTCCACAAAGTAAGTCAGCAAAATGAGTGAAAGCTTCTCTGGGAGACTATGGAAGGTCATGGGAGGCCAAGGGAGGCCATGGGGAGTCATTAGAGGCATGGGAGGCCATAGGAGCCATGGAAAGCCTTGGGGGAGGGGAGTATTGGAAGCCATTGGGAGCCATGGAAAGCCATAGGGGGATATGGGAAGCCATTGGGAAACCATGAGAGACTGTGGGAGGCTACAGGGGGATATGGGAATCCATTGGGGGCAAGGAAGGCCATGGGGATTGTGGAAGGCTATGGGAGGCCGTGGGGAGGCCATGGGAGGCCATACCTGTTCTTTATTTGCTTTTTGCCCTGTTAGCTTCTCCCAGCCTTTGATCTCTGTCCCACTCCCCGACCGACCCAGCCATCTTTGTAAGAGAAAATGAGGGAAGCCCTTCCCACTGTCCCATCCCCAAGACAACACTACCTGGTACTTGAGTTTCCCATCCTTGAAGAGACGCAGGTGATACTGCCGTTCCAAATTATCTCCATAAATGTGGCCAAGGTCTATCTGAGGACGGAGAAAGGTTCACTCAGATCACCTAGATTCTGGTCATAGCCTGCGAGTGTCATTGAGGTCCCGCCTGCACACTCACCCCGTGGCCCAAGGCCTTGGTAAAGCCAGGACCCATCTTCCCAGAGGTCTTGAAGAACTGGTGAGTGAAGTGTTGTGCAAAAAAGGCAAACAAGATGTTGGTCCCCTGAGGGGCTGGAATGAACTTCCTTCTCAGCAGCAGTCGCTGGGCCAGGAGCTGAACATCTGGCAACTGCTTCTTCCCTGGTTAGGGGGGTGGAAAAGAACAGTAGACGCCTAGGTCCCACTTGTCTGCCTGCCCTGGGGATCACTGAGCTCCCAGAAGTCCCCAGGCAAACTATCCCAAGCAGGAAGGCCAGAGCATCCTCCTAGGACCTGTCCTCTCTCCCCACAGGTAGCCTGTAACCTGCTCTACTGAAAGACCTTGACGTATTTGCCAAGGAAATGAGTGACATTTGGAATTTGTTTTAAAATTTCCTACCAAGAGCCAGGTATGGTGGTGGACGTCAGCACTGGGGAGGCTAAGGCAAAGCATCTTCGATTAAAGGCCTGCATGGGGTATGCAGGGAGACTATCTTGAAATCATACAGGGGTCCAGGCGGATGGCTCAGCAGATAAAAATGCCTGCCACAGAAGCCTAACCACCTGAGTTCACGCCCCCAAGCTCCTAATCATCAGTCACACGTGGTGTTAAAGGTCCTCATGCTGTTGGCTCTATCTCCAGAGAGAGAAGCATCTGCAGAAGGGATCTTGGCATTTCTGTGAAAACCAAAGGGAGGTGCCTCCTGCTGGCAGCCAGGAGTCCTGGGTCTGCCTGGCTTTGCTCTATGTCTTTGGCCAAGTAGCTCTCCCTGAGCCTCAGTTCCCCTGGCTGAGCCATGTGAGAAGGAGGGACTGGACCTGGATGAATTGGGCTACTGTCTAACTTGACTGCTGAGGCATCACTGAGACCACAGAGCTATGGAAGGGGATGGCAGTCAGAAGGATGGGGTTGGACATAGGGAGGGACTTCATTGTTAGGGCTCACGAGGTGGGAGTAGGAAGGAAGGAGGTGGAGGCAGAGTTCACACACCATCTCAGGAGACTTCTTTCCAGCCAGGCTTCTTGTTTTCTCTCTGTTCTTGTCCTCCCCAAGATCTTAGCATATAGACTCCACCTTCACTTAAGTCATCTGAGTTTTTTAAGGCAGCTTAGATCTTGGGGTCCCCCTCCCTGCCACTTGTACTTTATTTTTGGTTCTGAAAAACTTCTTCCTGGAATTGATTGCTGAACCTGGGGAGGCTGGGTGGAGAGGAAGTGAAGGGATGGACAGTTGGCCTGATGTGACCATTTCCTGGTGGCCTTTTCTGGCCTCAGTTTCCCTACCTGCACAGTGGGTGTGATGAACGGGCTGTTCCCTCCCTTCTGCAGAAATGGAAGGCCAGTGGCAGATCCTCTTTTCCTAGTATCTAGAAGCTCACGCAGATTGGTTGGGAGGGGGAGGCTCATCTGGGAGAATCTGCCTCTGACTTTCCTTGTCACCCTAGACAAGGACCTTAGCTGCCTTCTCTGCCCCCTTCCTTGGTCCTAAACATGTCAACTGTCTTGCCTTGATCCACCCATCTATGGAATCAATAACGGCTCTTCTGCCTGCTTTGGCCTGAAGAGGAGAACTCAGGTCGGCTCCCGACTGCTGCCCCTTACCTTTGGTCCCCATGGGTGTGGGGCAGTCTTTGGGTACGGAGGGCAGAACTCGAGTGTAGTAGCTCACATTGGAGAAGGACTCCCAGCTGATATAGTCATGTGCTAAGTTGTAGGTCGGAGGGCTGGGGATAAGGTTGGACCGTACTGCAGATCAAAAACAATAGTGACAAGGCTATTCCCCTCCCACTCCACTTCCCTGCCTCCTCCCATGCAGGGCCTTGGGAGTTTCTCCACCCACTGTTTTTATCAGATGCCAAGAATCCCACGAACTGGGGTGATTCCTTGTTCCCCAGATTAGAGGGACCCAGCCTCATACCCACCTGTGAGTATCAGTCGCATGAGTGTTTCCCTGATGAAGGAGGCATTCACAAACTCCCAGAACCAACGCCCATGTGTCAGCAGGAAGTGGGTGAATGAGGGGCTGGGCCGCAGGAAATTTCGCAGCCAGGTCCAGAGCTCAGCTGCAGGGACAGTGGGGGTCACTGAGTCCATCCTTTCTGATAAGACCAGAGCTACCCATGGAGAGAGGATAGGGACCAAACAGGAATCTATAGGCAGCACCCTTAGGAGTGATACACACGAAAGAGCCAGGACCCAAAATGAGGACAGGGGACAGGAAGCATGGAGAACTACCACAGAGTGGATGAACCAAGAAAAGAGACCCATGGAAGCCATGTTTGAGCAGGGTCAAAGCCAAACAGGCAAAGGAAGCCGTGGCCAGAAAGTAAGGCAGGTGTAGGGTAGAGAGGAAGATCCAGAGAAGCAGGAGAGAGGGGCCTGAGGCCTAGCTCACGGATGGTGCAGTTGGGGCCCGAGTAGCCCGTCTGAGTACAGTCACACTGGTATCGGTCGAGGCCGAAGCGGACACAGACACCCTGGTTCTGACACGGATAGTAACAACAGGGATTGACTGTGGATGAGAAACAAGAATTAGGGATACCCTCAAGTAGCCCCTGACCCCACCCAATCCCTGAGTGTGGAGAAAGGGCACAGAGACAACTCTGTCCCAAATGACATCTGGACTCTCTCTGACCAACCCCACTCCAGCACCAAAGACATAAACCCCCATCCCCTGCCCTGGACCTCCAGACTAGCCCATGCTCAGGGCGCAGGGGAAAGGCCCCCTCCCTCCCAGTTGCCAGGGGGTCAGGGGAAGAGTGCAGGCCCAAGCAGTTGATACCGAGCCTGGGAAGTTGGGAAGCTGCTGATAAGACAACATACTGTGAGCTTCTGAGAGCTCACTTCCTGCCCCATCAGAGCCAAGTGACAAGGGTATGTGTGGGGGCTTCAGAAAGGAGACAAGAGTGTGGGAGGGCTCCTCCCAGATGAGCCTCCCCCTCCCCACCAATCTGCGTGAGCTTCTAGATACTAGGAAAAGAGGATCTGCCACTGGCCTTCCATTTCTGCAGAAGGGAGGGAACAGCCCGTTCATCACACCCACTGTGCAGGTAGGGAAACTGAGGCCAGAAAAGGCCACCAGGAAATGGTCACATCAGGCCAACTGTCCATCCCTTCACTTCCTCTCCACCCAGCCTCCCCAGGTTCAGCAATCAATTCCAGGAAGAAGTTTTTCAGAACCAAAAATAAAGTACAAGTGGCAGGGAGGGGGACCCCAAGATCTAAGCTGCCTTAAAAAACTCAGATGACTTAAGTGAAGGTGGAGTCTATATGCTAAGATCTTGGGGAGGACAAGAACAGAGAGAACACAAGAAGCCTGGCTGGAAAGAAGTCTCCTGAGATGGTGTGTGAACTCTGCCTCCACCTCCTTCCTTCCTACTCCCACCTCGTGAACACTGAAGTCCCTCCCTATGTCCAACCCCATCCTTCTGACTGCCATCCCCTTCCATAGCTCTGTGGTCTCAGTGATGCCTCAGCAGTCAAGTTAGACAGTCGCCCAATTCATCCAGGTCCAGTCCCTCCTTCTCACATGGCTCAGCCAGGGGAACTGAGGCTCAGGGAGAGCTATTTGGCCAAAGACATAGAGCAAAGCCAGGCAGACCCAGGACTCCTGGCTGCCAGCAGGAGGCACCTCCCTTTGGTTTTCACAGAAATGCCAAGATCCCTTCTGCAGATGCTTCTCTCTCTGGGCATAGATTGCAAGAGAAACTTTGACACCATGTGTGACTGATGATTAGCGGTCAGAGGATGGAAACAAAGTCAGAGCAGCCTGGCGTGAACGAGCCAGTCATCAAAGAGATCCACATCAGAGGACCTCCCCCCAAGCAGGGCCTAGCCCTCCAGCCTGTATCCACAGCTCACAGCTGCCTTGGTGCAGTACTCTCCCACCACCAGGAACCTCCAGGTGCCCCCAGAGCCACCATCACCATACACACACACACACACACACACACACACACACACACACACCAGCAAAACTAGTACAGGCCATGCAAATAGTTTTGCTTAAGCCCCGGTGACTTTGAAAAACCCCACAATGACATTCTTGTGATCTCTGGCAGGAGTTTGGAAGGGGAAGAGGAAGAAACAAAAAGGCCTTACCAAGCTACCACAAGCAGACCTGGTAAGCAAGACTCAGGTACTGCAGACCTGACAGGACCCCAGCTCTCCACATCCCTGGATGTCCCCAAGCTAGTCACAGCCCCCAGAAAAACCAGAGGCCTGAATCCACCTCCAGCCTGACAGGGCTGGGGCTTTTCCGATCATCATTTGCTCAAGTGCAACTCATGTGCCACGAGCAGGGTGGGGCTCTGGCATAGCGCTCTCCCACAGCTAGGATGTCTTACCACTCAGAAGAAACAGGGGACAGGCCCAGGCCTCCTCTGGGCTTCAGTTTTCGACTTCTACCTCCACAGGAGTCTCAAGAGGTCCTGAAGCTCAAAGGGGCTGAGCAACCCCCCTCCTGCCATCACCCTTACCTAGGCTATACTTCTCACATCTCCCAGCGCTCCCCAAAGAAGCCTGCTCTGCCTCCTGCCCAAGCTTCACCAAGTCCCCACTGTTAAGTCCTCCTTGCCCTTCCTGCTGTCTCTTCTCTACCCTGAGGGAGGGGCGCACCTTCCCAGACATCTACCTCCCTACTGGGTTGGGCTCACAGCCTGGGTTTGGCCTAGTGCGGGCTGGACAACCACTGGAGACCAGAGCTTAACAAGTGTGTGTGTGAAACTAATAAAATGGCCTGATGAGCCTCGCCATTCCCTGCTGGGCAGAGACACTTTTCCTCCTGCTACAGCAGGGTTTGCTCCAACTAACCAGAGACTCCTGCAGTACCATGTCCTGCCTCAAGCCAAAAGAGGTCCCTCCCTCCCAACCAGACTGTGGCCATTTTCCCTCACTCCTCCCCACTCTCTTTCCATAAACACCAAGTTCCCCAAGGCAGGAAAAGTCCTCTTGATCAGGGACAACAAAGTGTGCAGAAAGGAGACCCGGTGCCACTTTGCCATGGCAACTGTGGCAGTCATGCTGGGAGAAACTGGGGCTGTCACTGACCAAGTCCATGACCTCACACCTCTAGGGTGTATTTGTCTTCCAGCACCCAGTAGGAAGATGGGCGAGCCTCCTATTGCGCAATGAGGAAATCGAGGATCAGAGAAGGCAAGAGGCTTACACTCAAGCCCCATCGCCTCCAGGCAGCAGAACCAAAAGGTTCATCTCCTTCCCTTTCCTTGCCCAGTTCCTCCTAGGGATGTCTGGGACTTGATTTTGGGGAGACACACGGCAGAGTCACACTGATCCATAGGCCATGGATGTTGCTGCTTCTTCAAAGTGACCTTTGCAAGTCCCAAGTGAATATGGAAGCCTAGGGTCTCTGCCTCCTGCTATGAGCAGACCGCCATTCATTCAACAGGAGGTTGTCCTCTCAGTATGACTTCATACCTGCAGGATTCCATGACAACCCGGTCCTCTGCCTAGCAGAGGGGACCACTCTACTGAGACCACCCATCTTTCTTGATGGAGTTAAGGAGGGGAGAGAATTGGGAGGGGCAGGCACCCATCTGATTTACTTCAATTGACCCACACTCAAGCACAAATCAGCCACCAAAGAAGAACGCAGAAAAGATGAACTCAGAACTGATGCTGTTCCTGGCTGTAGGGCCGTGTCTGCTTGTCTGTCTCATAAGGTAGAGTTGTCTACCCATCTGTCTCATATGCAGGTAGAGTGGGTATCTCAGAGGATGCATCCCTGACTCCCTGTCTGCCCCATACTCTAGAGGAAGCCAAGCTGTTCCTCTAGATTATTCCCCTCATTCTCCTGCCCTCAACACAACTCTGCAACTGTTGTCACTCAGTGCCTGACACTGTGCCTGCAAGACACAGAGCCCCGAAGACCAAAGCAGTCAACCCACGTCCCCACAGATAACCAC
>NW_026068141.1:1501052-1522033 GCF_014885135.2 Alexandromys fortis | reverse complement strand
TAACAGTCATAGTTGTCCTGGAACTCACTTTGTAGACCAGGCTGGCCTCGAACTCACAGAGATCAACCTGCATCTGCCTCCCGAGTACTGGTATTAAAGGCATGTGCCACCAACACCCAGCAAAATGTTGGTGACTTGTTTGTTTGTTTTTGGATTTTGTTGTTGCTGTTTGTTTTTTTAAATATTTATTTTATTTATCTATTATGTATACAATATTCTGTCTGTGTGTATGCCTGCAGGCCGGAAGAGGGCACCAGGCCTCTTTACAGATGGTTGTGAGCCACCATGTGGTTGCCAGGAATTGAACTCAGGACCTTTGGAAGAGCAGGCAATGCTCTTAACCACTGAGCCATCTCTCCAGACCCCTGTTGTTTGTTTTTTGAGACAGGGTTTCTCTGTAGGTTTGGAGCCTGTCCTAGAACTTGTTCTGTAGACCAAGCTGGCCTCGAACTCACAGAGATCCACCTGCATCTGCCTTCTGAGTTCTGGGATTAAAGGTGCGCGCCACCACCTCCCTAAAGCACACGTCTTTAATCCCAGCAATCAGGAGGCAGAAACAGGTGAATCTCTGTGAGTTTAAGGCCAGCCTGGTTTAGACAGTGAGTTCCAGGACAGCCAGGGCTGCATTAGACACACACACACACACACACCTGTACGCACACATACATGCACATGTTATGGAAGGAAGCATTTGAAGACTGTGGGTCCCCAGCACAGTCTTGAGCTCCAAACAGGGCACTACCTTTCCCCAATCCATGGCAGAGGCCTCCTTCCCACAAACTGTCTGTAGCCTTGCACTCCAAGCAGGTGCCCAAGCAATTTGAGCCTCTATTTACAGCAGACTTGGGATCAGGCAGGCACCCACCTGTCCTGTCCTATCCTTAACCCTTGCAGGGGTCTATGTCAGGCTTCTTGGTCTCCAGGCTCACCCCAGAATTGTTCCTTATTGTCACATCCCCAGGGACCTGTATTCACAAGCTCTCCTGTCCAACACCTGCCTGCCGTACCACTCCCTACTGCCTTCTGTCAGAAAGACCCTCACAGAACGCCAGCAGAAGCAGTCTCCCACCCCCACCACTTCCTTTCCTTCAAAGTCTCATTGAAATAAATGCCATCTCCTTCAGGAAACCCCCCTATTTTTCCCATGTGGACAGATCTTCCCTCCTTGATGTCCTTTGCTTCTCTCATCCTTAGCCATTGCCCTTGATCGCCTCCTTATGTAACAATCCCTTGGCATCTGTCTCCTCCATCAGACTGTGAGCTCCAGTGTGCCCTGCACACCTACAACACTTCACATCAGACTGTGAGCTCCAGTGTGCCCTGCACACCTACAACACTCCACATCAGACTGTGAGCTCCAGTGTGCCCTGCACACCTATATCTCCTCACATCAGACTGTGAGCTCCACTGGGCTCTGTGTCGTCAGGGTCACAGCCAAAGGCTGGCACAGAAGAAGCCCGTGGAATGCAAACATTCCACTATGAGCATACACAGAAGAGATGCTATGGCTCAGATCACGGCTCGGGTGCTCTGTGCAGTTCTGGTCACCAGGTCATGCCTGCTCTGTGGCCAAAGAGAGCCAAACCCAGGGATTGGATGTTGAGCACTGTGGATTTCCCGGCAGACCCTTGCCCTCCAAGCTAAACTCCAACCCCTCCTTCCCGGGCATGATAAGCAAGGAAGACAGGTGAGCCGGCACCAGGTACTCAAGGGCCCAGATGAGGTCAGATGAGAGCTGGACTCATCCTGACATTGATAGTTCAGGCCCAGGACCAGCATAGCCAGCTCACTGCGATCCCCAACAAGTCACCCCACTGCCTGGGCATCTCGGAGTTCTGTTCTATGAAGTAGGTCTAACACATCTGCCCTGCAGGCCTCTGTGAGCACCAAAGAAAAATCCACCAGAGTTGAACTCGGTAAGCTAGAGTGTGGGGTCAGAAACGTGCCCTCCCAAAACCCAGGCTTGTGGGGAGGTGGCTATCTCCGTCCTTGCTCAGGTTTCCCTAATTCTCCTCGCACAAACAAACCCTCTCCCCCAGGAAGCTTGCCCCACTCCCCATCCACTGAGATTCTGCTCTTCCCTCCTAGGAGCTCCAAGTCCCAGCCTCATCCAGCAGAAAGTCGGAACTCCCACTTCCTCCCTTCCCTGCATCCAAACTAAGACGAGAGAGAGGAAGAAAAAGTAGGAGGGGGGAGGGGAGAGGGGCTGAGGTGGAAGGGTGAATTTTTTTCTTTCCTGGAACCTGGTACTGGCCTGGAGGAGGAATCAAGGACAGAACTTCAGGGGACCTGACTTTTGGTCCCGTTCACGATCAAACTAGAAGGGTCTCCGGGTCATTGCGTGTTTTAGGAAGTTCTGGATTAGACTAGTTCTGAGTTCACACCTACTACTGAGCCTCGGTTTCCTCATCAGTGTGTGTCCACCTCTCTATTCCCAGGATGCTGGCGTCCCACCCCAGCCCCTCTCTCTACCAATGAGGGGAGGTTGAGCGTTAGAGGCTGAAAAATGGGAACTCATTGTCCAGTCTGCCTTTCCCTTGGCCCCTGCCGCTTCCTCCCCGAAAGAGCCCCCACAGGAAACTGCCTGCTTTTGTGGGAGAAGGGGTTTGGAGGCTGATTGGAAAGTCGGAGCCCAGAACAGGTGAAGTTAAAGAACCGTCCCTACTCCCCCTGCCGGCTCCGATCTCAGTTGGCTGGGCGCCAGAGAGACCCTAGGTAGGACCTGGCCTCCGCTACTCCCCTGGAGTTCTCCAGGGAGCCCCATCTCACAAACTCAACACCGCACTCCCAGCACCGCGAGCAGAAAGGGGAAGTGGGGCCTTCTGGAAGGGAGAAGAGAGAGATGGACCAAGTCAACAGCACAGGACTCGGGATCAACATGGGCATTGGAGAGGGGTTGCCTACCCGGTGAGAGCACGCCAGGATCTGCGAGGAGGACCAGGGGTGGCAGCAGCAGCAGGAGCAGCAACAGTGAAAACTGGAGCGAGAGACTCCTTCCTGCAGAGTAGACACAATTTGAGCCTGGCATTCAAGGCTCCGCCTGCAGGCCACCGGATTCCCGGGTGCGTGGGGGCACCGGAGTCGGACTCACGGCTCATGGCTCTGGGAGTTGATGGATGTTAAAGCGGACGGCTGGCTCTCGAGTGCAACTCCAGCACTGCCCCAGCACTGGCCGGTCCCCTCCCACCCATCCCCATGGCTCCACCCCCACTCCTCCCTCCAGTTGTCACCTCGATACCACCCGCCCGCTCGCTGACTTCTGCTCGGGCCTTGGCCAAGACAAAATTTTATTAATTACTGCGTAGTGACCCATAAGACTGTCACTCAAGATCCTTTAGGTGCACAACCTTTTGAAAGTGTTAGAAATGTTTCCTTTGGTATATAGGAAACTGAGAATCGCTGAGGACAGGCATTACAGAGGACAGGACAGGACTTAGGGACAGAACAAATGCTGGAAGAGGTGGATTTGAACCCCTTTGCAGATGACCAGGAGAAAGGAAGTAAGAAGCCCAGCACCCCCATCCCTGTCTGCACACAGGGTCCTGCACAGAGCCAGCAGGACCACCTCCCTCCCTGCCTGGATTCTGCCTGCCAGAGATGAAGGACTGTAGCTTAGATTCTGATTGCACAATCTGCCATCTGGGTCACCCTAGACGAGGTACACACTTATCCTTGCTGGTCTTCCGTGTACTTATCAGTGGGCATGTAAGACCACCCTAGACACTACACAGATCTCATATGCAGTGGTTGCTCTGTGGTCAGAAGACAAAACTCCAGGGCTGGCCGCTTGTCATCCCCCATCTGGGTGGCTGTCAGCCAGCCTTAGAGAATCTCAGCTTTTGACTCTTTCACAGCTGGAGAAACTGAGCTTAGGAGAAAGAGATATAGGAGCAAAGTCCCAGGTCCTATCATTTGTAAGCTCCTTCCTTCGGTTTTCCCAGCACACCTAGCTACCCTGTGCCCAGACCCAATGTGAAGGCTTGGTGGAAGGGCCCATGCAGCCTTGTGCTGACTGTCAGGCATCTCTGGGTACAGGGAAGGAACCACACCAGGTGGGAAAGGTGAGATCTGCCAGGATGCCCTTCCAAAGAACTGTTCCCATGCTCTACTGGGACAAAAGCCAACTGCTCTAGGGAGACAGAGCAAGCCAGGGCAGACCAGGGGAGGGACTGGAGCTCCAGGACACTGAGATGAGCTTCAGCCTTCTCTGCATCCCAGAGGCAGGGCCCCTGCTAACCACCCAGCAGGACAAGGAGCCCTGAGTCAAGTGAGTGTCAGCAAAAATAATGAGGTCTGGGAGGGAAGTTGAGGTTCCTTTGCCCAGAGGAAAGGGACCTTCTGGTGATCCAGAAATGAAAGAAGAGCTGGCATGAGCCTCAGTCCTCTACTCCCAGGCCCGCCCTCACCCTGGGCCTAGACCCAGGGAGTAACCACACCTGTAGCCCCGACCTCCATCTCCCTTAGTGAAGACAACAAACACTAACTAGCTCAACCTTGGTGTCAGAGGGAGGAGACTTAGCCTGGGAATCAGGAAATTAAGGTAAAGTCTCCCTTCTTTGCTCTGATCATTGAGGAGCCTCTAGGGCCTGCTTCGCATTTGAACACCAGGGTAATCAGACCAGGGGTTAATGAGGACGGGTCTCTCACCACTAGAGAGCAAATGAGCCCTTACTATAACCTTGCTCTATGACCAATCATGGAATTCAAAGGTGGATACAGCGAAGGAGACGCAATGGGAGTGTGGAATTGATGAAGGACGGATGCAGTGGAGAATCCAGAGGCCAAAAGACCAGCTGGGGTGCCAATCCAAGCCTCCAGGGATGGAGACAAGAGAATGGTGGTTGAAGTGCCAGTTCTCAGCAGTCGACACTGGAGTATGGGCTAGAGAGGTGGAGCTTTTTTAGATCCTGCCAGGGCTAACACTCAGGATGCGCAGTCAGCTGGAACAAGTAGAGCTTGAATTTGGTCCACTACAAAGGAAGTTGCAGGTATATACCCAGCTTGGGAGACATCCAGACTAGCCCTCATCCTTATTCTGCTAGAAGGATCACAGGTCAGGGCCGCCTTTCCTGGCCCTCTGCTCCAAAGCCAATGTCCTCGATGTGGACAGTGTGGAGGGTGGCTGATCCGTGGCATGGCTTTCATTCCCTCCTGGAGGACGCTCTTCCCTGCACTGTCCTCTCTCGCCCCTGAGCTGCCACTGTCTTGGTCACCGTGGCCTCCCTACACCCAATCACAAGGTGTGACTGGCTGAAAAATGGCACAAGAGGCTGGATACTTGGATTAGGAAAGGGTTGCTGACTGTGTGAATGTTCCAGAAAAAGGACGCAGAGGGGGCCTGGCAGTTAGGAGCACTGGTTCAGTTCCTAGTACCCACATGGTGGCTCACAACCATCTGTAACTCCAGTCCCAGGGAAGCTAACTCCCTCTTCTGTCCTCTGTAAACACCATAATTTAGACAACATAATTTAAAACAAAAAACATTTAAATAATTATATAGAAAAAAATCATGTGCCTGAGGAGGCCACAGTCATGTTTGCCAGTGTGCCCTCTGCTGGAGCAACTCCCAACAGTTGTTGCTACCTCAGTTCCCACTGAGCCTACCAGTTAACACCCCTGACAGTCCCACAGGTTCAGCTCCACCACGGGCCAGAGCTCTTCCAAGCCAAGGCAGCAAGAACCGCTTTCCTACCCAGTGACAAGACTTTGTCTCTCCGAGGGCCCCACCTCCTGCCCCACACCAGCTACACGCCCTCCTGTCTACCTAGGGCCCACATCTGAATGTCACTGGGGAGGTCTCACCCAGCTGGGTCCCACCCAGTGTTTGGAAATCCCAAGCTGACTCTCACCTGAATCATTCCTGAGCCCAGCCCCACCCCGCCCCACAGAAAGTTCTGTAGTCAGCTTCAGATCTCTTCAAATCTTGGTCCCAAACCCCAGTCTCCACTCTTACTACCTGAAGCCTTCAACTGACTTTTGTGGGCCTCAGTTTCCCCACCAGAAAACGGGTTTACTCATTCCATTTCTGCAACAACTGCTCTGAGGACAGCAAGAGCAGGTTCATGTGGGCATCCAGCCTTCAGGGACCTCAGCATTAGCTCTCCACTGCCCCTTCTTTTCTTCCCTACCTGAGCAGGGTTACCTCCATGCCCTGTACCTGCTCAGTGCCAGGTTTCCGTTAAGTATTGAAATAATGAAAATAACAATAATATTTTTATATATGTACTATGTATCTATAATCTATTTTTTAGATTACAGATTCCCAGTAGCCTTGTGAAGCCATTATTGTCATCTCCATTTACAGAGAAAGAAGGTTGAAGCTCAGGACTGTCATGGTTTGCTCAAGATTCACTAAGAGGAAGCAGAAACCCATTGGGGCAGTGGAAAATTGGGTGGGGGCACCAGTTAAATTACACAACCCAGTCTACCTGAGAAGCCAAGGACTGAAAGCCACAAAATCCACTTGTTTGTCTTTCTTGCTTAAATCTTTAAAAACAACCCTGAGAGGAAGGAGATGGTGCAAAAGGAGAAGCAGAGGCCCAAGGAGTCCCCTAGATCTTGCATGAGCTGAGGAGGGAGAGGGGGAACAACAGCCCATGCTGGAGCACTTTGTAAGCTGAGAGCTTGTCACTCACAGCATCCATGATGGGCTTTGCTTCTTCCTATAAGCAGGGAAACGAGCTGACCCGCTAGAAGCTGTACACTCTAGGTTCCGATCTGTCACTGTGGTCCTCGATCATGGGTAGCTCACGAGCACTGTAGAGGGAATGATGGACGGCATGTTCCAGCTTCCTGTGTCAGGATTACATTTAGTTGCATATGACAGAAAGCACCACACATGAAAGATTTCATCAAAAGAGAGGATGGGAGGGAGTTCTTTCTCAAATGGCAGGAAGTACTTAGGTGGAGATGCCAGTCATGAGGACGCATGTCATGAGGAGTGGGCTCTTCAGTCAGACCTTCTGATGGCTTTATCTGTGTGTCACCCCCCAGGCCCCTTGCTCCAAGTGTGGAAAGGCTGAGGAAAGAGCAGACAGCCCCACAGACACACATATACTGCTCTTCTGCCAGACTGTATACATGGCCTCCCTTAACTGCAAAGGAGCTTGGGGAATGGAGTTTTATAATAGGCAAACAAAGAGCAAGACGTGTGGAATGGAATGGCCAGGTACAGTGTCTGCCAAGAGCCAAAACTGCTTCCTGTGTGTGCTGTGACTTCTCAGGAGAATGAAGGCACAATTACATGCTGAAGTTCTGAGGTGAGCAACAGTTTCCATTCAAGGGAAGAAGTCCAGAAATAGCAAGACCACAGTGAGGCATAACCAAGGGTTCCCAGAGAAAATACAGTTTAGCTGCCTACAGGTATCAGAATTCAATCCCTCCTCTGTACCCCTCTGGCCTGTTCTAAAATGGGCCAATTGTTACGATTTTGCTGGCCTTCCCTGTCAGTACCCTGTCCCTTTAAGAGATGAGCTCTGCCCACTCCTGATCTTCCCCTTCCCACCAGGCAAGCTGACCTCTGCTCCCTTCCCTTTTCTTGCTCTCAGCCCTCTGTTCTTCTGAAGAGGCAGCTTTCTGTCTCTCTCCCCCACCCCTTTTTCTCTCTCATCTCCACCCCCATCTCTCTATTTTTCTTTCTCTCTTCCCCATACCCCCCACCTTCCCATACCCTCCCAACACCCACTAAATAAACTCTCCATCCTCAAGCTCTCTCTTCATGGCGTATTTGTCTGACCCTTACCCACGGGACCTGCCAGGGTCACTCACCGTAAATCTTTCATCAATCACATAAGAAACAGCTCTGCACCAATGCAAGGGCACCGCATCCTTGGCAAACAACACCAAGGCTTAGAGACTGAGAGCGCAAGAATTTATACTTCAAACAACTCCTCCATCCCCAGGCCAAAGCTGTAAGTCCACTCTCTAGAGCCTTGCAGATAGAAGCCGACTGCTGACCCACCCCAGACAGGGAACGTGTTCCTGCGTTAAAGCTTTGTTGATCGCTCAGTACCACTTTTCCATATACAGCCTGGAAATATTCTCACTTACGTCAGCTTCTCATTTGATCTGCGCAGCAAGCCTTCAAGTAGGGGTTTCACCTCTGAATAGGGAGCCCCTGAAGAAACCAGGTTCATTTCCAATGCAAGAGACAGACATCCAAGGTCACTTTGACAAAGAAGTTGAAAATCAGAGGACAGATATGGCTACATCCAAATTCCTATTCATTCCCTCTCCCTCCCAGGACTTGAGTACCTCCAGGTTCACACTGCCCCCTGGCCCATTCCTATTTGACAGGATAATGTCTTTCTCCTAACAGTCCCAAGAGAGGTTCCTGAGACTCTTGATTATTCTGCCTTAGCTCCAGTAACCAGTTTTGAACCAATTGCTATCACCAGGAAGACGGAATGTCCTGAGTATTCTGGCTGACCCGTCTTAGACTGTGCACCTACATGGCAGAACGGGAGCAAGATGCTTCCTCAAGAAACCTGGTGCAGCCAACAGATCTGCTGGGATGATGATGGCTTGAACGGTAAAGAACTAGTGTTGCAAGCAGGAAAAACTAGGTTCAGCTCTCCCGGGCCCACATAGAGCCTGATCCTGCAGCACCGCCTCTCATTCACACACTTGGCAGAGACAGGAGGATCCCTGGTGCTCAGAGCCAGCCAGACTAGCTTAATCTATGAGCTCCACACTCAGTGTGAGACTTACCTCAAAAAATAAGGTAGAATCAGGACAGCAGCAGTGCACACCTTTAATCCTAACTCGAGGGAGGCAGAGGTAGGTGGCTCTCTGTGAGTTCAAGACCAACCTGGTCTACAGTGAGAGTTCCAGGACAGCGAGGCCTACACAGAGAAACCCTGCCTCGAAAAACAAAACAAAACAAACAAACAAAAAACCAGAGCAAAACAAAATGGTAGAAAGCAATTGAGGATGAAAGCCAGCATCAAAGTCAGGCTTCACATCCATATACACACGGAGACATGCAAGCATCTACACACAATTGTGTGATTAAGTTAAATTAAAAGAGGAAGGAAGAGAGGCAGGTAGGAACAGCTGCAGACCCTCTCTCCCTCTAGGTAACAAGGAAGGCGCAGGAGTGCGCTGAGGCAAGGGGGCTTTGCCAGCAGCCCGAGAGCTGGAGGTGAAGGAAGGTTAACAGCCTTTGGCCTTGGGCCTGGATGGAGAGACAGGTGACATGGGGGGGGGGGACCAACTGCGACAGTATCCAGGGCCTTTTCTTCTCTGCCCTCAGGAGACAGGAAAGGGTTGGCCAGGCAAGCCGGGGCCAGGCTTTCTTCTACCTCCTGCTCTGGTTGGGGCAGGAAGGGATCTTTGCATCTGGAGAGTAGCCAAGGCCCACAGGACAACCAGACACTGTCCAGGGTTCCCTCGCTAGGCTTCTTAGTCTCAGTGATGAAAAATGGACTCAGAAGGAGGCTTGAGCTTTACTAGAGTGTAAGAGAGAAACAACAGGGCAGGTAAGCTGTAAATCTTGACAGCTGCCAGGGAGAAGGGAGGTGGAGGAGAGGGAGAGAGAGAGATCCCTTTAACAACAGACAGCCGCAAACAGCCTGGTGGCAAAGAGGAAGAGGGGTAGGCAGCTTCAGAGAGCCAATGAAAAAGGCCTGTGTCTGGAAAACACGGTAAGCTTTTGGCCAGTACCTAAGAACCAAGGGAAAGTTACCCACTGAGTTAGGGTGCAGATAGTGGGCAGGGCCACACAGGGCTCCAGACAGTGCCTGGTGAAAGCTAGGCCAGCAGCTGCCTCAAGGGAGGGGCTTCTGGGAAGAGAAAGTATATTAGCTCATTAAGATAATTAATTGTATCCTCTCCTTAGCACGTCTCCTCCCGATGACTCAGATTTCAACAGGTGGGACTTTTGGCCAAGTGATTGACAGTCCTAGCTGGTTAAAAGAAACAGATAATCCCATGGAATGTTTTGGGTCTCTTCCAAGGGCCAGAAGTAGAATTTAGATTTTATTTTGACCGGAGGAAGGAGGAAGTAGCTATGCCTTAATGGGCCTCAACAAAGCCAGGTACCTCTGCCTTTTCATACAGTAATTTAAATCCTGAGAAATTATAATGGGGCTATCACCAAGGAAACAGAGGTCCCTCCATCTGAACCAGTTAGGAAGCAGACCAGGGACCAAAATCCTCTATACTAGTAGCATTTCTTGCCTCAAAACCAGGACAGAATCAAAAACATTTCAGGCTTTAGCTGGGACGTAAGCCCCCTAAGTGCCTGTCCTGCTTAAACCTCCTATCTTCATCAACATGGTCTCTCTCCTAGTGTCTATTGCTGTTGTGATGAAGCACCAGGATGAAAGGAAGTTCACCAGGAACTCCTCAAACAGGGCAGGAACGTAGAGGCAGCAGCTGATGCAGAAGCCATGTACTGTTTACTGGCTTGCTCACCTGCTTTCTTATTGCATCAAGGACTACAGACCCACCACAGTGAGCTGGACCCTCCCCCATTAATCACTAAGAAAATGCTCTACAGGCTTACCTACAGCCTGATCCTATGGAGGCATTTTCTCAATTCAGGTTCCCACCACTCAGATGACTTCAGCTTGTGTCAAGTAGCTATAAAACTAGCCAGCACAGTCTCCAAGCATGTGTTTTAGAGGTGGGAGCTGAGCCTCACGGAGACAGTCACTTTGCAAGTAACACAGTCATAAAATGGTAAGTCTGGGGCTCAACCCAAGTTTGGGACGACTCCCGGGCTTGCACACCCTCTTGAGTAGTTTATTCACCAGTGTTACTGACATTTTGTGAGGGACTGGCCTGCACAGGGCAGGAAGCTAACAGTGAACTAATAGTAATCTCAGTGTGACAATAGTCCAGATTCAATGTAGGGCCCAGCCATGACAAGCTCAATAGAGGCCTGAGTCTCTGTAGTTTACTCTGGTTCCAAGAAAGACCACAAACTGAGACCACCCAGGCACCACCAGTAACAGACCACCCCAAGAAAATGCCTAATGTTCCAACCATTGTAGAAAGGACCACCTGCCAGCACACACACATTGCTTTGCACCAAGATGCCCCTAAACAAATGTCAGCCAATCAGGAGTCCTGAACCTTAGAAATCCCTCACCCCAACCTCTGCTATTATAAAAACCCCACCCCAGCTGAGCAGGGGTCTCTCCAATAGTGCCAATACATTGGACAGAGGGAGAGTCAGAGTTCAAACTTAAATAAGAATAAAGGCTCTTTGCTTTTACATACAGGACTTGGTCTCCTAGTTGGTTTTTGTGGGACTCCGTGATCTGGGCATAACACTCACACCCTGAAGACACAACTTCTTCTCCTCTCCTACCCCCCTGTGCAAGTCTGGTTCCTTTCCATGGGTCCTGCCACACATGTGTTAAATCGATGAATGAACTACTCTGGGGCAATGTACACAGATACAAACCCCGGCAGGACCATTCACTAGCGGGAAGTCATTGAGAAAGTTACTTGGCCTCTCTGGGCCTTGGTTTTTACATCCGTAAGATGCATCCTCACAGGGCCATTATGATGTTTGAGTTTTTATGAAACACTCAGGATGCTGCCTAGAGCCTAATAAGCACTACATCAGTATTTGTTAAGTTAGCAGGAGTGTGTGTGTGTGTGTGTGTGTGTGTGTGTGTGTGTGTGTGTCTGTGTGTCTGTGTGTGTGTGCAGGGGTGAGTCACTGAGGTACTGGAAAAGGAAGCACAGCCAACCAGTCAAAACCACAGGACCACAAGAAAGAACTAGGTGGTAAATGAACATTGAACACTAGTCAACCCTATGCCCACACACTCATTCTGAGAAAGAGACTGTAATGCCTGTGGTTAGGGACAGTTCGCTAGTCAAGCAAGGGGCTGGAGATTGAAACACAAGAGATGTGGGTCATCCATGAAGGGAGAATGCTGAATGCCATTTATTCAGTCTTAGAGAAAACCTTATACACCTAGCTGCTGCACAATGGAAATCCCTCCAGGCAGGTGAGAAATTACCAGGCTCAAGAAGGAGTAAACCATGGCCCTATAGCTAACCACCAGGGGGGCAGAGAGAGCCCAGGAACAAACAGGATGTTTGTCAGAAACTTCAAGCTATCCTCAATATGAGCCCCGGGTTAGATCTGTGGGCCCTACCGGTCCCCCTTTTTTATAAATTACATGACTAGGGCTGTCTTGGGTGGCATTGGACGTCAGGCAATACCCTTTACCGGTCATGGGAAAGCGTCCAGGTCCAAACACATTTCCTGTCTCAGGTTGGGGCAGCCCCCCAAAGACCTTTCCTGCATTGGCTCACTAGTCACCCTTCACCATGTTCAGTCAGATTTGCACTGAAGGATCCTCAGGGGCAATAGACTAAGAGGACTTGCTGAGTGGTGACATTGACCTGAGCTTCCTCTGGCTCTGGCACCATGAAAACATGAAGATGATGCTTCAGCACATATAAGCACTCCTAAGGAGGCTGTGCCTGCCCAATCCTTAATGGGTTTGCCCGCAAATTGGAGCCCTTTAAGTACGGTCTCAGCGCTGGTGGGAGGAACCCTGGTATTGTTAACTAGAATAATCTCATGAATCAATTTGTAAATTGTGCACTCCAGGGTCCGTGAATAGCAGCATTAAACATTTCACTGTATCTGTTAAGTTGTAACCGTAGCAGTGGTCTTGAACCAAAACCAACTGCAAATGTAACTGTAATATTCCTTTGTAAATATAGCTATTCATATCATTTTGGTGGCCAAGATGCCCCATGAGGTATCCACTGTGCTAGCAGTAGTAACTAACTGACTAATGGCAACTCCAGCAGCAGTAGCCACTGTGGCAGCCACAGCAATGGCTGCCTTTCTGACTGCTGTAATGCCAAACTCTCTTCTTGCTCAATGCAGGATGAATTGATCATCATGGGATGTGTTGACAGGTAGAGGAACCATCCTTGGCACTCGGACCACCACATCCAGCTCCTCAGGACCCCAGCAACTCCTCAGTTGACAAACATGCTTAGAGCATTTAAAAACTCCAGAAATATTAGCAGGATGAATGACAACCAAAAAGAAAGGGGCGGTGACACAAACCCCTGCCTGGAAAGTACAATTATTTGCTGAATGGGATTTAAGAGTCCAGGGGGAGGTGGTAATGCACTCGGCCCAAAGTATGGAAAGACTCCAATCAAAATTCAAGGGCCCAGGCTGTTGTAGGAGCTGCGGGCCTGCTTTTCATCCTGCCCAGCTCCCGCACAGCTAGCTTTAAACCCGAAATAACAACACACAAACTGTATTCTTTTAAACACTGCTTGGCCCATTATCTCTAGCCTCTTCTCAGCTAACTCTCGCACCTGGACTAGCCCATTTCTAATAATGTGTGTCGCACCCCAAGGTGCGCTTACCCGGAAGATTCTAGCTTATGTCCATCCTGGGTTGGAGCTTCATCGATTGCGTCTGCCCGGGAGAGGGGAGCATGGCCTCTGAGCTCACTTCCTCTTCCTCCCAGCATTCTGTTCTGTTTACTCCTCCCACCTATGTTTTAACCTATGAGGGCCAAGCAGTTTATTTATTATAATTAACCAATGACCTTCCTCCATCACAAGGCCACCAGCTACTGACTGGAGCTGGATGAATTCTGCTAACAGAAGTATATCCAAAGGCACAGTGGGTTTACTTGTGCTAAAATTGGTAGATAAGAAATAGGGCCACACAGGGCTGTCCAATCCCACTGGCAGCAGAAACAGAGGATTCTTTACCAGTGTCCATCTGATCTCTTGGCTCTGTCCTGTCCTCAGGCTCCCGGACAGGAAAATCCACAGCACATACCAGGCACTCAGGTACCCATACTGAACTGTCAGCATCCTGTGGGAAAACACAAACAACCCCCTCCCCCACACCAGTACAGAATCTGGACCACACCAAGTGCCACCTGCTAGATTCTTCCATTTGACATGAGGCATCCCGAAGAAACTGGCCACCAATGCTGGTCAGCAGCAGTACAAGATTGAGCATCAACCGTCAAAAAATTTTAATAAAAGATAAATGGTCTCTGGGGGTAGAACAATATTCCCCCCTTTTTGTTTTGTGCAAATAGGATTCCAAATCTACAAAAATTTTGCTTACATATTGACTGTCAGTAAAAAGGTTAAATGGAATATCAGCATATTTCTCTAAGGCCATTTGTATGGCGATCAATTCAGCCACCTGAGCAGATTTACCATCAACAGGCTGAATACCAAAATCAGGAGGGGAGGCTACCACAACTCTCCCAGTAGAAGACCCATCAGTAAACACATTCTGAGCCCCTGTCAGGGGTTGCAAAGAAATAACTTTAGGGAAGCATACCAGATGGCTTTTGGAAAAGGTGACCAACTTATCAGAAGGATAATGATTATCAAACCTGAAGGAATTAGTGCATAAGAACAAGGCCCGGTTTTCAGCAAAATTTTGCAGCCAAGTTATTTCTATCTGGGTCTATGGTGTAATAACCTTACTAGGTAACATTCCAAAGGTTTGCAAACTAAGTTTATATCCTTTTTGAATAACACGTAGCACAGCAGTGGGATAGAAGACAACAATTTTTTGCAGGTGACACATGTTCATATAACCATAGGATGGGTCCTTGCTGCCAAAAACCTCCAGTAGGACTATGCTGAGAGGGGAAAATTATCAACAGCAGAGGCTGACTATAGTCAATATAATAAATATGAGCAGAGGCAAGCTTTTCTTCAATTAAAGTAATACATTGCCTTGCCTGAGGTGTCAATTTATGGAAGGAGGTTGGATCTGGATTCCCCTGCAGAATGTCAAAAAGTAGTTTTAAGGCTCCCATAGAAATTCCCAAACTAAGCTGGGCAGTGGTGGCACACGCCTTTAATCCCAGCACTCGGGAGGCAGAGGCAGGCAGATCTCTGTGAGTTCGAGACCAGCCTGGTCTACAAGAGCTAGTTCCAGGACAGGCTCCAAAACCACAGAGAAACCCTGTCTCAAAAAACCAAAAAAAAAAAAAAATCCCAAACTGGGCTGCACCCAATTGAGGTCTCCAAGTATCTAAGCGAAGAGTAACTTTCCGTGGTTTCACTTCTGTCTGCAACAGCTGATGCCCCAAGTTTTAATATGGAAACTGTTGTTGTACCTTTTCAGAAGCAATCATCAATCCTGCATGTGCTAAGTATCCCTGCAAGTCAGCAAAAGCCTCAAGAACTATACCTGGGTCCCATCCAGATAAGAGGATGTCATCCATATAATGAATGATATACAGTTGAGAATACTTATAATGTATTGGGGGCAATAACCCAGGCCACAAACATTTGACGGATGGTAGGACCATTGGCCATGCTTTGGGGTAGTTTTTACCCATCGGTAGTGTCTATACGGTTCTTTGAAATTTACAGATGGTACACTGAAGGCAAGTTTATCAGAATCTTTTGGATGCAGTGGAATGGTGAAAAATATCTTTCAGGTCAATAAGTAAAAGATAGTATCCTACAGGAATACCCACAGGCTGAGGCTATCCAGGTTGAGTTGTCCCCCCTATTTTCATACAATCATTTACTGCTCTTAGATCTTACAACAGCCTCCATTTACCAGACTCTTCTTTTTTTATTTATTTTATTTACTTATTATGTATACAATAGTCTGTCTGTGTGTATGCCTGCAGGCCGGAAGAGGGCACCAGACCTCTTTACAGATGGTTGTGAGCCACCATGTGGTTGCCAGGAATTGAACTCAGGACCTTTGGAAGAGCAGGCAATTCTCTTAACCACTGAGCCATCTCTCCAGCCCCTACCAGACTCTTCTTAATGACAAAGATAGGAGTGTTCCAGGGGGAAGTGCATGGCACTATGCATCCTGCCTCTAGCTGTTCCTGGACCAGGGTATGAGCAGCCTGTAATTTTTCCTTACTTAGGGGCCATTGCTCTATCCACACAGGTTTTTTTCAGTTTTCCATTTTATGGGAATATTTTATGGCTGCTCTGCAATGGCCCCTAAGAAAAACTTCCCAACCCTGCACACTGTCAGGTGACTGTTGCATTATTTTCTTGTCTGCTAAATTTTGCAGGTCTCCCTGAAGATTTTTGTCCAACCCCCACCTAGGGACAAAGCCATGGTCTGTTAACATGAACTGCACAGGTTCAGTGGTCAGAACTGCTCCTATAGCTTGCAAATATTTCTTTCACAAAAATTTAAAGGAAGGTGTTCTAGGACAAATGGTCTTAAAAATGTCCTTATGGCCTTCTTCATCCTTCCAAACTAAATATTGGATACTGCACTCTGAAGAATTGGCCATTCCTACCCCCTGTAATGCCAGAGAGGCCAGGCCACAGGCCAATGTTTTTTTTTTTTTTTTTTGCAATCATAAAAGAATCAGTGCCTGTATCTGTAAGACCTTGGAACTTTTCCCATTAATAGTTAATGTAAGTGTGGGGTGGTTCTCTAAACTAGAAACCCAAAAAGCTCTAGGGGGTCCTGTGGAGCCAAACCCCTTATCCCCTCGTTCTTGTTTAAAAAATGGATTAGTAGAGCAAAACATGGGTAAAAGTACTAGTTGAGCTATTCTTGTTCCTTGAGGGATGACAAGGACTCCCATCCCAGCTCCAATCATTTTAACTTCTCCAGTATAATCATACTCTATAATTCCTGGTAAAATTTTAATTCCTTTAATTAAAATTTAATTCCTTTAAGTGCTGAGCTACTTCCCAAGACTATTCCTACCAACCCCTCTGGAATAGGTCCATATACTCCAATCCCCAAAGCCTGCATACCCATCTGTGGGGTTGATACTGCCCAGGCAGAGGAACAGAGGTCCAGACATGCACTTCCTGGGGTGCCTTGGACAAAGTCATGGACAGTAAGGCATTTCTTTGAGGAATGAATCTGATGGGAGTAGTTTGTCGGCTGACTGCCCCATGTACTTTTATTTGTGGGCCTGGGGCAGGCCCCTCCTCCTGTTTCCTGACATGGGAAGGAGATTTCCTTGAATGTCAGTTTTAGAGCAGCAGCCATTAGCCCAATGGGCCCCCTTTTGATATTTTAGGCAAACATGGATTTTCCTTGGGTTGACTACCTGCCGCTTTACCCGCAGGGCAGTTCCTTTTGAAAAATCCCTGTTGCCCACACTGAAAACAAGTCTTTGACCTAGCTCCACCTTGACCCCCCTAAGAGCAGAAGCAATTGCTTGTCCCATCACATGAGTGCCATCAATGTCCCTGCATAACCAAATATAGTCATTTAAACTCCTATTTCTATGGTAACATATAGCTTCCTGGCAAAATTTGTTAGCATTTTCATAGGCTAATTGCTTTATGGCAGGCTTAGCTGTATCCACATCCCCAAAAATGTGAGTCCCCCCAGCTGTAACAGGCGGTCAACAAACTCAGGATAAGTTGTTCCCCTGCTCCTATATTAGGTAGAGCTTTCCATGCTTTAGCAGCCACGGCAGCTATATATGCTCAGCATAAACAGCAGGGGTCATAATTAACTGTGCTGCTAAGCCCGTGTACTGTCCTGTGCCAGTTAACATGTCAAGGTTACACTGGGGGAAACCCGCAGTGGCATTATGCCACATGGTATCTGTGCAATTTTCCAACCTCTTTTTTAAAGTACAATCTCCCTTTCTAAAATCTCTTCTTCCTCTTCTATATCCCTTTTAGTACTTTTAACTTCCCCCTCCTCAAAACTCTTAAAAGACTTCACAGATTCTTCATCCTGAATCTCCTCAAAGGTTTTGATCAAATTCTCTAATTGTTCTTTTACTTTTACATCATCACTGAAAAAAATGTCTTTGACTAAGCACCATGGTGAAAATGTTGCTACAGGAAATTCTTCTGGCCCTTGCTTTTTTAACACTTTTTGAAGGTCAGCTTTTTTCTGCTCCCAATCAGAAATATTAAAGCTTCCTGCTTGTAGAAGCCAGGGACTAAACTCTAAAACTGTCTTAATGAACTCTTGTGCTGTCTTAGTTTTAATAGTGGTGCCTTACTTCTCTAAAAGAACTATCAATTGGCCCATCAATGTTGGAACAGAATTACTAGCACCCATCTTCAATTCACCCTCACCATCAATATCTTACCCGATGGCCAGTCTTCTGAGGGTGATATCTCTGGGGTCCCTATTCCCAATCTTGCTGGAGCCTCCAAGTGTAACACCTGTGCTATGGGACAGACTGCAAGTCAGGCAAGGAACTGGAGATTGAAACACAAGAGGCATGGGTCATTCATAAAGAGAGAATGCCAAATGCCATTTATTCAGGCTTAGAAAAAAATCTTATATACCTAACTGCTTCACAATGGAAATCCCCCCAGGCAGGTGGGAAATTACTAGGCTCAAGAAAAAGTAAACAATGGCCCTATAGCTAACCTCCAGGGTGGCAGAGAAAGCACAGGAACAAACAGGATGTTTTGCCAGAAACTGCAAGTTATCCTCAGTATGAGCCTCGGGAGGAGGGATAGACCTGTGGGCCCTACAAGAGACAGACTGGATATGTGGGTACCTCAGGACCTCAAAACTTGGAGCCCTTCCTATAGACAGTAGTTTCTCTGTCCTCCAGCTACTTCAAAATTACCACTTTGAGTCTCATCTTAATTGTAAATATTCAGCCAATGCTAACTAGCTCTTGTATTTTAAGTTAATCCATATTCCTTATTTATGTTCTACCACATGGTAGTATCTTTATTAGCATGGTACGTTCATCACTTTACATCTGACAGGTGATTTCTGACTCCTTTCTTCTCCTTCCTACATCCTTGTTTGGTTGCCCCACCTGGCTACTAGCCAATCAGCATTTTATTAAACCAATTTAAGTGAGAAGGCTTTAAATTGTACAGGAGGATTAGTTCACAGCATTTCCTCCCTTTTGTCTAATTAAAAAGAAAGATTTTAACTTTAACATAGTAAGATTATACGCAACAAAAACAGTTACCAAGTAAGAATTACAATAACAATATCTACTCTATTAGTATTTGGCAAAATTAGAGAAAATACTTAATTATCTAACTTATCTTGGTGAATCTAAAGTTTTGTATTTTATATACTTTCTATTATAACTATGAAAACTATAATCATAACTATTTAGTCTTCAGCTCTATCAGTGACCTCAGAAGATGAAATGTTACCTAAGAACAGGACATCAGGCTGTCTGAATAATAACCCAAAGTTCTTCTGTCTCCCAAAGTTACTGTCTCTGTAATATTGGGGCATCCATCTTTGGCCTACAGGTCTAGCATATCTGACAGACTTTCCTGTGAAGCAGGGAATTTTGAAGGACTGTCATACCTTGTCTTGGCAAAGCTTGGCAGTTTCCTTTTCTACATCCTGCTGGTCCAGTTTGGTCAGCAATTGAGGCAACATGGTTAGCATTTGCCATAAAGAAAACATACTCCATATGGAGTTTCTTTGATGTCCATTATCTCCTCTGAAGTAGATCGGTGCTGTCAGAAACAGATGTGTCTCATTGTAATGAAAAGCCTTAGTTCTTAAAACATCTTAAATGTCATATTCTGTAGGTCTTTGAAGGGTTTGAAGATTGCCTATTTGAAATATATCTCTCTACATATCTAGAAAACCTAACTAACATGACTATAAGTTTGTTATTATAGATGACTATAAATCTGTATTTGAATCATATTTTAAATATATGTAATTTATAAATAAAAATAGTACATATATTTTTAAATAAGCTGCATAACAGAGACTTAAACAAGAGTAGAAATATACATATAATATAACAAAATTAACTTCAAATTTGCATCAATAAGCCAAAATACATATCAATGTATAAGTGGAGACTGCTCATTCATTTCCCAGCTGCCCAGACCTGAATAATCACACAAAAACTATATTAATTAAGCAATGTTTGACCTATTAGCTTAGGTTTCTTATTAACTTAACTCTTTTTTCTTACTAACTCTTACATCTGAAATTAATCCATTTCTATTGATCTATGTATCACCACAAGGCTGTGGCCTATCAGTAAGGTTCTGACATCTGGCATCTTTCTCCTTCAGCCACTACATTGTGTCTCCCTGACTCTGCATATATATATATATTTCTTGCTTGGCTTTATTCTGCTAACTCATTGGACAAAGCAGCTTCTTTATTAACTAATGGTAATAAAGCATATTCATAACATACAGAGGTAATCACAACATCTCCCACTTTCTGTCTAAATAAAAAGGAAGGTTTTACCTTTAACATAGTAAAATTACGTGTAACAAAATAGGTATCAAGCGAGAATTACACTTACATTATTTAGTCTATTTGAATCTGGAAAGTTTCATATCTAATTTATCTTTTATCATAACTAATGAAAATTATAACTGTCTTCAGCTCTTCAAAGACCCCAGAAAGATATATTGTCTAAGTAAACAGGAAGTGCATTGTAAGCAACTTCCAAAGTTCTAGAATTGACAGAGACATCTTGCTGCCTGAACAGTCACCTAAAGTTCTTCTGTAACATTGGAACACCCATCTTCAACCTACAGGCTCATAGTATCCGGCAGACTTTTCCATGAAGCAGGAAATTTGAAGCTCTGTTCTGCCTTGTAATGGCAAAACTCATCAGTTGCTTTCTTCTGTGTCCTGCAAAATGTCTGACAGTTTCTTCTGTGAAGCAGGAACCCTGAAGGACCATCCTGTCTTTTGGAAAGTTCAGCAGTCACTTTTCTGTGGGTCCTGCAGGTCCAGTTCATACAGCATACCAAAAAGCAGTCCACACAAGAGCAGTTTCTTGCCCAAATGGCTAGCCTTGCCACATTGAAGGCAAATTCCGTAACAAGTTTTACAATGGCCATCAACCTTTCTGAAGTAATTGGTGATGCCAGAAGCAGATATGTCTCGCTGTGAAAAAAAGTCTAAGTTCTTAAAACATTTTGAATGGCATATTCCATAGGTCTTTGAAGTGTTGAAGATATCTAACTAACTGAAATATATCTTTGTATATCTAGAAGACTTAACATAATTAAAAGTTTAAATATTATAGATGACTATTAATCTATATTTCTTAACTATATATTACATTTTT
>NW_026068141.1:1492584-1497566 GCF_014885135.2 Alexandromys fortis | reverse complement strand
ATTTTTTTTTTTAAAAAAAAGGTGCTCCTGGTCAGAAAATAGTTACAGATATGCAATAAAGACAGATTCAGACAGAAATAAACTTCTGAATGTGCCATAGTATATTTTAAAAATGTACATAGTCTTGGGAGAGAGAAGAAAGAGAGTATAGACAGTTATAATATAAATGAGTACAGACAGTTGGTCATAGATTAAAGGAGTAAAGAGTAAAAAATAAGCCACACGAAGATAGAAAGGGGTTCCCTTTTCCAAAGTAACATATCCTCAAATTTTGAAGTCAAGATACCTTTAAAATATAAGTGTTAGTTTTGCTTTGTGGTCCATACAACAAAATGTCTGTCTGTACTTAGCTCATTCATAGCCAAAAAATTCAAAGAAAACACAATAATATGCATAATCCAGATTCTTTGTGTATTTTCCATCTTTGCTTTTGCTGCTAATGCTGAATTAGGAAGCCTTCTCTGAAAGGAGCTGCACCTCTGCTCACTACCAGCAAACAGTGCCTATCTGGAAAAATGTGACTACCAGAAACTCCAACTGACTCCCAATTTTGTGGGTCTAGAAGTGCTTTTTGTTCCTTGAGCTTTTTTTAAAGGTCTTATGTGGATCCATGCCCCAGCTGGTGGGCACCATTTTGTAAGCTACCCATTTCCTGGCCACCCAGACCCAAATAATCACACAGAAACTATATTAATTACAACACTATTTGGCCTATTAGCTCAGGATTCTTACTAACTCTTAAATCTTAAATTAACCAATTTCTATTAATCTATGTATCACCATGAGACTGTGGCCTACTGATAAGGTTCTGGCATTCTGGCATTTTTCTCTTTCAGCAGCTACATGGCATCTCCCTGACTCTGCCTACTCTCTCTATATATCTCTGTTCAGATTTCTGCCTGGCTTCATTCTGCTAAGTCATTGGTCAAAGCAACTTCTTTATTAACTAATGGTAATAAAATATATTCACAGCATACAGAGGGGAATCCCACATCACCAATGTAAAATATTCTGAGACTAATAGATGATTTTGGATTAAAGTAGATTCAATAATCTATCCTTTTATCTACATCCCCTTTTTTCTTTTTATAATTAGATCCCTGAATCTAATCTCCTTTGTTCAACTTTTTTCCTGACGATTACCAAAACCAGCTTGTAACCAACCCCTCTAAACAATGACAGACATTTATAACCAGAATTTTGGGAATGTGGGTTTAGTTCTCTAGACTACTTTCTGTTGATTAAGGGTGTTAGTAATCTTTGTGAGGTCCTAAATAAACTCAGGATTATGGTTAAGTTCTGGCTAGAGTATTCTGTGAAGCTGGATCATCTCAGCCAGCAGCCTAGAAGCTGTGCTGGATGTAACAGAACTCAGAGGAAGCTATAACAAAGGCATTCTGAGCTGTTGGATCATCTGGCCCACTTCTCTTCACTGATGCATGGTCTCCTTGTTCTGAAAAGACATAAACATTTCAGGTGTGTGACTTTTGTTTAAGCTTCATTTGTTAATTCTATGAAGCCATGTTACTATGCCTGTCTAAAATACCTGATGGTCCTAATAAAGAGATGACCAGCCAGTAGCCAGGTAGGAGCAGGGATAGGCCGGCCTGGAGGCAGAGAGAATAAACAGGAGAAACAAGGACGAGAGAGCAACGAGAGAACTAGGAGAGGAAGGTGTCAGGGGCCAGTCCCCCAGCTACACAGCAAGCCACAGAAAAAGAAGGAAAGAAAGGTATACAGAAACAGTGAAAGATAAAAGCCCAGAGGCAAACGGTGGTTGGGATAACATAAGAAAAGTTGGCTAGAAACAAGCCAAGCTAAGGCCGGGCATTCATAACTAAGAATAAGCCTCCGTGAGTGATTTATTTGGGATCTGAGTGGAGAGGCCCCCCAAAAGTAAAAAGAATAAATATCATATAACATTTTGGCATTCCAACATGAGGCTCAAATAACCATCTAGAGCTTGAGAAAGCTGGCGGGGGGGGGGGGGGGGGCTGGGTGGAAGTATATGGCTCCTTTTAGAGGCAGCACTCAATGGAAACTAGAAACCGCAAGTTCAGTAAAAACCACTTGTGGCAATGCAAGTACCAGCTTCCACAGCCAGAAATGTTTAACGCAGTTCTCAGTCATGAGCCTCTTACAGGCTGCAAGCGTTGGATTTGGCTTTTATGAAATAACCCAAGTGGGCAGAACCAGCTGCTAGAGAAGGTGGAGGATTCAGGTGTTTCTTAACAGGCTAGTGTTGGCTTGTGCAGTCAAAAAAGGCTAAAAGATATGCAGTAAAAGAGGTCCAGATGGAAAAAAAACCTCTAAACAGGTGCCAGAGTGCTTTATAATGTGCATAGGCTTAAGAAAGAAAATGAGCCAGGTGTTGGTGGTGCATGCGTTTAATCCCAGAACTCTGGAGGCAAAGGCAGGCAGATCTCTGTGAGTTCGAGGCCAGCCTGGTCTACAAGAGCTAGTTCCAGGACAGGCTCCAAAACTACAGAAAAACCCTGTCTCGAAAAACCAAAAATACAAAAACAAGAAAGAAAGGAAAGAAGGAAGAAGGAAGGAAGGAAGGAAGGAAGGAAGGAAGGAAGGAAGGAAATGAATATAGGAAGTCATAGAAAGAAAGAAATAGCTTAAAAAATTAAAGTCTTTACAGAGACAGTAAAAGTAACATAAAAGAAAAAAAGCCACGTAAAAGTGGGAAACACACAGGGAGTCTGGATCCTGTAAAGTATTGTGTTGATTCTAAATATTTTGATTGCTAAAGAATGAAGGACAGCTGCTAAGTGGCCCGGAATTGATACAGGGACTATTGAAATAAACCAACATAGATACTTTAAGAATGTCTTAACTTTAAAAAAGTAAAAAAAAAATGTACTTGTCAAATGGAAATTAAAAATGCTTTAGAGAAGTGGTTTTCTTTTGTTTCCTGAGGAAACAAGAGGCTGTGGATTCATTCCAGGTTGATTTGGATCTGGTATGATCAGAGGGGACCTCCTGACACTTGACAGGTGATATCTATCCACAAAGGTTATAACTGGTCTTCCCAGGACTTGGCCATTATCTCAAATTTTCTCTCTGGGACTTTAAAAATACTTCACCTACATTCAGCAGGAGGCAGTCTAGAGAAAACAATGTCCACATACCCAAGAGAATGGGTTATGTGTGACCTTTGGTTATTTTGTTGGTCATAAATGTTTGTTATAACTTAGAGGAATATAGGATAAAATTTAGAGGAATATAGGTTCTTCACTCCCTCTGAGCTCTGCCCATCCAAGCCTGTATGTTCCTCTTTCACTCTCTAGCCATAGAAGACCATGCCTGCTTGGGCTTCTGACACAGTGTGTTCTTGGCATTGTTGTTTAAATTTCATGAGTCTTATTTTCTCTAAAAGATGGAAAGATTTAATGTCACAGTAGGTGTGAAAATACTAAGCACACAGTAGGTGCTTAATTAGTACTACATCTTCCCCAAGGGCTAAGAAGTTGAGAGGAAGTCTTCTGACCTTTGCTTTCTTTCTTCAGCCTTCAAAAGAACCCTTCAGCCGATGGCACCTAGAGTCCCAGACTTGTCAGGAAGAGACAGGTCAACCAGAGTTATACCCTACCACAGAAAGAAAAGAAAGAAAGAAAGAAAAGAAAGAAAGAAAGGAAGGAAGGAAGGAAGGAAGGAAGGAAGGAAGGAAGGAAGGAAGGAAGGAAGGGAAACACACACACATAAATAAACAAAAAATCCTCCTACAGGGATTCACCCAAACAGAATTCCTACAGGAGGGGAGAGTCTCGTAGATCTCACCTATCAGATACAGTGAGTCTTAGTGGATTCCCACAGGAAGGGAGAGTCTCTGAGATCTCCTATCAAATGCAACGAGTCTTAGCTGAGAGGTGCCTAAACTACCCCAGGGAGTGGGAAGATTGTTCAGTTGCTAGGACCACTCTGCTTTTCTAGAGGGCTAGCCCTTGATTTGAAACCCATGTCAAGTGACTCCCAAGCACCTGTAATTCAAGCTCCTGGGAATCTGATGCTCTCTTTTGGCCTCCACAGGCACCTGTATGCATGTACACAAACATACATGCATAAATAAATAAAAATATATCTTTAAAAATCACCTGTGCATTTGCATTTTGTTACACATTCACACATACAATGCAGGCATTCATAAGATCCCTATTCCCCACTTCCTATACTAAGACATAAACAACAGCTGCGAGCTTCATTGCCAGTAGAAGTGTTGAGTGATTAAAAACCGGAGAAACACTGAGATGGATCACACACAAGCCAAAGCCTCTAGATTCACAGCTTGACTTCAGTCTCAGTTGGGGACTTCCCTGCTTAGGCACCCTCTCTGTCACTGTACTCCTTCATGGCCTACAGTCACCTGGATCCAGGTCCCTCCTTACTCTTTTAACTTTCTTTTCAATCCAAGCCCATCTCATTCAACTCATTTCAGCCCATCTCAGCCTTCTGTTATGATTTATGGCGTGGGTGACCCTGTCAGGTCCCATGGCAGGTGGGAGACAGAAAGATATGCCATGCAGAGAGAGCTTGGGTATGGAAAGTTTATTTTGTGGGTATTGGGAGGAAATGGGAGGGTAGTGGGTATGGGGGAAGAGAGAGAGAGAAAGAAAGAGGGGCAGAGAGAGAGAAGAAGAAGAAGAAGAAGAAAGATATGCCATGCAGAGAGAGCTTGGGTATGGAAAGTTTATTTTGTGGGTATTGGGAGGAAATGGGAGGGTAGTGGGTATGGGGGAAGAGAGAGAGAGAAAGAAAGAGGGGTGTTGGAATAAGGAGCGGCGGGGCTGCGTCCCCAACACCCCAGCCGCTTGGCTAGCTCATGCCCGAAATAACAACACACAAACTGTATTCATTTAAAGAACTGCTTGGCCCATGAACTCTAGCCCTTACAGGCTAATTCTCACACCTAGACTAGCCCATTTCTAATAATGTGTGTAAGCACCCCAAGGTGCGCTTACCGGGAAGATTCTAGCCTA